>NW_026606871.1:370000-950000 GCF_029890125.1 Rhinichthys klamathensis goyatoka
ATTTTCAGATATTGTTTAAGTATCCAAGACAAGTACTTGGATGAAAAATGCTATAGTGGGGCAAGACTGGGAACATTAGAAAGACATAACAAGTGAAGGAAAGATGTGTACGATGTGGACTACTAAGAATTGCGTATGACGTAGAAAAAGTTTGATGGGGAAATAATGAAAATGAACTGATTTTAGTAACTTGTTCGAGAAGGAGATGAAAGAGTCTCAGTAATATTTGGGTTCCAGATGTTTATGCTGTAGGAAACCAGATAAATCGAATTGCCAGAACCCACATTATACTTGGAGATAAATCTACTGTCATCTTGTAAACACTCATATTTCCAGTTTGACGATTCTCCCAGATGCCGGTTCTGCTTGCCATCAATATTGTAAACAGTAAACACTGTGAATGATTCTCCTTAAACAACCTGACTAACAAACCTAAATATTCTGCAAGAGAAATGTTGATCAGTCTCAACCGATTGTGAATTTCAAAACATGAGAATGTGTGTGATAATCTGTTCGAGAGGAAGCTGTACTGCAGAAGTTTATGTTGCGAGTCAGGAGGAAGGAATTGCCTTTTAGTCTTCTAAAATAATGTAATGTTAATGATCAGTTAAGCTGCTTAAAATAGCGCCACCTTGTGGCCGATTTTCACAAACTTCAGTGCACATGTCCATTTTCACACAATGTACAAATACATCCATTTTTGTAATGGTAAACCATTATTTGATTGGCTGGCGGCCATGTTTTTTTAAGGATCCGAGTCATATTAGAGGATTTGTTAGGACGTCCACCGAAGAAGATGCATACCAATTTTCAGTCAATTCATGGATCATATGTTTTCTGAGTTATAATGTTTGTTTAGTTGTAGCGCCCCCTATTGGCAGAATTTTATGAAAATTGGTGTGTGTCCTCAGAATGTCCTGTTGTCTTCGTGTGTCAAGTTTCGTTAAGCTTGGACATTGCATTCAGCAGATAGGTCAACTCAAAAAATGGGCGTTGCCTGACTTATATCTTTGCAATGCATTGACAAATCAAACTTATTTGTATAACTTTTTGCCAGCATCATCCCTAGTGGCTGTGTAACTGTTTTGGTGAAGATCGGACCGATGGCCAAGGACGAGTTCAAACAAGTAGGTTAAGAAAATTGAAAATGGCTGAATATTTTCATAGACGGAAATGAAATACATTTTGTAGGGCTTGACTTGAGGATTTCTGCTTAATTTTGGCATCACTTGAACAGGTTTCAGTGTTTTGCTGTGGAAAAGAGCAAAGCAAACTTCCATGAGCAATGAATGCTGTTATCAGGTAAGATAACTCGAGCACACACTGAGTGTTTCAGACCCACCTGCTCTACTGATAAACTGAGTTAATGCATGTTTGCTTTGGCAACTTTGTCAAGCTCATTTCCTTGAAATCCATATCAGGAATCTGTTCCTTTTAAAGTCAGTTTTCTCCTGAAGGATGCACAAAAACGGCTGCAAATTCAAGGCAAAATGATGCATTCAGGTTTTTAAGTTCAAGTCGATTAATCCCAAGTAACACTTCTTTGTTTCGTCAATGTGAAGCTGTTTGTTCACTAAATCCAGCCAATAATTTCATGAAGGCAATTGCAGATTTCTTGTTCAGCAAATTTTCAGTTGGTAACACAAGAATGGTGATCAGCAACAGGCGTGTGACATCTCGATCCCTGTCAGGATTTATGACAAAAGATCAATGCCTAACCAAGAGAATTCAATACTTATTAATATGTCAAGATTTCAGTATAACAGAATGGGAACATACTTTTTTCTCTTTTCATTCTTCTATGAAGAGCTACAATAAATGGCATGGTGACCGTGTATTAAATAGTTAAATGTATTAGTAGACTGTTAGGTTAGGGTTCGGGTTAGTAGAATAAGTTGACATGTAGATGCAAAGTCAGTAGTCTAAAGTGGACCGTCGAAATAAAGTGTTACTCAAAAATGTAAACAACGTTTATTGGAGGATGTTTTACAAGAAAATACTGTTTCAGTCTTCAAAATTTCATGTTTAAATCAATGCTTTACTCGACAGTTATTTGTATTTTATTTGTGAAATTTACTAGCAATTTCGGTCAAATTTTAGTTCAGGGTCCAATTCTCACTATTAACTAACTATTAACTACGACTTTTGCCTCAATAAACTCATAATTACTGTTTATTAATAGTTAGTAAGGTAGTAGTTAAGTTTAGGTATTGGGTATTAAGTGATGTAGAATATGGCATTTATATGTGCTTTATAAAGGCTACTAATAAACAGCCAATATCCTAGTAATATATTGTTTAGTAATAAATTGTTTCTTGACCTTTGTTTGATTTTCCTGCCACTCCTTTGTTTCCATGGTAACCGTCATTATGAGTTTGTTTGGTTCCACTGTGTTCTATTATGTTTGAGTCCCTATTTAAGTTTTAAATGTGCATTGTGTAATATTTAAGAGGATCTGTTGACAGAAATGCAATATAATTTACATAATTATATTCAGTAGTGAATAAAGACCTTACATAATGAACCGTTATGTTTTTATTACCATAGAATGAGCCATTTCTATCAACACACACCACTGGTCTCCTCACACGTTAAGTTGCCATTTTGCGCCGCCATGTTTCTACAGTGGCCCTAAACGGACAAACGTGTTTCGTCACTATGTTGTTCTTCGTGTAAAGAAGCTAGCTAAAGTCAGCGAATAAAACACTGGCACAATGATGAACAAGTAACAATAATATTCTCAATAACATATCGTTTTACTGAATAATTAAGTAAACCAAATTTCTTAATTTATCTTTGTAAAGAAACCTCATTGCTGAACTGGCTACTCTCTGCTGTCTCAGACGACGACATCACTTCCTGTCGGCCACCGTAACATCTATTGGTTGCTTCGCAACCTCACCACTAGATGCCGCTAAAAATTACACACTGCACCTTTAAAATGTAAGTCTGTCATTGTTCGGTCACGTCTACTTGTCAAGTCAAGTCACCTTCATTTATGTAGTGCTTTTAACAATATAGATTTTTTCAAAGCAGCTTTACAGTGATAATAGAACATTAAAGTAACAGAGATTGTTTTGGCTTTGCAGAAGCTCTAAAGTTAGTTTTGATTGATTCACTTCCGTTGCAAAGATCATTAGTTATTAACTTAGGGGCCGCTAACAGAAAACCCTTAACACGCTCTCGAGAACGCAAACCTTGAATTAGGTGCAAGCGGTGAAAACGTTTGAAAAGTGTAGTGTGTGTTCTGCACGTGTAGTGTGTTTGAACGTGTAGTGTGTGTTGCTCCTGTCTGTTTGTCTGTTCTGAGAATTATTGATATTAAAGTAACACCAGGTAACTTTTCAACCTTCATAATATATTTCCAAGTCTCTTGTGATGGTACATCGACTTACAATAGGTTGAATGACACGTCTGCCATAGCCTGACGGGGTCTGTAGCGTTTTTACTTTTAAACTTCGGGTTTCGGGTAGTAACCGGCGAACAAAGAGAACTACAAAATTCGACTGCTTTACGGCATATAACTCACTTCCACCACCACCCCCACTTCCTTAAAATCGGACGTGCTAGCCAAATGTTATAGTCGTGGCCGAAGCAGCACAGAAAAACAAGAAAGCAAAGGTTTTATCGGAGCAAAGCAAAAAGAGAAAGTGATCGCGTTAAAGGCCGAACGAGGATCAACATTGGGCCAGCATTTTCTCGCTGGCGTGAGCTGAAGGAGGAGGAGGGGTGCCCGACCGATGCGGACTTGGCAAAAAAAAATCAAAAATCAAATGAAAGCCTATGTCTAAACGGCGTGTACAAGTTTGGTAGGGGCTACATTCTTGCAAGTAAATATATAAGATGTACAAAATCATATTTTAGGATACCTAACATGTCTGTGATGTTTGTTTATTTGTCTTGCCTCAAGCTATAATGCAAATCGATTTGTAAAATTTGCAGATTCATTTATGGTAGCTTGATATTATAATATTGACGATATATGGTTATTATCAACCACTCAAACATTGCATTGAAGTATCATATAGATTCAGTAAAACGGTAACCAATAGACTAGGCTACTATAATGACGCTGGCTTGTAAACGTGATTATCGCGATCATTTGTCGTTAGAAAAAAATAAAACCCATGAAATTATATTCATATGACATGCTGAAATATGTGCCACTGTACCTGGAATGAAGACATTTCACACGCGACGCAAGCAGAACACCTGCATGTGACCTCCTCCTACAGTGTTCAGGGCTATCATGGTTGTCAACAATTGCACGTGCATGTAGGATGACAGAGTTTACGACAGTAGTAGAGGTCTAGAGGACAATACTGTTTCCCAACTGTAGGGGGACCCCACCCGGAGAGCAAAAGTAACCTGGTGTTACTTTAAACCTTATTGTTTTGAAGCATTATTGTTTACCTGCAACAACCCGTGACAATGTATTGCTTTTTGTTTTTCATGCATTTTGTTTTATTTTTGCCATATAATTCTGTCAGACTAATACCTTAACCAAGTTTAGTGTTTTGTTCTTCCCTCATATTTGAAATATCTACAGTATATATATTTTTTAAACATATTTTGATGGTTTAATCAGACTTGTAGGGTCACAAGAAACAAATACCCTAATGGAAATCACTTTTGGTGTCTTCTATGGACACTACTAGACACTTTTTTGATTCTGTCTAATTTTTACATTGTTATTTATTTTGAAGCATATTGGAATAAGATGTTTTCTTGGCTGTAACTGTAAGACGGTAGGGTTTGGAGGAGCGGTGTAGGGATTGGCATGACATATGGGCTTGCTCTGCTAGAGCTCCTCCAGTCCGATTGAACAGGTGTTACTGGCGGGGAACATCTCAACAATAATGTGATGAGCAGCGACTGGCAGCGCTCCCTCCTCACTGGGTCTCAGAGCCAGAACATACAGCGCTCTGCCAGGCAAGGCATGATGCCACCGCACAGAAAGCAATGCCAACGTCCTCATAAATGTTGCATTAAGGGTTCATGCATTCTCATGCTGTAATGAGGGTCTAACGTAAAGTTTAATCATCATCATCAACTTTATTTCCAGACTCTTAGTCCATTGATTCAGAAGGCACAGACATAACATGAAACGGATACAAAAGATAAAAAAAAAATACAATAGGCATTTCTATAAAAGACACTTATACCAGTCTTTCCATAGTGTGAATGGAAATTAGCATATTCATAGTTACGAATGCTGATATGCACATAATGATGTCACTGTTTGATCGGAATTGAGGAAGCCATGAATTATTTTTTTTTTTCAAATAACAACTTTATTCAACTCTTCATTTCCTTCTCTGTGGGCCTCGTGTTAGTTCACGTAGTGTAACAGCGCAGCGCTTCTGGGTTGTACGTCACACGCATCACACACATGACCAGCGTCGGCCAATAGTGAGCCTGCGTGTGACGTGCAACCTAAGCGCTGCGCTGTTACACTACGTGAAATCTCACGGCCCACAGAGAAGGAAATGAAGAGTTGAATAAAGCCGTTATTTTTGTTTGTTTTTTGCGCACAAAAAGTATTCTCGTCGCTTGATAAACTTAAGGTTGAGCCACTGTAGTCACTCGGACTATTTTAACGATGTCTTTAATAATTGTTCTGGGCCGGCCAGTTTCAATCCCTTAAGAAGCCTATGGAGGAGTGATCCAGCTCTCAAATTTAATCAAAAATATCTTAATTTGTGTTCTGAAGATGAACGAAAGTCTTACGGGGTTGGAACAACATGAGGGCGAGTAATTACTGACAGATGTTTCATTTTGGGGTGAACTATCCCTTTAAGTCATACTTTACTAACCCTGGTGTTGTTCTGATGCCGTATGTTGTTCAGCTGGTAAGCCAAATTATTCTCCCACATGTAAAAAAATATACATTCTCATTGGTGGAATGAGTTATTCGGTATGTTAAATAACGAGACCCTCTCCAAAGTGCCCCTCATCCATTTTCTCTAGCCAATTTATTCTGCCCATCATCTGTAGTGTGTAAGTCAGAGAGAGGCTGTAATAAAGCAGGCTGTTCGTATTCCACAGACAGAGCAATCGCAGGTAGCAGACAAAACCAATCACCATAATGTGTTATTCATCGCCTCAGAGCTGTTCAACGCAAGGCCACAGCATGATACAGACACACACCTGATGCACACACACACACACGGCCTTCTAACCTAACCGCAGCACTCACACTGTTTTATAAATCCAGCACATTTTTTAGTTTTCACAGCGGTTGTCCATTTCGGCACACTCTTCACTTTTCTTCCTCAACAGACTGGCGAGTGATTTTATAACAAGCTTTGTAGAAAGAAAGTATTAGCTAAAGGCCTAACACAGATAATTATGGCTGCACTGCAATAATCTGACTGACTTGGAACAGTGAATACTCAGGTTGCAATCTAGTAAACACATGAATAAAGTAATTGTTCACAATCATGGTGGTCCTTTATTTCTGTTTGTGGTAATTTCATGGAAAATGTATTGAACAATTTAGAAACTTTTATTTTATTTTATTTAAAACTATTTTATTTTATATTATATTTTGTTTAATTTTTATTTTATAATTTGCTCTATATTTCATTTTATTTTATATTCCATTTAATATTTAATATTATTTAATATTTTGTTTTGTACTCTATTTTAAATTTTGTTCTATATATTATTTTATATTTTATTTAATGTTATTTTAGATTTTATATGGTTTTATATTTTATTTTATATTTTGTCCTATATTTTATTTTATTTGACATTTTATTTAATATTTTATTATATATATATTTTATATTACTAGATGTATATAGCCTAAAACAATCGGCACAAATAACACTGTTGGATTTAATCTTCATGATAATGTGGATATAACGTATGAAATGGAGTGAAAATTAAATGTCATTAATTCTTATAATCGTTCTTCTCACATTTATTTTCTACAATCTAACTTCAGTTCACTACCTCACCATCTGTGTCGCCAATTCCCTTTGTCTCCAGAATGTGCGTACGCATGGTCAAGATCATCCTTACGGTGCGCACTTATTTACGCCAAGTTTATTTTTTATAAATCCCGATATGGGCGTGGAAAAATGCGTACGCATATTTCTATGCCCATTTTGTGCGTACGCAACGTTTATACATGAGGCCCCTGGTTATGTCTAATTAAGTTCATGACCCTGGACTTTCAGCAGAGGGAGCTTGTCCTCCCGAGGCTTTAATAAAGCTTATAGACTAGAGGATGTTTACACATATCTGATGTTACTCAAGAAGAAGAATGAGAAAGATGTAATCTTTAAAAAAAAAGTCATCTTATGGACATATGATGCTATTGGTGTAAAACTCTTATGTGTGAATGTGTTTTTATACTTCCAAGGCCTAAACGAAAAGAAATGAGATCTTTAATATCACTTTTGACTCAGTAGCTATGTTTCCATCCACACGTTTGTATCCGCATTAAGTGATATCGAATGAAAAAAGCCTTATGAAGACAGTAAAATTCGATTGAATTTCATGAATATCGACTCAAATGAAATACGATCGGTCTCATCGGATTTTATCTTGATCGATATACGGCTTATGCAATAAACGCGGATGGAAACATTATTATGGTGCGATCCATTTTGCCTAGTAAAACTTTGTTCGCAAATGTTGTGCAATTCGCCTTTGGCTAAGCCCCGCCCCTCTTAGTTACTGTTGCTACGTCCGACAAACAAACTTCATCTGGGCTCTGGTATCAACATGGCTTATGCTGTGACGGCTCTTCCTGCTGAAATTTTATCAAACTTTTATAAAGCAGCAAATAAAGTGTCCGATAGAAGTAGGCAAAAGGGGCTGCAATATACGTTCGAAGGCTATATTCACGACATACAGGTGAAACGCAAGGAACAACAAGGCATCCATATAGAGGCAAAAGCATACCGGTCACAGTCAAAAAATTAACCACCGCATATCCTACTAATGGAGACGGAGGCTGGGACTAACAATATCAAGGAGCAACACTGTTCATGCAGAGCTGGGTAGGTCTCTATTCACTTCTATAATCGTTATTACAACGCAAATGGACTACGCGAGTATAACGTTGTATTTATTAGCAGCGTGTGCTAGACGACACTTGTCAGGATTTGACTTCGGTTTTGGGAAGGGAAAAAAATGCACACCCCCCTCCAACCTCTCTGGGAAACGCGTATCTGTGTTACAAATGCCCCAGACACAACGTTTAACCATATTTTAGATAAAACTACGACGGTAATAGCCGGCCGAGACCAAAAATATGAGACGCCTGTGTTAAAGTCAATGGAGCGCTGTGAAAAAGTGTCGGACCACTGTGGGAGCTCGTTCTTGGCTGCGCTGTGATTGGTCAATCTACATTCTAGGGTGTGGCTTAGCCAAAGGCGAATTCGATGAGAAAATGAATGGAAACACCTTAACATGTCTCAAATCAATTCGATATACCAATTTGATCGCAAAACAGCATGTGACGTCATTACGCACAGGTTTTTATCCGCTTTAAAGCCGTTTGATGGAAACACACTTTCACCAGCTTTATTTGCATGAGGTTTTTTACCGAACTTCAGATAATCCGCTTGACAAGTGGATGGAGACAGCGGTGAGATGTGGAGAGAGTAAATTGATTCTTGCATCTCAGATTTTTCTCCTGAGACTCTTATAATTCCTCTAGAATTTTGAAGGGTAAAAAAAAAGTTAATGTATACAATAATTACATGCAACTTACCCCTAAACCACAGCCTAACCCTAACCCTAGTAAGTACAGTCTGGTTATGCGTGAGTTTTACTGTTCACGCCACCGTCTCATTCTGATTCCTTTTCCATTTCCAATCAGCTCAACCACACAATGAGAGTTCGTGTAAATAGCTTTGTCAACAAGACAGACTATTTGCACTTAGTGGTAAATAGACACAATCGAGACAACAACGCTCTCATTTGCTTCAATTTTTAAGTTTGATATGGAATTTCATGAGAAAAATCTAACTTTAAATATTACGAGCAATACAATTTTCCTCTCGGTTGGAATTCTGGTTTCATGAAAACAAGAAGAACGGGCAATTTGTTAAAGCATGCGTGACACACACTACTTCACCTCTGCTTGACCTTGTGAGGGAATAACTCAACCAGTACATTTATTACATTCGGCTGAGGAAGGGAGAGACGGCATGCAAACTGTAAACATCCATCATTACAATTCTGCAAACAAACTCAGAGATTCCACAGGCTTTTCAGGGAATATCTAATGAAACTAAATCCAGGGCTCTGCGTCAATCCCTCACACAGGCTGGGTCATTATGACGGATGAGGAGCTCCTCTACGCCTCTGACCCACTAACACGGAGCCCATTATCTGCCGAACAATATTCTCTGCACACATTATACAGCCTCATTTCTCTAAAGACACGGGCGGACGGGAGAGAGAGCTTCACGCTGAAACACTACACCTGAGAGCCAGTCTTTTAAGGGAGAGTAACACAATAGATCTGAACTGAGACCAGCAGGATGACGGGAAAGCAAGGTGTGGGATTATCAAAGGAATCTGATTATTGAACTTTCAAAGCCGAAGCTACTTTCTTCCCATAACTTCTAATAACTGATTTATTCTGTCCTCTTTTGTTCAGAATGACGGGATTTGATGGGATCCACAACCACACAGACTAAGTTATCTGGGATAAACGAAAGCCTCCCTCCCAACAAGAACCAACACCAGAAGAGATTTGAAGCTCAAGAACTTACAAGAGATAAACGATCTGGGCCGTCAGATTCATTACATGCATGATGAGACATGACGAACAACAACGATATTTTAGGTTCGGTCTGAATTCATTTCTATCATTGTGGGGACCTTTCGCTGATGTTTAATACTGAGAAAATCATATTTTCTATCCCTAAATCTCATTTGAACCTATTCCATTTACATATTTTCATTTATTTTTGTCTTGTATATTTTTATATTGTTTTTACAAAGATAACTATACAAGTACACACACACGCACACACACACACACACACATGAGTGGAATAAATGGAATCTTATACGGACATACTACTAATAAAATGTCATAAAGTAAATAAGAAAATAGTGCATTCCTTTATTAAATCTTTACATTGCAGCCTATAAAGCTTAATCAAATAAGTCTGTAGTTTGGTTTCAGTAAAACCCATTGAAAAACCTCTTTTGTTGAATGAAAAACACACATGAGAGTACCGAGAATCTCAGTTTGCTCTCCATTCAATGTCTCTAAGGTTTCAGTAATTAGTCTCAAACTGTGCTCAGATTTTAAAATGAACTTGTCGGTATGAACTTTTCCAAAACCAAATCATTTGATCTGCTGTTGAATTTTATAACATTGTATTCTTAATCTATGTCAGTAGTTGCCTCGAAGTCCCGATGATATGTGGACATTATTTTCATTGGTTAAAATGAACAGTAAATTGTTTGCCAACATGTCTCAAATGAAAGATTTTAATACACTCTTACATTTTCACTCAGTCACCAGTGAAATTATTTACGCACCCACAAGCAAAAAAAAAAAAATAGAAGTTTCATAAAACGCTAGTCTTGAAAGCAGACAAATGCAACAGCTTTGTGTGAGGAACAGACAGAAATGTAAAGTTTGTGGTGAAAATCAAGCTTTTAATGTTGTTTATATGTCTATGTAGTGTTTTTAATATTCTTTAAGACAAACCATGTGTAAATTCATAAGTCGACAGCATTGCTGAGTATTTTCTTCTTAAAACTGCAGTGAACCAAAGACAGTCTCAAAAACACGGTTTGAAGTCGCTGGTGTTTCTGACGTCACAAACGACCTTGGAACCAATCAGATCAACGTGTGATCGTCAACGAGTGGATCTCTGAGCTGAGTGAGTGAGTGGAGGTGGGGCTCATTTGCATATTCACCGTGTATAATAAATGAGGGTGTCGAGTTACATTCAAGATATTTTAAGGCATGACGAATTTTTTTTCAAGGAAAAAACGTTTAAATATGTCATTTTGGTAATCAAGGATGAGTTTTAAGGGATACAATTATTAAGGGGGACTTTAAAAGAATCGTTCCTTCTGCTGAAGCTCTGAAACAATAGGTTACTGTCGTAACCCCGGTTCTCTGAAACATCGAGTGGAGAGATCCACCTATGGGAAGGGCATCCGTACCTGACCTCTGCAGAAGCATCCAATTGCACCAAGTCTGGCTAACAGACAGAAGCGCGCAGCCAATGCCAGGTGAGGCCACACCCCCTTACCTACGGGCATATCACAGCTGGGCGCGCTGCTATTCCTCAGTAAGTATATTCGCTTCTCGTGCGGCAAGCGGGGCAAAGCTGGTGGATCTCTCCACTCGATGTTTCAGAGAACCGGGGTTACGACAGTAACCTATTGTTCTCTTTTATCATCTCGTTTCGAGATCCACCTATGGGAGAGACATGGACAGCTCCCCGATTGCCCAATACACTCACAGTGAGGTTCTGAAGGCCAGAGAAGGACGGTCACCTCAGAGAGGCGGTGCCTGACACGTCCCACAAACATGACCCTGCAAGTTTTCCGCCACGCTAACTGCTGTGGACAAGCAGGGCATGAAACATGCATGAGACACATACATGATAATGGCCCCCGCACCACCAATGCACATAGCTAAACCCAAGAAGGAATGCGAATGCTTGGTGACAGGAATGAACATGCCCAGCCGGCCTCGTTGGTTAACCAAACGGGGCTGTGGGAAAGGGCTAAGAGGACCCTACCCCTAGGACCGAGTGTGCCACCGAAGTTCTGGTGACATCCAACCGGTAGTAACGCTCAAAGGTATGAGGAGAGGCCCAGCTGGCCGCGGAGCAGATGTCCTGCAGTGGCACTCCCCTGAACAAAGCCCAAGAGGCGGCTAAGCCCCTTGTGGAATGAGCTCTGATGCCCCTTGGGGCTGCACTCCCTTTGCTTCCTAAGCCATAGTATAGCGTCCACAAGCCAATGTGAGAGGCATTGCTTTGAAATGGGACTCCCCTTGTGCAGGGGAGCCCTTGAAACAAAGAGCTGGTCGCTCTTGCGGAAAGCACTGGTCCTGGTCATTATGCTTGCAGAGCACGGACGGGACACAGAGCATTCAGCCCCTGATCCTCCGGGGAGGCAAAGGGTGGAGGGTGAAAAGCGGATAGCTCCAAAACCTCCGACGTGAACGCAGGGAAGCATTTCGGCATGAAGACCGGGTTAGGCTTAAGGAAAACCTTATCTCCACTTAGGGAGAATTTGGCGCACGAGGGGTGAACCGAGAGTGCATGTAGCTCACTGACCCGTTTAGCAGATGCCAAGGCCGAGAGCAAAGCTGTCTTGAGGGACAGCAGCTTAAGGGAAATACTCCCCAGAGGCTCAAAAGGATACAGAGACCGCGCTTCCAGCACCATGGAGAGGTCCCACTCTAGGACAGATTCAACAGATCTCCTGATGACCAGCAAAGAGCGGCGTGCACCCTCCATAAATCTGCGGGTTAGAGGGTGCTGCCTGACGGTGGAGCCCCAAAACCCACATGACAGGCTGAAATCGCAGCCAGGTAGACCTTAATAGTGGAAAAGGACCTGCCTCTTTCCATGAGGTCTTGCAGGAAACACAAAATATCAGGCACCGAGCACTGATAAGATGTGAAACCACGCCCATCATACCACCCTTCGAACACTTGCCACTTACAGCCATATAGGGATCGCGTGGAAACGGCCCTAGCCTTCTGAGTAGTGGCGATTACACGCGGCGGGAGCCCCAGTGCATTTTGGTTCGTCCTCTCACGGGCCAGGCCCAGAGAGCCACCCTGTCCGGGTGGGGGTGGTAAATCTCCCCGTTGGCTTGGGACAGTATGTCCGTGCGAGGGGGGAGGCGCCATGGCTCGGCGTATAACAGAGGGATTATCTCTGCCAGCCATGGGGCTTTGGGCCACCTGGGTGCTATCAGAATGAGAGACAGGCCGTGCTCTCTCACCCTGGCCAGTGTGAAAATTATCAGGCACAGGGGAGGAAAAGCATACAACAGCACTTTGGGCCATGGGTGGGCCAGTGCGTCTGCCCCGAGGGGCGCGTCCATGTCCTTAGCGAGAAGAACATAGGACAATGGCGAGGCGAAAAGATCTACGGCTGCCTGTCCAATCTCATCCATAACCTCTCCACTATCTGCGGGTGAAGACGCCAATCCCCGTGGATTGGGTTTCCCCTCGATAGCAGATCCGCGCCTCTGTTCCGAATGCCCGGGACATGAGTCACGCGTAATGACAGAAAAACCTGTCTGCTCCACACCAAAAGCCTGTAAGCTAGACCGTGGAGTTTCGACGAGCGCATGCCACCTTGACGGTTGATATAAGCCACTACCGTGGTATTATCGCACCGTACTAGAACAGGATGTCCCTGCAGGCAAGGCAGAAATGATTCAGAGCTTTCCAAATAGTAAAAGCTCTAAATAGTTACTGTGCGCTGAACGTAGTCTGCTCAGCCACAGACCGTTCACCGTTCTGCCTTCCTGGGTGGTTCCCCAGCCTGTTAAGGACGCATCTGTCGTCAAAACTTTTCGCATCGTACCGTCCCGAGGGGGGGTTCCCCGTGCGTAAAAGTTCTTGCTCTCCCAATGGCGCAAGGCCGCCGAGCAGGCGCGCGTCATCGTTACCGAGCGGCAGAGATCGCAAATCGGGCTGAAATGTAGTGTACAAAACCCATTTCGTGAACGTTCTCATTCTCAGGAGACCAATGGCACAACTTGGATAGATAAAGCCATGAGATCCTGCAGCCTGAGGCATGTGCGATATTGTACTCTCGCCCCTTCACTGAACTGAGACAGACAGTCCATCAGCGAGCGAACGCGCTCTTGAGAGAGACGCGCTCGCATGGAGACTGAGTTCAATTCCAAGCCCAGGAAAATGACATTCTGACTGGGAGTCAGATTGTTTTCGCTCGCATTCACCTTGAACCCGAGGGATGTGATGTGCGCGAGCACCCGGCCGGTGTCCAGCGACACCTTCTCCTTTGATTTGGCTATGATGAGCCAGTAAGTCAGAATTCTCAGCCCTGATAGTCTCAGGGGCGCCACGCCCACCTCCGCACGGACCGCACACAGACAGAAAGTTCGGGAACTTAAATTGCGCCCGAACGGAAGAACTGTGAATTCGTAACAAACGCCTTGGTAGGCGAAACGAAGATATTTCCTGTGTGGAGGGTAGATGCTTATGTGAAAGAAAGCATCTTTCAGATCGACTGATGTGAACCAGTCGTTCTGCTTTATGGCACAGGCGAGAGAGGCTTGTGTCACATTCTGAAATTGAATTTCCTCAAATGTTTGTTCAACACTCGAAGGTCCAATATAGGGCGTGGGGGCACCACGCCTTTTGGAACATGAAAATACCAGGAATAAAAACCATGGTTTATCAGATTGGGTGGCACCATCTGAATCGCTCCCTTGTTAGGAGGGAGGAAATTTCCTCTTTCAGAATGTGTGAGGCGTTTTCTTCTGTGTGAGAAGAGAGAACGCCGTTGAAATGCGGAGGTTTTATTGCAAACTGCAGCTTGTAACCCTGGGTTACAGTACGCAAAAACCCACTCGGGCGCTGAAACGGCTTGCCAAGCCGCTTTGTGACTCGCGAGCGCCCCCGCTCGGGCCGGAGCGGAGCTGTATGGGCCCAGCTGGTTCATTTGTGATGCAAAGGCGCCATCTAGTGGGAACACTAGAGGCGACATGCAGGGGTTTGGAGGGATTTCCTCTCTCTGCAGTGAGAAGTTTTCTTTGCGGAGAGAGGTCTTCTCTCCAAAACGAATTCATTTGATTCGTAGCTTTGTGTGTTTTGTGTTGGGCAAACACTGGGGCCGAAGCCTTTATTGACAGAGTGAGGGAAACATAGTGTGGTGTCCACTGTGCTGAACTTTCCCTCACAAGGTGCCCCCAAAAGTGGGAAAAAACACATATCTCCTGAACACATGAACTGGGCAGTCTCAAGTGCAGGCAGAAAAATAATATCCGCGGAGAGAGATGCTCTCTCTGTAACGGATTTATTTAATGCATTTTTTTTTGTTGTGTTATTTAGATATGTGTGTGTTTTGTGTTGGGGAACACAGGGGCCTTACACACACAACGTCCACTAAAAACACATCGGCTGGACAGCCGCAACTGAGCTGTGTGAGCCCAGTTGGATTGATTTATGAGGCAATGGCAACCTCTTGTGGACGGACTCAGGGCGACATGCACGGGATCAGAGAGATTTGCTCTCTATGTTGCCGCTGGCAGATATATAAATCTGCACGAATTCATTTGATTCGTTTATTAAATGTGTTGTTTAGTAATGTGTGTGTTTTGTGTTGGGAAACACTGGGGCCGAAGCCTTTAATAACTGGGTGAGGGGAACCAAGTGCGTGCGGTGTGGTAACACTGCTATGTACTTTTCCTCACGACAGCCCCCTCCCCCGTAACTTGTTGTTGTGGGGGGGAGGGGGACACACACACACAACGTCCACTAACATACGGGCTGGGCAGCCACGAGAGGGGATTAACCGACCGTAGGTGGGAGACCCTGTTAGTTAACGTTACTCCCAATGGTCGAACAACAGGCAGGCCGCTTGCGTTCGGGACCGCCTTCCTAGGAAGGCATAAATTGAAAACCTCAACACGTAATCGTAACAAATCAAGGCCCGTGAGACCGTGTTAACAGTCTAGCGGGACGCTCCAGCCGTTCAGACTGGGCGGTGGTCCCAGCGTTTACCCGTCGTACATATTCCTATCCTGGTCGGTGGCGCTCTGTGGAGCTGGCCACACAATGTTGAGACGAACGGCCGCTCGCTCACAAACTTCCAGGAGGATGGACGGAGGCAAAGCCGCGTGAACGCTAGCCTAGGGAACGCTAAAAGGACCACGTCATCCCCGTCGCCGGAACCGACCGGTTCGTCAACAAGAGTGAGGTTTTCCCGCGAAGATGTCCTCTTCAGGGAATGCGGATTGGGCTGATGTCAGCTCAAATATTTTAGAGAAGTGGCGCTCCGGGAGTCCCCTGGTAGCGCGTCATCATCACCGTGTCTCTCCTCCGAGTCAGAAAGGCCGAGCACGGCGCGCTGTGTCGTGCAACTAAAAGCCGGCTTAGTAAAAGCTACATGGGCAGCAATTACAATGACCGCAATTCCCCGGGTTCTCCAAAGCTTGAGCGTGTTAAGCCCAAGCAGACCGCGCAGAACGAGAGGGTCCTTATAGCGGCGATGAGAGCACCACACGCGGCCGGGCAGGCTCGTCGTGATAGGCTGTTCCCCGGGGGAAGCGGCTGTTTAGACGGTCACATAGCCATGGGTGGGCCAGCGGTGAAGAACTCGGAAAAATCCGTGGCGGGCAGCCATGTAAAGGAGGAGCAGGTGAAGGACAGCGAGAGCTCGGGCGGCTCCGGATGCAAAAAACACAGCGGATAGGCTGAAGAAACGACTGTCACTCACGTCTGGCGGAGGCTGATCTGGCGATATGTCCTCCTGAAGACTCGAAAGTGAGCAGCGTAACGTTAATCCAACCGAACTGTGTCAATGCAGAGATCGCGAGAAGCGAATGTCAACTGAGGAATAGCAGCGCGCCCAGCTGTGATATGCCCGTAGGTAAGGGGGTGTGGCCTCACCTGGCATTGGCTGCGCGCTTCTGTCTGTTAGCCAGACTTGGTGCAATTGGATGCTTCTGCAGAGGTCAGGTTTTGCATATGGTAATGGAGAATCGGATTAAAGAGCTGAGAAAGGGCACGACTTCAGTTTCAGTCTGTTCTTTACACAAACCATTGAAAATAGTCAAATGCACCCAATATGCCTTATTTGGGGTGTTTTTTTTGTTGTTGTTGTTTATGTTTTTGAGCTTCACAGTATGTTTCAGTTCTAGGCAAACTATAGTTTTAACGTCTGTCAGGCAGTCTATTATGAAGATGTTGGTTCAGCATGGCTGACTAGCATCTGAGTTAATGTGAGAGAGATGTCTCGGCTCTCGCAACCACAGGGATTTGGCAGTCGTTCTGAATGATGGACAGACGATGATTTATGAGAGTCGAGGTGGAGCTTTGTGTGGATTCTTGGGGCACCAGCAATCCCAGAATCCCAGAATCCCTCCCACTAGCTTTCTGATTGATAACACGTGGCCGAGATGGATGTTCAGAAAGAAATGGTCAACCCACAAGCATATGAGTAAGAAAATGATGATGAATTCCCAAATGCTGAATGAAGCGTCCTCATGATCACTCACAGCTAACGACTGTTCATGACTGATATCACATTTGACTTTATGTTTGGGCCCCCTTTTAATCTCTCTGTCAATGCAACGTCCACTTCTGTTCTGTTGACCAAAGTTTCTGCTGGACATCCATACAAACAATGGGAAGCTGTGCTCCTCCAAAAACTGTAAAATAAATGAAATATGGCAAAATCCATTTCATATGACATGACAATTCTTGTGAAATAGAAAGCATACTTTAAATAATATACTTTAAAAGAATATAGTGCAGAATGAATGTAATGTTTCACACACTTAATTGCATGTTATTATTGAATTGTATAGTTTAAATGCTATTACCTGAAATTTTCCCTTTTTTTTATGCAGTTAAGTACATCTTTACATCTTCTATTCTTTGAAATATGGTTAAAGAGTCATGCCGAACTTACTGACATGCATTTATGGTAAAATAAAATACATCTTGAAATCATTTCTATTAAAACAATGGATTTAAATATTTACAGGTGAAACTCAAAAAATTTGAATATCGTGCAAAAGTTCATTTATTTCAGTAATCCAACTTTTAAAGGTGAAACTAATATATTATATAGACTCATTACATGCAAAGTGAGATATTTCAAGCCTATATTTGTTATAATTTTGATGATTGTTTACAGCTTAAGAAAACCCCAAATTCAAAATTTTATGAAAAGTATTTCATAAGCCATAATCTTCAAAATTATAACAAATATAGGCTTGAAATATCTCACTTTGCATGTAATCAGTCTATATAATATATTAGTTTCACCTTTAAAAGTTGAATTACTGAAATAAATGAACTTTTGCACGATATTCTAATTTTTCGAGTTTCACCTGTATATAATGATGAAGTTGCAATTTAGTACATTTAAAATACATATATTAACTTTAAATGTAATATCAAATAACGCACTATAGTAAAAATTGTAATCAAGTATTTTACATGAGCTTCAGTTAGTCAACACAAAAATATGTGTACTTCTTTAAAACACGACAAAAGATTATTAAAACAATGATTTTATGTGCACTTTTTAAAGTTGTACTTAAGTGTGGTAAGAAACTACATTTAAGTGGCCTTTCATTTCATTAATATGATATAATTGTCAGGGAACACTGCAGGATATGTTTAAATATATACTTTTAATATTTGAAGTGCACTACAAATGCACATTCAATAGTACAATTAAGCGCATTTCTAGGAAAATATTTACAACATGCATATCTCAAAGACTTTTTACACTGTTTGCAAAATATAAGGGGATTTGTCATGTTAGAAAATCCATATCCACATTATAGCTGTTCCAAGCTTGTTCATTCTGGTCAAGATGGGTTTTTTAAACCTGGTTAAAACTGGTTTAAACCTGATCCTCTGTCCTACTCAAGCAGATTGAACCACCAACAACGTCCTCCAAAATGAACTTGACCTTCCATTACTTGTTATTTTCCCATTAGATTTTCACTCATTTTATTCAGTCTTTTAAATAAGTGGGCTGTTTTTCTCTCACAACAGCTATGAAAAATTATGCTTATTTCTTGGCCATTTCCAGTAGGACGGTCGCCTATAATCACTGCTAAAGTACATCCAAAGACTCTATTACCTATTGTCCACAGACACTGATGAAGGCTTATTAGAGATTATGAGAAGATGAAAGGTATACACAACCCAGCCGGCAGAGAAGGACGAGATCAGATGAAATGGCTGCAAAAATAGTTTTAGCAATACAACTGTTACAAACCATACAATACACTACTTTTCAAAAGTAAAAAAATATATTATTATTATTATAAAATTATACTTAATTCCAGCAAAGATGCATGAAATCACTCGGAAAAAAAGTCAAATAAATGCTGAACTTCTGAACTTCCGATTGAACTGTTTTTGACATTGATAATAATAATAATAAATATTTATTGAGCACCACGTTACGAAATTAGAATGATTTCTGATTTCTGAAGGATCATTTGACACTAACATTTTTTAAATATATTAATAGTTATTTTAAACTGTAATAATAGTTCACAATATTACTGTTTTATTGTATTTTCGATTGAATAAATGTTGCCTTGGTGACAAACAAACATTAAATAGTTTTACCAACCTCAAACTTTTGAACAGTAGTGTAACTTAAATGTGAAATGTATATTGATGATTGATTTTATCCACGGCATGTGAATTGACTTATTTTTGACAACCAAGACAGCTTATCGCCTTACAAAAATGGTCAGTATTTACTATGTCTGATCATTTATTAGAGAATTAGAAAACTAAACTGTCATCGGCACAGAAACAACATAACCAGAAATCTGAATTTTTGTCTGTGGCTGTTCACACCAAGGACGAATTTTACAACGAAAAATTACAACGATAACTATAACCATAAACTTGTAATAATCATGTTTATTCTATGAGAAGAGCCCACACAGTTACAATGTCCACAACACAAATAAATGACGTCAATGGAATCACTTTCAGAATTATTTCTTAGGATAAACGTAACGTTGTAGTCTCTGGATGCTAATATCGTTTTATAGTTTGGGTGTTTCTTTACATGTCAGAAGATTTATGCTACATGATGCTACATGGCCTCTTTCTCTCTGGAGTTGTGTTTACATTACACAATCATTTCATTACCAGCCCGTCCTTGGGTCATTTCACAGTTAATCATCACATAAAAAGCTGTTACTCTTGGATGAGAACAGTGTCCATTTCAGTTTCCTGACAACCTGTTCTGAGAATGGAGACGGATGACCGCTGTGGGAAGCGTTGGGAAATCCGAGGTTCAGTTAGCGCTCCCTCGACCACTTCTGAGCTCGGAAAGCTTGTTTGCTCTGGCATTCGTTAGTGTTGTTTGTTTTCCTCACCATATTTGCTCTAAAGGCCGACTCCAGTTCGAGGGATGAAAGATAGACTGTATATGCATGCATGCGCACATTCCCAAAAGATGTTGCTGATTGATTGCCAACTCCTCTTGCTATTTATGTGTTTTGGTATCATGTTAACTATTTTCACATTTAGTTGGCTAAATATATATATTTAAAAAGTTATAATGTTACAGGGATATTAAAGGTACAATATAAGAATTTACTAATCAAATATCCAAAAATCACTTTCACAGTGTGATATATTTCCTGCAGTTGTGTACTTACAATATCCCAAAAGTCTCCAAAGATTTTTTATTTCAGAGAAATTCCTATTTTAAATAAGTGGCCGTCCCGGAAAAAAATGTCGCCTGTCAATTACGCAATATCAGCGCTATCCTCGGTTTCCGTTCTGCCACAGCATGACGTAACCATGGCGACAGACGTGGACAACTGCGTAGTCCGTAACGTTTAGCGGCACGCAGTTCTTGTTTCTTTCAAACATAGACCATGGCAAGCAGACTTTGGGACAAACAAGGAGAACTAAAATGAGGATCAATATCAGCGTGGCGTTTTTGAGAAGCCGAGAGCTCCACGTCCGCGACTAACTTGGACTCGACAGAGGTTCACGAGTCACGACTTGACAGCTTTATTAGACAGGTGAGCAAATGTACATAAAACAAATCAATGTTATAACGTTAGCTCAACATGATGAAATGTTAGAATATGGTCAGTATGTTATTCTAATGTTGATCTAGCTTACTGCTAGTTTCGTACAGCAAACGAACTAACGTACACGTAGTAAAACATTATAACTTTTCAACACACATTTAAATGCTGTTTAGTGTGATAGTGTAACGTTAGACCAAGTGAAGCAGCGCTGCGTTACCTCACAAGTTTAATTCGTCTAATAAACTGACCTGTGTGAGTAATCCAGCACTTGCGGGTAGTTCGGTAGAATTAAATGTCCTTATTCCTTTATATCCGCAGGACTCGCGTGTGACATCTGTCTCTTTAGCAATCGCGACCTGCTTCATACCACTGTAATGTTAAAAAACATGAATGTTTGCACTTATCCATAAACATTATTAGATCCATCAGCTTGACAGCAAGTCCCATAATTCAGCTCATCACTGCGTCATCAACCTACGCCTTTGCTATGGTTGGAAACTGCGCCCTCTTGTGGCGAAAAAATCTTACATATTGTGGCTTTAACTAAAAGCACCAAAATAAATGTTATCTAATGTCATCAATGTATAAAGATATGTTAACTCTTTCCCCGCCATTGACGTAAATTTCCGGCTTTCCGTGTTTTCACTGTTATACAGTAGGGGGCGCTATGGCACATCTTCTAAAAGAGAACTGAATCTCCTGATCAAAACACAGGGGAAGAAGATGCAGAAATCAGCGATGTAATCATATGCATATGAAAAATAACGCGATCATCAACTTTAAACAGCATATAAATCAAAACTGTCTAATGTTACTGAACGAAATGTCGACCCAGGACGAGCTACAGGACTGTGAAGCTTTGAGGTGTTGATGGACTCGATCGACTCCATCTGTGTTTTGATCATCGTTCTGAATATGATCCATACGTAGACTTTCACAAAAACTTGTTCAGATATTCATACAACAAAAAATTCTGGAGGGCCATGAAAAGTTTGTGAAAATGTTCAAAAACGCTGGCGGTGGCTGACAACATTTACATTTACATTTTACATTTAGTCATTTAGCAGACGCTTTTATCCAAAGCGACTTACAACTGAGGACTAAACCAAGCGAGTCATCGTGAAGAGGCAAAAACAACGCAAGAAGTGCTCAAAATACAAAGTTCAGACATAGCTCGGAGTAGCATAAGCCAGGCAAGCGAGGATTTAGAGCAGGGGTGGGGAACCTTTTTCCTATCAAGGGCCATTTACAATTTTTTAACATTCTTTAAGGGCCATTGTAATGAGCTTCAGTGTTTGGAAGGAAGAAGAGAGGTTCGGCGTGACTGGGACTCGTACGTTTTATTCAGAGGTTGGTAAAAAAAGATGGGTAAACTATAAATGCTGGTGGACCACGACATGGTCACCCGGTAAGGTGGGCCACTGCCTACCGGTGTATGTGTATCCTGATGACATTGCTATAGGCAGGGCTCGACATTAAGCCTTTCATACGCTTGTCAAAAAAGTTTCTCGTCCGAATTTTTTTTATTTTTTTTATTTATTTATTCTGAAACAATATTCTCATCAGTGTTCAATTAGCTTTGATATTTAAATCGGCATATTGTAATATTTGCACCTTTAAAGGGCATCCCCTCCCCCAATATTATTAAATGTATGCTTCATCTTTCATTTTAAATTCCTAAATTTGATCAATAAATTAAATTATTTCGAATAATAAGACACTATAGGGCTGATCAAATTAAATCATTTACACTGAAAAATTACAATTGCATAAAATAATGTCATGAAATAGATTTAAATTTACAAATTAGAAACGTTGGAAAGAATGATCTACTTTTAAACATAACACAAACCGCCAGTAGGTGGCGGCAGGCGACCGTCTTAATGAGTGAGTCATTGATTCATTCATGATTCAAACGATTTGTTCAAACGGTTGATTCATTCAAGATTGAGACAGATGTTTATGAATGGGTCATTGAATCTTTGACTCAATCGATTCGTTCAAAACGCTGAATCATTCAGTAATGAAAACAGGTTGAGTGTTCCTGTGAGATGCGCCGTGGTTCTGCTGTGATTTTTGTTTGGAACTATTTTCGCTGCTGAAACAGAACAAAAACAGCCAATATTGCATCTAAAATGTAAGTGACTTAATTTTAACTGTTTATTGAACTGTTGTTGGAAATTAATGTCACATTTTCAATCGTGATGGTGTTCAGGAAAAATAATTGAGGTTGCTTAACATATGTTAAAAATATAAAAACTCCACATTTAGATTTTTTATAGGCAGTATGTTGTTAACTGAGTGTGTGTGCGCTCATGTGTGTAGATTTCTGCTCGAGAGGCTGCGCGAGCGTCAACAGCGCAACCACCGTCAGTAATAGTCAACAACACTGACAGTAATGCAGCGCAATATGAAGAGTTCGTCTTAGGTTTAACAACCTATGAAACTAATAATTAACAATATGAAACTAAAACGACATAAGCTTAATTTATAGCTATTTAGAGGTGGATAAAAGCACAAAAACCTGGAACCGGCATTCGGCAAACGTTTAAACCACTTTAATACATTAATACGCAAATGACAAAACGAAAGTAAAAGCAGTAGCTCCTCGTGGACGACGACCACACACACATAAAGTAAAGTCCATGCCTGGTCCTCCGCTGTCTTCGTTCCGATCCTTTTACGCGCCCCGAAGCTGATCAGTGAGAAACTTGAAACCGGTGCGGCGCGCGCGCCCCCGAAGCTCATCCATGAGAAACTGAAACCGGTGCGCAGGTGACTCGCGCTACTGGCCTCGCCCTGCTTGCCGCTTTGCCTATTTTGTGTTTTCTGTCACAGGAAAAGTAATGGCTGAGATTTTTGGTTCTGAAGGTCTTTTTTTTTTTTTTGGGAGGATTTGACTCGCGGGCCGCATCAAACTGTTTTGCGTCGGGGGCCAGACGTTCCCCACCCCTGATTTAGAGGAAAGGATTTTTTTTTATTTTTTTTTTATGTTAAGTGCTCCCGGAAGCACTCTTTTTTTTTTTTTTTTAAGAAATGCTGGCAGGGAAAGAGTTAAATGCCATATTCACACACATTATAAAAGCATAATTTGTAGGAAATATGAGCTGTGTGAAGAACCCACACAATATCTGTATAGTCTCAGTCTCTGTTGTATTCCAGGAATATTATAGGCTCTGCTCACTCACGGAGCGCTTCATTAATACTCGGCTTGTGTTAAGGTGGGCCTTGGGGCAAGTGTGATGGACTGAACATAATAAGTAACAGGTGTGTGGGCTGGAGGGGGTGTGAGGCTTCCAGCTGTCCCAGCAGTCTCAGGTCATGTCCTCCCCATCTGCCGCTTCAGCTCCCGGTGTTTCCCAACACCTGAAGGGTGATGCCCTCGTTCCTCCAGCCAGGGGTCAGATGCCCTCGAGAGGGAGCCGGAAACATGATCGTACAACGGGTCTCTCTGGAACATACAGGTGCAACTCGAAAAATTAGAATATCGTGCAAAAGTTCATTTATTTCAGTAATTCAACTTAAAAGGTGAAACTAAGACTCATTACATGCAAAGTGAGATATTTCAAGCCTTTATTTGTAATAATTTTGATGATTATGGATTACAGCTTATGAAAACCTTTTCACAATATTCTAATTTTGAATTTGGGGTTTTCATAAGCTGTGAGCTATAATCATCAAAATTATTACAAATAAAGGCTTGAAATATCTCACTTTGCATGTAATGAGTCTTAGTTTCACCTTTTAAGTTGAATTACTGAAATAAATGAACTTTTGCACGATATTCTAATTTTTCGAGTTCCACCTGTTTGAAACTTCTTCCGGTAACGAACACGGCACAATAATTCTATTGTGGCATATGCAAAATAAATGGACGGGGCCTGGTTGAGTTAGTTAGTAGTGTGTTGAAACTCACGGTTTTGATTAGGGGCGTGTCATTTCAGAAACACACTCGAAGCAGTTGACCAATCACAACACACTGGTCCAGCCGACCAATCAGAGCACATTGCGCTTTTCGGAAGGAGGGGCTTTTAACAAACTGTTAAAATTCAGTAAAATTCATCGCCTTCAGCTACAACAACAGTCAGACCAGAGTAAATGAATGAATCTGTCATCTGTAGCGCTCTATTAGTCTCACAACCTTAATTCAAATCGTGCCTGTTTGAATGAAATCGATCCAAAGAAGCATCATTTCAGACCTGACCAGAAAGCAACCCCTAGCAATGCAATTATGTTCTAAGGGCATTTGTTCCCTTCTTAAACACAGTAATTGCATTGCCTGGTCGCTCTGGCCAAGTATTTATAACAATGCAATGACTGCTTAGGGAGCTATTACAATGTGGAGCCGGCTGTGATTGATGGGATATCAAAGTGACCCCACCAATACACCAATAGCCTTTTGCAATAACTGCAGGCTTTGTTCATGTGACCAAAACTAAGCAGCATTCCCACCTGCAAGTCACAAAACACTGAATTTTTTAAAACGAGGTTAACAGCAAAGTCCCTTTCATTGCGAATTTAAATGCGTCCGTCTCAAAACAGAAACCGGAGCCTTTAACGGAAGCTGCAGTGACGTGATGACTTTATCAATCAGCGATTGGCTATTTTACTTAGAAGGCGGGAATTATTCCACCATATCCACGTTGCACTTTCTCCTGTTCATAAGTAATATCAGTGCACCATCTTTGTATGGCTGCATCCGAAATCACATACAGGTGAAACTCGAAAAATTAGAATATCGTGCAAAAGTTAAAAGGTGAAACTAATATATTATATAGACTCATTACATGCAAAGTGAGATATTTCAAGCCTTTATTTGTTATAATGTTGATGATTATGGCTTACAGCTATGAAAACCTTTTCACAATATTCTAATTTTGAATTTGCGGTTATTATAAGCTGTAAGCCATAATCATCAAAATCATAACAAATAAAGGCTTGAAATATCTCACTTTGCATGTAATGAGTCTATATAATGTATTAGTTTCACCTTTTAAGTTGAACTACTGAAATAAATGAACTTTTGCACGATAATCTAATTTTTCGTGATTCACCTGTACTTTCCTATAGTAGGAGAAAAACAGTATGTGACAAAAGAAGTATGTCCGAATTCAAAGATGTCCTACTACTTCCGGCGAGATTTGTAAAGGCGCTGTGTGTAACTTTTTCACTCTACTGAAGCATAAAAATACCATAATATGTTTGCATAAATTGAGGAAACATGCTAAGTTCACATACTCGTTTCTCTGAAAAACAGTGAGTTGTTTTACTTTAAAAATGTTTCCAGGTTGGAATGTTTTTTTTTTTGGTCTGTGATGTTGCCAATTAGTCAATTATCATTGTCAATTGCGCTCGTTCCTGTTGCGTACGCTCAAACTGGCAACCCGTGTGTGCGCCGTCGAGTCTGAGGAGCATGTGGCGGGAGAAACGATCTCTGATATTTTGAATTTGACTGCAGTACTTATTTCCACCACTAGCTGTCATTCTGACAGACTGCACCTTTAAGTGTGCACATGATGGACACTTTACTATCCCATAAGGCCACGGGAGAGGATTTGTGAATGGCGGTAACGTGACGCAACTGATAGGTCACATTATATCCTTTATTTAATTTTTTTATTTAAATGCTTGAAGAAAAGAAACGGAAATTATAATCATTGTCATAACATAATACATGGCGAAGTATGTCCGGATTACATTCATACTACTCTATATAGAACATAAATTGTTTGCAGTTGTGAAGTAATTACTTATTCACAATATCTACTCAAGAGAGTATGCGATTTCGGACGCATCCTTTTAAAGTCTTTGGTTAATAGACAGGAAGAAACAATTAGTTATAGCACTTGAATATACAAATACAGTGTAAAATATACTTACCATAAATGTGCCATATACAATAGTGCAGATTACTCACTGATTTTGGGCATCGTAATATAATATAATGTTATATACAATTTTATGCAAATCAAATGTCTCCTAATTTTATTCAACCTGTTAGAGAATTGATGCAAATGTAAGTGATCTTATTTTGATTTACAACTGCCTTTCAGAACTTCCAATTAATATTTACATATTTCCAACCAAACAATTTACACCGATCATCCTGTTTACGAACGACTACATCCTCTTGGTACTTAATATGGTTTGTGTGTGTGTGTTGCCTTCTTGAGCATCAATGAATGTTTGCACTCTTTGTACACACTAAGAAAAGTCTGTAAATGTATGTCCCAATGTACCATTTTAATACGAGGGAATTTTCCATATTGATCTTTCATTTCATTTTCTACCAGGACGTGTGTTTCTATGGATATTTTTCTTAAGTGTAACAGTACTATACGCCTCAAAAGGTACCGTTGGAGTCATAAAATGCACTGTCTCATATAGATAAATCTCAATTTCTCATCTTTTTCATATTCGGAAACACAAGTTCTCTCTATTTTTCTGTTTTGGAACAGATTCCTTGCACATTTGTACTCGGATGCCCTGTGAAGAGGAAAAAACGCTGAATGTTACAGTGTATCAAAGGAATCGTGTGCATAATGACACATATTAAAGTGTGTGTGTGTGTGTGTGGTAAATAACTGACTCGGTCTTGGGATCTGCAGGTACAGTGACAGATGTGCAGATGAGACACTCAGCGTGGGGCAGAGACTCGTGCTTTCACTCTCATTCCTCATTTACAACACAAATTTATTATGACTACAAAGCCGGAATGAGTGATGGAAATGAATACATCAAGAAACTATTTACATTTTTACTGTATTTTTCCATAGAACAGAACCTGTCACACATTACATGGAACAGTCTATTATAGCAGGGATAAATGCTACATTCATCTTCAGTATCTTTTTATAGAATTTTTTATTATAGAATCTTTTTTACAGAATCTTTTGTCTTGTTGACAGATGCGCGTCTTGTGCACGGAGAAATACTAAGTAGAAAGCAAGTGTACACAAAAATATCAATACAAGACATAGGCTGCATAGAATAAAATATGTACATTTATGAAAAGGGGAATGTAATGTACCATAGAGTAAATGTATGCATAAATAAATATGAGTTTTATTTTGAGTTATTTACTGGACACAAAATATGTTTATTATGAAATATACCACTCGTGAGGCAGTTTTAATTGTTGATGTGAACTAATTTTTTAATAAAAAATAAAAAACATAATGCTAATATGCTGTTTATTTGTGGCATGGTTGTGTGTATATAACGGTTATATAATATAAAAATTTGAGGCAATAAATGTACGATTTTTTACCTCTGATTTGTGATATTTAACCATTTTAAATGTCAGATATTTAACAACATTTGAATCAGCAGAATCACTGAATAAATTCATATAGAAGATCCACACAAACTTTTCATCTTAAAATTTAAAGTCCCCCATGTAGTAAATAATTGTATCCCTTAAAACATCATCAAAATTACATATTTAAATGTTTTTTCCTTGAAAAAAAATTCTTCATGCCTTAAAATATCTTGAATGTAATGTTCTATGAATATGCAAATGAGCCCCGCCTCCACTCACTCACTCAGCTTAGAGATCCACTGGTTGACGATCACTCGTTGATCTGATTGGTTACAAGGTCGTTTGTGACGTCAGAAACACCAGCGATTTCACACCGTGTTTTTGAGACTGTCTTTGGTTCACTGCAGTTTTAAGGAGAAAATACTCAGCAATGCTGTCGACTTATGAATTTACACATGGATTGTCTTAAAGCATATTAAAAACACCACATAGACATATAAACAACATTAAAAGCTGGATTTTCACCTCAGGGGGACTTTAAAAAATGGTTCAAAACAGATATATCATGTATTCCATATGTACAGGATACTGCTTGACATCTGTTTTTTCTCCTAATGAAACCATCAGTCTGATACTTCCCTCTGCTGGTTACTGGTGGTATTGTATCTTTTTTATCTTAACAGAAAATATTGTCTCCTATAAAGCTAATAGGCTTCAGTATCTCTGTGGAAGAAATTTGATCACATTAACAATCTAACTAAACGCCTTTGTATAAGTAGGTAACAAGAATAGCCTATTAATGTTCGCAATAAGTGTATTATCAAATGTTATTCCATGGTTATTATAAAGTGGGACCAAACCATCATATCTGTTTGCGAATGTCATTAACATCGTGTAACAGATTAGCAAATTTAATTTCAGGTGATTTGAATTAAGCTTGTGAGACAGTGACATGAACGGATTTATTTTTGAGAAATTATGTTTGGATCATGGGATGATGCAATGATTGCACATTGAAATATGTAAATGCTTAGCCTGTAAGGCAACCAATTGTCGTTATTGAACAATTAGCACACATTGCATGCATTTTATTTTATCTAATATTTTTTTTTACAATCAAACTGGTTATCTTTCATGACAGCTTAACAGACGTGGAAGAAAAGAAAGACTTTTGGAAAATCATTTTTTAAGTGAAAAGTTTTTAGTTTGTATGTAACTTACTTAAAGTTATAACCAGCCTTAAAGACAACAAATTAGAAGACCAAATTGTGAGCCTAGTCTATGTAGTTTATGCAACTCTTGACTTGTTGTGAGCGATGAAAACACCCAATGCGAGTCAGTGAACTGAAGATGCAAACTGAACTTCATGCAGAAACACATTCAGGGAATAAACCACAGAAATAGAAATATGTAGATAAACGAAAGAAGATGTTTAAGCTGTGAAGGATGAGAGTCTGTTGATCCTCCACGCTTTTTTTATTATCTGACATTCATGATGTGAACAATGCAAACTAAAGAGATAAAGTCGTTAAAAACTTAAAGAAAAAAAATGTGTCAAGCTAAGCAAACTTTTCGTGGTGAGGCATGAGTCGTTTGTGTCTCCATCGGGGAACCTGAAGGTCTTGTTCCCTCCTTCGTTGTCTTTGGATTATGTTCCTGTTTCTTTATGTGGACTCTGTCAGTTTCCAGGATTGGTGTGTGTGTGTGTGTGTGTTTGCCTCTTGTTATTAAAACTCTGTGCATTTGGATTCTCTCTCTCTTCCTTGTCTATTCAAAACGTAACATCGACGGGTGAACCGCATACATTTTATGTAACGGGTGGAATAATATTTACATTGTCACGGTGTGGTTTGGGAATCAATCGGGACGGGCGAACTGCGGGTCCAATAGCCAAGACTATTTCGACTCAATTCGGTACAAGCTGAAAGGAAGACGCTTTTAAATGGTCCCGTGCTTCTTTGTGTTCGCAGTCTGAAGACCGTCAAAGGTTTCTCTTAAAGGAACACTCCGACTTTTTGGGACTTAAGCCTATTTACCTTATCCCCCAGAGTTAGATAAGTCCATACATACCTTTTTCATCTCCGTGCGTGCTATAAGTCTGTTTGACGCACCCACCGCTAGCCTAGCTTAGCACAAAGACTGGATGTAAATGGTTGCAGCTAGCATACTAATCCAAATAAGTGACAAAATAACGCAAACATTTTCCTATTTACATGTTGTGATTTGTATAGTCACAGAGTGTACAAAAAACAAAGTCACATGAGACACAGACATATTTTAACCGTATAAATACTGGGAACTATATTCTCTGAAGGCGAAGCACTGCTACTTGGGCGGAGTGATAACCGCAGCACCTGAGACGCGGCGTGGTGAGGAGCAGAGAGCGCGTCTCAGGTGCTGCGGTTATCACTCCGCCCAAGTAGCAGTACGGAGATGAAAAAGGTATGTATGGACTTATCTAACTCTGGGGGATAAGGTGAATAGGCTAAAGTCCCAAAAAGTCGGAGTGTTCCTTTAACACACGATCACACACACTCGTACTACGTCATCACCAGCAGATCAAAGTTCAAAGCATTACTAATATTATTATTTCTAAGGAATATCATACAACCAAGAAATTTTTTTTAATCCATGTTTTAAGATTATGTTCTATTGTGCAGTATTTGACAAAAAAAGCAATGTTTTGTTGTAAATTATTTGTTACATTTTCATTTGATTACATTTTAAAAGCTTGATTAAATTGTTAAAGTTTATATAAAGTTGTATTAAATCATAAAACACAGAATTCACACTGGTTGACGATCACACTTGATCTGATTGGTTACAAGGTCGTTTGTGACGTCAGAAACACCAGCGATTTCAAACCGTGTTTTTGAGACTGTCTTTGGTTCACTGCAGTTTTAAGGAGAAAATACTCGAGTATACTCGTAGACTTACACATGGTTTGTCTAAAAGCATATTAAAAACACCACAAAGACACATAAACAACATTAAAAGCTTAATGTTTGAATTACCTAATACAGTACATGATTAAATCATCTAAATCCAACACATTTATTTTCAGTGCGTGAGACAACCAACTCCATGAGGTTTATTTTACACTGTTTGTACAATTAATTTAATTTGTACTTTTAGATGTTATAATATTTTACTATTTTGATGTCTTTCTAATTATTCTATGTATTCCAAAGCTTTGGCAGTAGGCAATTGTACAGTCATGCCAATAAAGCAATTTTGAAGAGAGAGAGAGAGAGAGAGAGAGAGAGAGAGAGAGAGAGAGAGAGAGAGAGAGAGAGAGAGAGAGAGAGAGAGAGCTGGAGAGGGCGGAGCTTAGTGCTCTTTTGTTGATGCTGCTGTTTGAGACTCTATCACTTCTGCCTGTGAGATGCCGAGAGATTCTTTACCACAGACCTAAAAAATAAATAAAAAAACTACATCACATAGATAATAAATTAATTTTGATAGAAACATGGGAATTTGGGAATATACTCTTTATTTGACCACCACAGCCTGCCTATGGAGTGGTAAGAAACCTAATGGACATTTGAGTATATGTGAGCTTTGTAGAATTATGTTCAATAATAGTTCCTGCTTACTTGTAAGATTACAGAGTTACAGTAAATGTCTGCTGAATTTGTATTATAATATTTCAGCTGTGACATCAAATAAGGTTGATGTTTTTTTATGCTTATTTATATGAGGATACAAGCCAGAATATTGACCGGTCTGATCAAGTGTAAGGTCACAGCTTTATGTTGGCAGTTCATTTGCAAGTTTATGTGTGTCTTATATAATGATCAGAATGAGAGTTAGTTTATCTTTATTTTTCTAATTGCAATGTCTTTGCTGTATAATTAGGTTCTCGTTCTGTTACCATTTTTCAGCAAGTCTTTAAATGCGCTTCCATTAGTGCCCGTGAATATGCGGTTACACTGGACACTTTGTGTTTGTGCACAATATGTGTCTCTGATATTGGCAGATCTCTCATCTCTGGTGAATAACAGGTGCATCGTGGAATAAAGGAAAAGCCTGACGTAATCTGGATGTCCTCGGTGGAATTACATTATGAATGGATGTGATCTTAAGTGAATTACACTGGGAGAAAGATCCCTTAGCTAGATGAGAGATGGCGGCGAATGAACTTTAGGAAATAAGCTAGAGTTAACTTTGCTTTTTACTTAAAAAAAAAAAAAAAGAATATCTTGATTAACTTTGCTGTCCAAATCTGGCAACAAAAATAGCTAAAGCTTACTTAAAGGGATAGTTCTCTTTGAAATTAATTTTTGGTATGTTTTAGCTTACCTCAAGGGCATCCAAGATGTAGGTGTCTTTGTTTCCGCAGTATTTTCAATTTTGATATTTTTAGGTCAAACCGTTCTTGTCTGTCAGTCATATAATGCAGGTCTATGGTCACCACCTCAAAGAGCATGACCAGAGAAGTCCAAATTAAACATGATTTAATGACTCGTAAATGTAAGTACACATTGATGGCCTAAGACACGAAACGAGCGGTTTGTGTGAGAAAACGAACAGTATTTATATCGTTTTTACCTCTTGTAAACACAGCCAGGTCCAAGTGATCTCTAACGCGTGAGTATGTCACTCATTGTTTACACAGAGATTTCGGAAGTATACCTTTCACTGTGAAGATCTAAACATATTTAGATATACAGGAAAAATCACAATGGAAGACGATTTCGATATATCAACAGACAACATTGAATTTTTTCAGAGAGATCACTTCCGGCGCTTGCCGGAAAAGGCCGAAGCGCCGGCGCCCTCAGATCACTTGGACGTGGCTGTGTTTACAAGAGGTAAAACCGATCATTTTCTCACACAAACCGCTCGTTTCGTGTCTTAGGCCATCAATGTGTACTTACATTTACGAGTCATTAAATCATGTGTAATTTGGACTTCTCTGTGCATGCTCTTTGAGGTGGTGACCATAGACCTGCATTATATGACTGACAGACAAGAACGGTTTGACCTAAAAATATCAAAATTGAAAATACTGCGGACACAAAGACACCTACATCTTGGATGCCCTTGAGGTAAGCTAAAACATATCAAAAATTAATTTCAAAGTGAACTATCCCTTTAAGGAAAGTGCTTGAGTCTGATCAGTCAGACGTCCTGCTGGAGATTTAATCACTGAAACCCAGCAGAAACGCTTTGCTGAGAGTTTCAGATCAATACGAGTTCGTCTGAATGTCTCTGTTGATTCGCCAGCACTCTCTCTCTTTCTCTTGAACGTCTCACTCACTCGCAGTGAGGGTCAAATCTGCAACCGTGTCACATTGTTCGTTCTCTGGCAGTGTCACTTCAGGGAGAGCATCAGAGGAGACTCTACAGAGACCTGATGAAAGACTATAACCCACTGGAGAGACCCGTGTTCAATGACACACACTCACTCACTGTGTATTTCACCTTCAGTCTCATGCAGATTATGGACGTGGTAAGTTTATTCATTCAATAATAAGAGATGAAACACTGAATATTCGGCGGATAAAGCATGACCATGAACGATGCTTTCGGTTAATCCTAGTAAATTTGTTCTGCCAGCAGGTTATATATCACAAGTCTGTTTTTATTGAATATTGATGGAGCAACAGATTTAGTGTGAAAATAAATCATAAAAGTTGTTTGTTTGTTTGTTTGTGTGTTTGTTTAAAATCTTCTAAATGTTTGAGGTGGTGAGGAGGGCCTTTTACCCGGGGTAAAACCAGCATGGGGCAAAAGACACACAGTATTGATACAAATACTAGCCAAAATAATACGCGTTTAATAATGTTTAAGTTAATACTTAAAGGGTTCCCAGATAGCACACGTGGTACGTATGCAACATGTCTGTTAAAGATCACTTCATCTGGAAAGCATCTGCTGTTTACTAACATCTGATAGACATCTTTAACCCTCTGGGGTCCTTCATTTTAGAGTCACACTCAGGACCTTCGGGTCCAAATGGGCCGGAAGGGTGGGACTAATATTTATTTTTAAAAAATCTTTTTTTTTTTACTTGTTTTTTATAATATTTTTTCTTTTCTTTTTTGGTGTTTTGAGATAATTTCAAAAATAAAAATGATTTATAATTAATATTAATGCAATAATTATGACCCATTTTTTGAGATGGTCCTCACTGCAGAACATGAAATCCACGGGGAGGAGTCGGATCCAGATCCAACTCCTCCCACCTTACATAGACCTAAACCTACCCATCTCCGCCCCCTGATCCCTAAACACACCCCTAATCCCTAAACCCACCCCTAATCCTACCCATCTCCGCCCCCTGATCCCTAAACACACCCCTAATCCCTAAACCCACCCCTAATCCTACCCATCTCCACCCCTTGGATCATGATCCGACTCCTCCCCGTGGATCTTATGTACTGCATTGAGGTGCTACTGCATTTTTTCCCCATTAAATATAATAGAATTTTTTTTTTTTTTTTTTTTTAGCTGTATTTCATTTAAGAGTCAAGCCTAGGCCTCATGAAAGCAATTTTTGAAATGAGATGGATGCCATCTGGTGGACAAACTGAGCATTTTAAAAATTCAAAACCCATATGTAATCTGAATTTATTAGTGTGTATGTGTATAAAAGTGTGTTTGTGTGTGTGTGGATGTGTCTGTTTTGCACTCTTGATGTTTTATAGATTCACCCCTTCACTGTTGTGTGCTTTTTTTTTCTGGATCGTGGCTAATTTGTAGATTGTACGCACAAAAAAACTCTGTATTTTCACATTTTTGCCAATTTCCCATTCATTTCCTATGCGGGTCCATTTGGACCCGAAGGTCCTAAATGTAACCATTTTTTTAGAACCACTTAGACTATTCAAATCCTGTCCCCAATTTTTTTGGGTGTTCATATACCAAGTACCAACAAAGTCACCAAATTTCGGACCATTCCGAAGTGACGCACACACGTCAGCAGCGTCTTACGTCAGCGGCGGCACTGAACGCGGATCCACAACAGAACCGGAAGACAATACAATGCTGAATAAAGTCCTAGTTTTTGTTATTTTTGGACCAAAATGTATTTTCGATGCTTCAAAACATTCTAACTAAGCCACTGATGTCACATGGACTACTTAATAAAATAAAATATTTAAAAAGTAAAGTAACGATTCTGAAAGCATTCCAATATGATGGTTTCATTATAAATGTGGTGATTATCTCTAAGGTAGAAACCCAACTTAATATATGATATTTCCCATCTGAATCTGTCATGTCAACAACTGGAAAAGTCCAAAAAAGGTATTTTGTGCCTTTTACCCCAAATACCATACTTTAACATATTCTTCTGTTATTGAAAAACTGTTGCTTTTATTACCTTGAACAGAACTGAAAATCATTAACAAGACCTTTGTCTCAAAATATAGACAACAATTTTTATGTCACACAAATCTAAAATATTTTTTAAAACATTAAATATTACATCAAATTAGCCTCAGAATCAACTTCGCGATCGCGTATCAGTCAAATTTCAAAAGTGATTGTTAAGAAAAGTGCTGAATTTTTGTGCCATGCTAATTTAAAAGAGATTTATAATATGTATAATGTATAAAATTAATACCCCGATGTACCATTGAATTGTTTCTGATCACTTCCACATAATTTTCCCCATCATTCAACTCTTTCATGGAGTTTTTGCCAATACTGAAAGATGTTTCATCAGCTAAACAACTGGCATTTTCTTAAACAACAGTACAATCCATATTTGTATCCCTGACAGCCTGTTTTTAATTCCTGTCAAAAATTAAATATGATGCTACCCTGACTTCTATAATTTCAGTTGATTTTAATATCTTTCAATCTGTAATCCAGATAACTTAAAACATATAATATAATAAACTATAATATATTTTCATTTATTTGCAGTTAATGTGCAATTTAGTGTGTGAAAACATTACATCCAGTTCTCACTTATATATTTTATTAAGTATATTATTTCAGTAAAAATATGCTAAAGTGTACTCTTCTTGACCCTTGTCTGAAGAGTTAAGACTATGTAAATTATGATTTTAAAACATGTCTTGGAAGCGTTTTTTCTCAGTTTTTATCTTATCGGTGCATCTTTGTCCATCTACAGGATGAGAAGAACCAAGTACTTACAACCAACATTTGGTTGCAGCTGGTAAGACAACAACACACACGTCAAACGCTTTCACAATACACATCTTTCAAAGCAGCTTTCAGAAAGTCATGTTTAATGTTCATAAAATCTTAATGCCTTGTAGTCACACTTAAGCGATAATATTCTTTACATTTTGTGATGATACAAGCAATCAAGCACTTGAGATTCACATGCTGTTTTACATGACTATAATCTATGTATGTGGATATACTTGTGTGTGTGTGTATATATACAGTATATATATTCTGTATGGTGTGCCAATGAATTTGAATACCTTATTAACGGTGTTAGAAGATCTCAGCAAGTTCTTGACTTTGCTCCATAAAATAATTCTTAACAGAATTTATGCATTATAATTCGTGGTCATGTTTCCTGAATACAGTAATATATCTGCCCTAAGCTCTTTAGATTCTGAAGGGCATTTGACATTTGATTCGGGTTCAGATTCAAGTTCACATGCCTAATTCAGTTTGCACCAATCACACATTTTAAAGTTTGACTTCTGTGCGTTATGTGACCTGCAGTTTGTCTCTATATCTTAGTACTGGTATGACTACTATCTTCAGTGGAACTCCTCTGAATATCCTGGAGTGACGAATGTGAGATTCCCTGACAGTCAGATCTGGAAGCCTGACATCTTACTTTATAACAGGTTTGTTCTTTACACAGGGAGATATCGAAAAATTCATACGTATCATTAGCAAGAAAAGGGTTCCATAAAAACCAAACGTAGCTTTTCAAGTGTAAATCCTGTACATGAAGGACTTCTTGAAGAGTGGTAAATTGCCTGGAAAGAAGTGCTGGGAATGGACACTGAGTTTGCACTGTGTCATGGAAAAAAGGTTTGGCCTCATTTGTTCCTGTCTGGAAAAGCAGGAGTAGATGTAGTAGAATCTGCCACAGAAAATGCAGAATTCGCCTCTACTTTGAGGTCAAATAAATCAGGTCGGTGAATCACGAAAATGGAAGCTAAAATGCAATCAAATTTGACCACTGGTGCAAAGTTGCAATTTCATTTGATTTATGTATTGGTTGTGTTGGTCCGGACAATCATGGTGTTTTCCTCAGGGATTTCTGAGACTGAATTCTTTATTCTTGAACATGCCTCCATTACCTGAATGAGAATTAATGTAGACGAACACATTTGTGAAATTGAAACTGCAAGGCAATTTTAATTTGACATTTTCCAGAAATCCTGTGCTTAAAAATTGCATTTACTTTGCATTGGACTTATCAGAAGTGTTTCTAAGTGTTCCCCTGAGATGTTCATGTCTCACACTCTTGTGTTAAAATGAGTCTTGTGTTCTCCACAGTGCCGATGAAAGGTTTGACGCCACATTTCACACTAATGTGCTGGTGAACTCCTCTGGTGCCTGCCAATACCTCCCACCAGGTACTGTTCAGATGTGTGTGGTGCCACATGTCATATTTACCACTTGGTCTAGAAAAAAAATTATATTCTACAACAGTTGGATTGCTGTGGACGCCCATTTCAAGCACAGAATGAACAAATAAAATGGGTACTTGTAATATAAAATTTAAAATAAGGGGTAAAGTCACAATGAACAAAGTCACAACTTAGGATGTGTTCGCAGTTCGCACTTACAGTTTGGTTCTCTTGATCCGGACCAAAGAAGAAAATAATAGGATATACATTTAGTGCTGGTTCACTTAACATTCACAGTCATTTTTAACACCAACCCTAAAGATACAAAACAACTTTTTTTACACTTTTTTTTTTTTGTCCTGACCGAACCAAGAGAACCGAACTACAAGTGTGAACACACCCTTAATCGAACACCCAAGTTTGTTTTAGTGGAACCAAACTTGACGAATGTGAACACACTAAAATAGGCTAAACTGTGTAAAGTCACAATTACCTGGCAGAAACGCATCACTACTCAATCTCGATAAGCTTATTCAGGGGCGGCCTGACCTATATGTTTCACCCGTTTCTATTGAAACAGGCCCCGCCCTCCAAGGGGGTCCCCAACAGACCAGCAAAATCCCATTCATTTTCTCCGTAGCGTAGGATATTGATTTTCAGCCATAATGTCTAAACCATTCAAGGTCTAAACCATTCTAAACCATTCTGCTCCTATAAAAGCCACAAGGTATGAAATCAACCTTGTTATTTGCAATCTTCTGGAGAAATACTACACTACCCACAATTCTAAGCAAAACACATGACGTCTCTGATTGGTCAAACTCGCGGTTACCATGGCGACGTTTCCCACCCCCGCGAACGGCTTAAGCGATCTGAACTATAATATTGGTGCCTATTCCTTGCCTTTTTTGCCGTTAGGTTAAAATGTTATTTTGAGCTGGAAATGAAACGTACATATGCCAGTGGTGCTGAAAAACAAAAGATATCGGACAACAAAAGAAAAGCTTTATTCAGTCTACCAAAAGTGAAGTGAAGTTGCCCTGCGTGAAAGGGCGAGGCTTATGCTGCGTTCCAGGCAACCTGTAACCCGTGTTTTTTCAACTCGTAACTGGGAGTACATCGATCTAGTACGAATTCACGGGTGGGAAGTCACGGCTTTGACTGCCGTTCCAGTGCACTTTCACGGGTATAAGGTTGGAAAAACACGGGTTACAGGTTGCCTGGAACGCGGCATTATTCCAACGTAAAACGCTGTATAATTGTATATAGTTTTAATCAAATAAGGTTGGATTATTTCTATGTTGAGCTGCCTGTTCATGAAGCTGAAAGTGCACGTAATAAAATAATATACCATTGATGCAAACCAACAGGAATCCTTGCTTAAAGGGATACTCCACTTTTTTTGGAAATAGGCTTATTTTACAACTCCCCCAGAGTTAAACTGTTGAGTTTTACCGTTTTTGAATCCATTCAGCCGATCTCCGGTTCTGACGGTACCACTTTTAGCATAGCTTAGCATATGCAGCAGCAGGCGCAATTATATGACGCAGCGCCTGAAAATAGTCCCCAGCTCGGTAACTTCCAACGTGACCGGGACTAAGTGCCTGCGCCTGCTGAACGCATGGTACGGCAGTAAAGTTTCTTGATTATTACGCAGGAATGAGAGTATAGTTCCTAGCCATATCAGCCTAGAAAATCGCAACTTCACATTTTCCGTCGGTCTTAGTGCACAATGTAGCTACAGAAGTTTTAAATAGGAAAAATATCGAAACTCTTTGGTCATTTTTTTTTTAGAAATGCTAATGGTCTTGTCCACTTCAATGATGTATGCTAAGCTATGCTAAAAGTGGTACCGCCAGAACCGGAGATCGGCTGAATGGATTCAAAAACGGTAAAACTCAACAGTTTAACTCTGGGGGAGTTGTAAAATGAGCCTATTTCCAAAAAAAGTGGAGTATCCCTTTAAGGCCACCGCTGAGCTTATTATAACACTTTTTTGTTGTGGAAATAAAATAGTGACAAATAATCATGTATGACAAATTGGATATTTATGCAATAATGCTTTGCTTTAGCATGATGCTGCATCCACATCAGTAAGTGTCAGAAGAATGAAATCCAAAACCACTTTTGTATTGGCCAAAAGTTACGTAGTTGTGATAACCTCTTTGATGTGAATGTAGATTTGCCCGTTCAGCATTCGCCTCCACTACTTCATTTAGTTTTCTCCTCTTGTTTCTCGCTGTGAAAGCTGGAGCCGGCTCTATCCCGAGGTAGACATTTGATTCATGAGGAGATGTAGTCCTGGCAGTGAGTTTGCAGTAAATTCTCGATGTAGTGACATTAAAGAGATTGCCTTCTCCTGAACCTCCACAAAGCTTTATCAGAAGCCTAGTTATGCTTTATGGGAATGAAAGCACTGAGGCATCCATGCTAAATTACATGCGTATGTCTTTACTGGCACCTTCAATTTATGTTGTGGCAGCCGCCTCATTGAACAGTTCCCCAAATGTTCATTTTCATCACTGTTATGGTTCATATAAATCGAATTTTCACATTTTTGCATGAGATGTAAATTTATAATAATAATAGTAGTGATGATCAATGATAAGCATTTGTTTTTTTTATTATAGTTAGTACTATTATGGCTTAAAGTGCTCTCAGATGAAGATTTCCCTCCACTGAAAATCACATTTATGTTCACAGGGATATTCAAGAGCACCTGCTACATCGATGTCCGCTGGTTCCCCTTTGACCTTCAGAGGTGTGATCTGAAATTCGGCTCCTGGACGTATGGCGGGTGGTCTCTGGACCTGCAGATGATTGATGCTGACATCACAGGATATATCGCTAATGGAGAGTGGGACCTTGTGGGTAAGGTGATGTACTGTAAAAAAAAAAAAAAAAAAAAAAATGATGCATGTTGTTATTGGTATTTTATTGCTTTCCTTACTGAGACTTCCCTTGTGAAAAAGAAGTGCACTTGTGCCATTAAAATCTATTTCAAAAATTATACTTGTAGATAATATAATATTAATCAAATTAAAAGTTATGTAAGAGAGTACACTTTCATAACTGTTTCTTTAAAAAGTGCACTTTTGTAATAATGTTTTAAAATGAAAAGTTTACTCTAAAATGCATTTTGTTTAAAGACGCTTGACACTTTCTTGACACGTTGACTAACATGCCAAAGTACTTGATTCTAATTTTAACATGCAATACATCAAAAGAAAGAACAGCCCCTCTGCTTTAAAAAAAAAAAAAAAAAAGTTTTATTCTACAGTAGATTCATGCATTCTTTTTTTTTTTTATCAACACTTATGTGGGTAAGTTTCATTCAGCAAAACGTCTAGTGGTTTAAAAGAGAATACAGTCGAATGTGCCTTTTACCCTGGTGCGCCTTTAGCCCTGTTGTACCCTACTCTTTTTTTTTTTTAAGTTTGCTAAAGTTTACTTCTTTCGGGGAGGGGTTGGGTTGTTTAAAGGGTTAGTTCACCCAAAAATGAAAATTATGTCATAAATGACTCTCCCTCATGTCGTCTCAAGCCCGTAAGACCTCCGTTCATCTTCAGAACACAGTTTAAGATATTTTAGATTTAGTCCGAGAGCTTTCTGTCCCTTCATTGTAAATGTGTGTACGGTATACTGTCCTTGTCCAGAAAGGAAATAAAGACATCATCAAAGTAGTCCATGTGACATCAGTGGGTTAGTTAGAATGTGTTGAAGCATCGAAAATACATTTTGGTCCAAAAATAACAAAAACTAGGACTTTATTCAGCATTGTATTGTCTTCCGGTTCTGTTGTGGATCCGCGTTCAGTGCCGCCGCTGACGTAAGACGCTGCTGACGTGTGTCTGGTGTGTGTGTGTGTGTGTGTGTGTTCAGGTTCTGTTGTGGATCCGCGTTCAGTGCCGCTGCTGACGTAAGACGCTGCTGACGTGTGTCTGGTGTGTGTGTGTGTGTGTGTGTGTTCAGGTTCTGTTGTGGATCCGCGTTCAGTGCCGCCGCTGACGTAAGACGCTGCTGACGTGTGTCTGGTGTGTGTGTGTGTGTGTGTGTGTGTGTGTGTATTCGGGTTCTGTTGTGGATCCGCGTTCAGTGACGCCGCTGACGTAAGACGCTGCTGACGTGTGTCTGGTGCGTCCGTGTATTCGGGTTCAAATAAATATGGTCATAAAGTCTTCCTCTGTGTGGAAATCCTTAGACATGTTTGGGAAGATTGTTTTGTTTCCAGCGTGCGTCTCCCTCAGACTGTGAACGAAGCTCAGGCGCACCAGACACACGTCAGCAGCGTCTTACGTCACACACACACACACACCAGACACACGTCAGCAGCGTCTTACGTCACACACACACACACACCAGACACACGTCAGCAGCGTCTTACGTCAGCGGCGTCACCGAACGCGGATCCACAACAGAACCGGAATACACACACACACACACACACACACACACACACACACACACACACACACACACACACACCAGACACACGTCAGCGTCGTCACTGAACGCGGATCCACAACAGAACCGGAATACACACACACACACACACCAGACACACGTCAGCAGCGTCTTACGTCACACACACACACACACACACACACACACACACACCAGACACACGTCAGCAGCGTCTTACGTCAGCGGCGGCACTGAATGCGGATCCACAACAGAACCGGAAGACAATACAATGCTGAATAAAGTCCTAGTTTTTGTTATTTTTGGACCAAAATGTATTTTCGATGCTTCAACACACTCTAACTAACCCACTGATGTCACATGGACTACTTTGATGATGTCTTTATTTCCTTTCTGGACAAGGACAGTATACCGTACACACATTTACAATGAAGGGACAGAAAGCTCTCGGACTAAATCTAAAATATCTTAAACTGTGTTATGAAGATGAACGGAGGTCTTACGGGCTTGGGACGACATGAGGGAGAGTCATTAATGACATCATTTTAATTTTTGGGTGAACTAACCCTTTAACTATGACATTATCACATTACACTTTCTATTTATGGCGATATTAAGTATTGGTGCACTGACCTTAAACCTTGTGACAGTCACAGCCCAGAAACAATGTGAATGTACAGTAACAAGTTTGAATGGTCATTGCACAAAACATTAACTTTATAAGGTTACCACTTATCTGTGACTCAGAGGTTCCAGGTCGAAGGAATGAGAAATTCTACGACTGCTGCAAGGAGCCGTACCCAGATGTGACGTTCACCGTGGTGATGCGGAGACGGACGCTGTACTACGGTCTGAATCTGCTCATTCCCTGTGTGCTCATCTCCACTCTGGCTCTGCTCGTCTTCCTGTTGCCGGCCGACTCGGGAGAGAAGATCTCTCTCGGTGAGATAGACACTCTGTCATCATTTTAAAATGTTAATGAATTGTGTTCATTCAAGTGTGGATTTACAACTCTGTAATTAGTTTGAGATGTCATGCTTTCCTAAACATCCTTGCCTTGAATTTTTGGGAAGGAAAAACAGAGTTTCTACAAGGGACGCAAGATATATCGGCCACCATATCGGTATCGTCTGTTATCATCCCGATAAGAAAATTTGGCTGATATATTAAAGCCGATAAGTAATGTATTATTTCCTTCAGCTGAGACGCCTCAGATGCGCACTGTTCAACATGATGGTTTTGCATTGCTTGAAATATGATTGGAATCACGTAAAAAAAGGAAAAATGCAGTAAAGTGCAACATGTGCAGCGCAAGTCTGTCATATCGGCTGTATAAAATTATAATAAGAACATTGTAATTGTGTGTTTGAGACATGGCTTTTAATGGTGAGATTTATGTTTTTGTAATTAGGCTGTAAAAAAGATTTATCAGCTAATATATCGGTTATCGGCTTTCAAATCTAAAGAATTATCGGTATCGGCCAAAATGTTCATACATGCGCATCTCTAGTTTCTACCTTCCACTCCACGTGGGAAATCATCAAGACATGAGCCGCATTTCCACCATCAGGCCAAACCGTTTTCGTTGCTTAACCGTTCCATTGCGTTCGGTTTCAATTTCCTCCTCCTTTGGTGGAAAAGCAGCTTTTAAAAGAAATTACGCACTTCACCTTTAAAGGGATACTCCACTTTTTTTTGGAAATAGGCTCATTTTACAACTCCCCCAGAGTTAAACTGTTGAGTTTTACCGTTTTTAAATCCATTCAGCCGATCTCCGGTTCTGGCGTTACCACTTTTAGCATAGCTTAGCATACATCATTGAAGTGGACAAGACCATTAGCAGTTCTCAAACAAAAATCACCAAAGAGTTTCGATATTTTTCCTATTTAAAACTTGACTCTTCTGTAGTTACATCGTGCACTAAGACCGACGGAAAATGTAAAGTTGCGATTTTCTAGGCTGATATGGCTAGGAACTATACTCTCATTCCTGCGTAATAATCAAGAAACTTTACTGCCGTACCATGAGTGCAGCAGGCGTAATGATATGAATGAGAGTATAGTTCCTAGCCATATCAGCCTAGAAAATCACAACTTTACATTTTCCGTCGGTCTTAGTGCACGATGTAACTACAGAAGAGTCAAGTTTTAAATGGGAAAAATATCGAAACCCTTTGGTGATTTTTGTTTGAGAAATGCTAATGGTCTCGTCCACTTCAATGATGTATGCTAAGCTATGCTAAAAGTGGTACCGCCAGAACCGGAGATCGGCTGAATGGATTCAAAAACGGTAAAACTCAACAGTTTAACTCTGGGGGAGTTGTAAAATGAGCCTATTTCCAAAAAAAGTGGAGTATCCCTTTAAAGGGGTTTATTATGTGAGCCTCACTCTTATACGGCTGTAAACATAAGAGCATAAATGTCACATTTGCCATTTTAAAAATCATTTTATTTCTCACATCGGCAGACTTATCCTTCCTTTTTTGCTGACTTAGTGAAATTTCCACATTTAAACCAACACCAAATGAAATTCACTTTGGCACAGGCACACGATTTATGCGGCCATCGCTGTAAGCTACTGTAAGTGGCGTGTAGTGAGATTGATGCAGTCGGAGAGCTCTGAAGGACCAATGCCTCTGTTTATCAGGCCTGCTGGATTTATTGTAAAGGATCCTGCCACAGTGAGTGAGGGAGCGCTCTGGAAGAGACTGAACCTCAAATCACAGCAGAACACGATTTATTTTTTTCATTTTGTCATTCCTAAATGGTATTAGTGTGATGAAGCTGCCAACATTACTTTGCACAGAGTGAGTCGTTGGCCGTTGCTCTGAGAGTTATTCAAGATCAATACTCTAAATACCAGCAATAACGACAGTACATTTAAGTTTCATCTGATATAGCTCTTCTTATTTTATCTTATCTACTGTGATTAGGACACTAAATTATGATATTTTATAGTAACCAAAATATGATTTAAGCCTGACTGCTTTTTTGCATTCTCTTGGATCATCTTGACAGTAATACACTATATGGGACTAGTTGTCACATATTTCCTCTAATTGAATATTTCTCATAGTGGGTCTGTTTTTTTTTTTGACAGTTACTGTATAGACAAATATTATAGTGTACACTAGCTGTTTCAAACTCGCATATTAGATGCATATGTATATACATACATGTATCTAGTTCAGTGAAACTCTAGATGGCACAGGCTGATCGGTCCTTTACATGCAATCTGCAAGCAATCACATCAAGGGTGTAACTTTGGTTTGAGAAGTGGGGGGGAAACAAAATGGGGGAAATTTTTTTACGATTTGAATCCCATTTCCTGCATTTACATACATTTAGGGACAATGGTGATACAAAATCCAGGAAATAATTAAGTTGATTATAATGATAAATTCTGCCAAAAATAAAAGTAGGCTACTAAACTATGTATAACCAAAAAATTCCTTACTTTTTTATTGTTTAATAGGGGCCGATTGCCAAGACTTGAGAGAATCATTTTATAAAGTCAAAATTTTTCATCATTAAAGGCACAATATGTAAGAATTTTTTAATAAAATATCCAAAAATCACTTGCACAGTGTGATATATTTCCTGCAGTTGTGTACTTACAATATCCCAAAAGTCTCTAAAGATTTTTTATTTCAGAGAAATTCACATTTTAAATAAGTGGCCGTCCAGGAAAAAAATGTCGCCTGTCAATTACGCAATATCAGCGCTATCCTCGGTTTCCGTTCTGCCACAGCATGACGTAACCATGGCGACAGACGTGGACAACTGCGTAGTCCGTAACGTTTAGCGGCACCAGAGCCCGTCATTCTCTGGCGGCACGCAGTTCTTGTTTCGTTCAAACATAGACTATCCATGGCAAGCAGACTTTGGGACAAACAAGGAGAACTAAAATGAGGATCAATATCAGCGTGGCGTTTTTGAGATGCCGAGAGCTCCACGTCCGCGACTAACTTGGACTCGACAGAGCTTCACGAGTCACGACTTGACAGCTTTATTAGACAGGTGAGGAAATGTACATAAAACAAATCAATGTTATAACGTTAGCTCAACATGATGAAATGTTAGAATATGGAAATAATTAATTCACTTGATTCAGTAGAATTAACACTTTCTCTTTTATTAACACTCTTCTATTCAAAAAAAAAAAAAAAAAAAAAAACTGCACTAAAATTAAACTGAGAGGGGTTATAGCACTTACGTATTGTTGTCCTACTGTTAGTTTAACTGCTTCTATTGTTCTCATTTGTAAGTCGCTTTGGATAAAAGCGTCTGCTAAATGAATAAATGTAAATGTAAATATGGTCAGTATGTTATTCTAATGTTGATCTAGCTTACTGCTAGTTTCGTATAGCAAACAAACTAACACGTAGTATAACATTATAACTTTCAACACACATTTAAATGCTGTTTAGTGTGATAGTGTAACGTTAGACCAAGTGAAGCAGCGCTGCGTTACCTCACAAGTTTAATTCGTCTAATAAACTGACCTGTGTGAGTAATCCAGCACTTGCGGGTAGTTCGGTAGAATTAAATGCCCTTATTCCTTTATATCCGCGGGACTCGCGTGTGATATCTGTCTCTTTAGCAATCAAGGCCTGCTTCATACCACTGTAATGTTAGAAAACATGAATGTTTGCACTCATCCATAAACATTATTAGATCCATCAGCTTGACAGCAAGTCCCATCATTCAGCTCATCACTGCGTCATCAACCTACGCCTTTGTTATGGTTGGAAACTGCGCCCTCTTGTGGCGAAAAATTCTTACATATTGTGCCTTTAATGTTTTGTGTGTAAATAAAATTGAAATTATGTGAGACCCAATTTCCACTGTAATGTAAAAACAACATAAAGACAGTATATTTTTAATAATTGTTTAATAGCATCTTTTTATGAATGAAGGCCAGTATCATTGATATTAATATAGCTACTGATGTCTTGATGAAAAGGATTTTCCCCCCCAAATTTGAAACATTTATTAGGCTTCAAAAATATAACTTTTAATTTAAGTGAACTTTAAACAATCCTCACATAAACCCATAATAAATGTCATATTTACCTGTGCGCTTCCTGTCTAACAGGTACGAAATATACAGAAATTGAATAAGGTTATCAAATAGTCTGCACTGCATAAATGATAAATTATATATAGATTAATCCTTATTAAAGCTACAAACGTTCTTTAGACAAGATCAGTGAGTAATTTGCTCTATTCCCCTTTGTTCTTAGGTCAGATTTACTGACAGAGAGAATTGGCTGCTGTCCCTTTAAGATCTGTCGCTGATGATAGGATCTTTCGCATTTAATTTTCTCATTTACTCTTGACGTTCATTTAAGATTTTATTTTACTCATTTATGACTGTTCTTGTGAGGATACAATTGACAAAACGGACATTTTGGCATAAATGTGTGTGTTATTATTCAAGCGCGAAAGAGAACTGGATTCTGGAGCGCTGTCTGTGAACAGTTCTCTTTCACGCTTGAATAAGCGCGATACCTGTTTATTAGAACTTTCAGTGAGCTATGAGTTTAGAGTGTAGACTATGGTGTGTGGACGCGACGTGTGTGGACGCGGACGCGCGCATCGCACAGACTATCTCCTGCACCTCCGTGGCGATGACGGCGTGCGGTTAAAAAAATCATAACAAACGAACTTGAAAGTAGGGGGGACACAAACGGCATTTTGAAAAGTGGGGGGGACATGTCCCCCCTGTCCCCATAGGAAATTACGCCCGTGAATCACATCATTACTGCATGGCACAAGCTGATTGGCCTCTGCTAATTCTCCAGCCAATGAGATTGCTTGCTCATCATTAGGGCTGTCAACGAATATTCTAAATTCGAATATATATTCGAATAGTTTTAAAAAACAGAACTTCGAAGGTGAAAATTTAAATTCGAATGTGGAAAAACACGCCCGCGATAGAGGCGCGGCTGTCTGCTTTGCGAGTGGAAAAATTCTGAAGCTTAAAATGTAAAACGCATTTTCCAGCAGCACAGCCATAGACAGTATAAGAAGTGGACAGAGCCATCTCATTGGAACTCAGTTGAGACAGTTGAAGCCCATTTTTAGCGATTTTTGAGCACTTCCGTTCCTGACGCGCAGACTCAAACAGACTCAAACTAAGCTTGATGACGTGAGCAACCTGTCTGACAGACGTAAATCTTCTAGTAGCTGTGCGTGAAAATTGCCAACATTAATCTTGCAGAGACGGGGAACTTGAGCAAAGAGTTCTTTGGCGTGAGTGAGCAGGAGTAAGTTTTCCGTTGCTTTTATGGACTCATTATCTATGGGCTTCTCCCTTGACGGGACGTCCCCCTGATTGCCTGCGAGCTTCTCCTCCTGTCTGTACGGTAATTTCTGTACAGCGCGACAGAGAGTCGAATGGTTATGATGCAAACGTTAGCCTATTTTTACAAAATCTGTTTCTACGGGGCCATAATGTAACATAGAAGGTAATGGAGCCCTTTATACATTGTCGTGTTTCTTTAGAAATAAATAATGGACAAATGGAGTCTTTAAACGCCTCAGATGTAAAGTTATTCGCTGTCAAAGTGACGCCAAAATGAATGGGAGTCAATGGAAATGCTAACGCAAGTGAAGTTCTGCTACAACATGGCGGCACCCGGCCGGCTTCAACTTCCGGTCGATGGATTACCCCCTTGAGCACAGCTAGCACAGTGAGTGTCTGGCTTACTCATTGGCTGTGCTGCGGCAGCTGCACATCCAATGGGACGGGCGCCTCCAACGTGTGCGCCAATGAGCTAGCATTACATCATACACGTCAGAGCCCGCCCCGAAATAGCCGCAGCACAGCTCGCTCGGAGCGTTCAATGTCGGTTCTATATACTGTAAAACTTCAATTAATGTTAATAATATTTGTTTCAATCACTGAATGAAGCCTGCTATATTTAGGACAAGAGTCGCGACCTTAAATTGCTTGCACAAAACTCTTGATCAGCACTCAACATTTGTTAATTGTTGTTCATTTAAACCGTTATGCGCAGACAGCGTGAGCTGAGGGGCGAGAGAGAGAGAGAGAGAGAGTGAGTGCCTGCGAGTGCGAGCGAGAGTAAGGTCTGCGGTCTTGGCCATTAGTTGATTTACTTGTTTTTGTGTAAATTAAGACGTTGTCAAATATGTTTAAACTTAAATAAACTACCTATACAAGTATCTCACTTTGTATATTAATTTGTCCTGTTATTGACAAAATGCGCAACCAGATGTTCAAATAGTTGGAATATATGTGTTTTTTTTAGAGGGAATATTCGAACGTCATTTTTGAGCAATTTTGACAGCCCTACTCATCATTTCAATAGTCTGGTTCAGTGTTCACTGGTCCTGCAGTGCTATCAGAGCTCCTCTGAGACCCTCCACCTCCCCAGCTCCACCTGCCTAGATGCTAAAACTATTCAGAGAGTTAAAATAGCTCTTTTGAGCACTAACCCAAGCAAGCTTCACCTTTATCTGTCTTCAGTGTTGTGATTTCATATGAAAACTGTCACAGTGTTGGAGGGAGTAATATATATATTTTGTATTATTGTCAGGGATCACAGTCCTGCTCTCACTGACAGTTTTCATGCTTCTGGTAGCAGAGATAATGCCGGCGACATCCGACTCTGTACCCTTAATAGGTAAGTCCAATATGTAATGATGATTTGTAATCAAATCGTTTTGTTGTTGTTGTTGTTTTAACTTTATACCTTCATACTTTATAATAATTTAATTGGTTTAACCACTCTGCAAAGCCTTTATAAATCACTGTAAAGGAGAGCTTTCTTTTAGGAGTAAAACTGTGAGTTTGGAGCTGTATCTGTATAACTTGGACAAAGACATTCAGGAACACTTATAAACAATGATTTAAATGACTCCGTTAAAGCAGTTCATTGATACAATTCAAATCTTAAAAACTGGACTTGCAGATAATTTAATATTAATAAAATAAAAGGCCACTACTTAGAGTACACTTTAATCACTGTTTCTTAACACATTTTTAAAAAGTGCACTTTGTAATAATGTCTAATTATAAAAAAGTGTTTTACTTTAAAGTAAATTTAAATTGTTTTAATAATCTTTTGTCATGCTTAAAAGTACTAAACTAACGCACGTTAAGTACTTGATTATAATTGTTACTCTGTACATTTGACATTACATTTAAAAATTTAAATGTACTAAATTGCAACGTAGCTAAGTCGTTTCATAATTGATGAATTTTGCAACACTGTTATTTTCCTGTTTGCTTTGAAAACATCTGTATTGTATAAAGCACTATACAAATAAATGTAACTTTAGTTTTTGTCTTAATGGGTTTTTCTTTAGTTTGTTAATATAATTCTCTCTATCCTCTGATTAGCTCAATATTTCGCCACCACCATGGTTATTGTTGGACTGTCTGTGATAGCCACAGTCTGGGTCTTACAGTATCACTACCATGATCCTGATGGAGGAAAAATGCCAAAATGGGTGAGACTCTTGTGCTTGCTTTTTATTTATTCTTACCATATAAACCCATCTGGTTGACTTATGGTTACTTCCATGTTTGTGTTTGGAAAACAGTGTTAAAGGAGAACTCCGGTCAATTTTAACATTGAGCTCATTTTTTTGTACATTTGGCAGTAAGGGTAAAATCTTTCCGTGGCAGGGACAGCTGCCACCGAGACCTGTCACTCCACCCGTCACCGCTATTGGCAGCTGTCTCTCGACCTGTCACCGCTATGTGCGCCTGCCACTCGACCCGTCACCGCTATATGCGCCTGTCCCGCAGACCGTCACCGCTATATGCACCTGTCCCGCGTTCAGTCACGGGTATGCACGCCCGTCCCGGCGTCCGCCACCGCTATATGCGTGGTGTCACCGCTGTCCCGCGTTCTGTCACGGCTATACACGCCTGTCCCGCCTTCCGTCACCGCTACATGCGCCTTTCCCGCGCCCTGTCATGGGTATACACGCCTGTACCGCGACCCGTCACCGCTATATGGGCCTGTCCCGCGCACTGTCACGGCTACGTCCCGCTTTCCTTCAGGTCTATACGAGCCTGTCCCGCGACCCGTCACGGCTTTATGCGCATGTCCCGCGACCTGTCACGGCTATACGCGCCTGTCCTGCGAGCCGTCACGGCTAAATGCACCTGTCATTCCACCCGTCACGGCTATACGAGCCTGTCCCTCGACCCGTCAGGTCTATACGAGCCTGTCCCGCGACTCGTCAGGTCTATATGCGCTTGTCCCGCGACCCGTCAGGTCTATACGAGCCTGTCCCGCGACTCGTCAGGTCTATATGCGCTTGTCCCGCGACCCGTCAGGTCTATACGAGCCTGTCCCGCGACCCGTCACGGGCACGGCTATGGTGTCTTTTTGTCATTAAATCTAACAATGTTTACGCTAGATTTTTTTTAAACATCAATGTTAATGATAAACAGTTAGGCTATTATATTGCATTAAAGAGGCCATATTTGTCTAAAATACACAGTAATGTAGTTGCTTTGCAACCGAGTTATAACAGTAACCTAAAATGCTGCAAAAAATGCAATATATGTATAAATACAAAGAATGTTTATTAGTTTTTCACTTACAATTTCTTGTAATAAAACTTCAAAAAAGTCCCCTATTGAAATTTGCATGCGTATAAGAAATATTTTATTTACATACATTTTTATAAATATATTTGTAAATATATATATAAACATGTATTTAAATTAATATTTCAATAACAATCTTTACATAAATATGGATCTTCTTTACAAAAACATAATTTGGAAACAGGGCATGAAACAGATTTTGTACGTTTGAAAGGTCCAAGGTAGTGCGCACTGCGCACGCACTGTAAATCTCTTGGGTAGGATTTGGGGTGTGTGGAGTGCGTGCGTATTACACGCCAAAAAGTGCGTATCATATGCACGCGAAAACTGCGTATCATATACACGCAAAAACTGTGTATCATATAGGCCTACGCAAAAACTATTTTTGGCTTATAAATGGCACGAGAAATTAAATTCGTGGTATAGATACGCACTTTCATAGTGCAACATTAGTGCAAGTTTACCTTAAGATAGCATGCAGTGAGGTTGGCTTGACATAGCCTATAATAATAATAATTATTATAATAATATAAATAATTATTAATAATTATAGCAATAACTAGCCCATAGCATAGATTTAACCGTGAGTGACAGGCGCGTATAGCCGTGACAGGTAGCGGGACAGGCGCATATATCCGTGACGGGTCGCGGGACAGGCGCGTATGGCAGTGACAGGTCGAGAGACAGGCCCATAGCCGTGACGGCTCGCGGGACAGGCGCGTATAGTGGTGACGGGTCGGGGGACAGGTGTATTTAGCCGTGACGGAACGCGGGACAGGCGCGTATAGCCGTGACAGGACGCGGGACAGGCGCGTATAGCCGTAACAGGAAGCGGGACAGGCTCATTAACGGTAGAGATCCACTTTTGCGACACGACTGTAGCGTGGTGTCGCGACGCCTCCCCACATTTGTACTTTGATGGGCGTTCCTCAAGTTTACCGCTATGGGTGTGGTTTTGAGCCAGCGGCCAGTCTAGAACAGAGGACCTGCGAGAGACTTCCCCCCGTCTACATATGCTCTACTTCTATTGGATAGACGCTTCGCGTTTGACGGATTCATTTGCATAAAGCTGGGCATTGTAATGTTCCAATAAAGCAACTTAGTTTCTCAAAGTCTGAGCTTTATTAACATCAAGCTTTTCTTACTGTAACTTACATGCAAACACAATGTGACTAACGTTACTCTCTAGATAAATGTCGACTCGCGTTTTCTTCGGATGTCTGCAACTTGACCCTTAGCAAACACTCGATCGCCACCTAATGGACTAAAACATATTACCTATAACAACGATATAAACTGTTTTATATCACATCACCCTTCCCTATGAGTTACTTAACAAATGTAACATTGAACTGTGAAATTACAATAGTCAGAAAACAACATTTGTTTACTTTTTTTTTTTTCTCTCAAAGTCTTTCTTTATCTTGCAAAGTCCTTGAATCTCTTAGGAGTAGTGACAATTCGTCCAGACCTTGTTTGCACTCTTTTTGGTGAACTAACCATGGTGTGGCTAGAATCAGACTCAGGCAGATCAGTTCCTGGTTGTTCATACTGCACTGTACTGTCTGGGACGTTATCCGGCTCAGTTACAAGTTGATTTTGACCACGAACTTCATTTTTCCTCTGAGTTTGTTGAACTGAAATAGATGCTGGTTCAGTGTCACTGACTGTAGGCATCAGGTGTCGTCGATTTCGTCGAAGTACTCCAGTTTCAGATTGGATGAGGTAAGACCGTGGTGATTCACACTTTCGGAGAATAGTCCCGGATCTTATCCAACCTCTTTCAGCATCCAGCTTGACTGCAACAGAAGTTCCAGGTGGAATCTCTGGTAATGTTCTAACACCGTTTCTTTTGTTGTAATACTTCCTGTAGGTCCTCTTTGCATTTTTATCAGCCTTTCTTACTTGCCGCAGATCAGGCCATTCAGGTCGCAGGTGAGACTCCAATGTGGGAACTGTAGTTCTTATTTGTCTTCCCATCATCAGCTGTGCTGGACTTACGCCTGTAGCTTGAATGGGTGTGGCTCTGTAGCTCATCAAAGCTGTGAATGGGTCAGACTGTTTCAGGATCCTTTTAGCTGTTTGCACAGCCCTTTCAGCTTCTCCATTTGACTGGGCATAATAAGGGCTCGAAGTAATGTGCTGAAAATCATAGTCTCTAGCGAAGTCTTTGAAAGCACTTCCACTAAACTGTGGGCCGTTGTCAGTAAAGAGAACATTGGGACAGCCCCATCGTGCAAACATGTTCTTTAGGCAAGCACGTGTTGTTTCACCTGACAAGTTTTGAAGGTGAGCAATGTCAATATATCTTGAAAAATAGTCCACGACTACCAAGTAATTTTGCTTATTCACCTCGCAGATATCAGCACCGATTCTCTCCCATGGACGGTCCGGCAGTGGAGTGGTTAAAAGTGGCTCCTTCCTTTGGGTAGGTCTTGATTCCAGACAGTCCTTGCAGCTGTTAACTAGCTGCTGGATTTCCTGACTTAAGCCTGGCCACCACACACTACATCTGGCTCTCTCTCTACATTTCACAATGCCTTGGTGACCGCTGTGCAATCTTTGCAGTATGTCAGACCTCATATTTTGGGGAATTATGATCCTGTCATCATAAAGCAGTAGATCCTGGAAAATTGACAAATGATGGCGTGCACTGTAGTATGATTTCAAGGCTTGAGGGACATTAGCTGCATACCTGGGCCAGCCATCAGTCACATACTGCCTCACCTTTTGTAGCTCAAAATCCATCTCTGTCTCTCTTTTCACAGATTCCAGCTTTGTGGGAGAAATTGGCCATGCACCACTGACACCATTCTCATAGGTTTCCACTTCTTCGACTAATTCAGAGACCACTGATGAAATGGTTGGCTGAGGGTGTCGTGAAAGCGTATCAGCGACCACCAGTTGTTTGCCAGGTACATATTGTGCGACAGGATTGTAACGCATCATCCGCAGCAACAACCTTTGACATCTCAGTGGAACGGAATCAAGATCCTTTGCGTTGATCAGTGGAATCAGTGGCTTATGGTCGGTTTGCAGGATGAAACTTTCCAATCCATACAGAAATCGTGAGAATTTTTCACAGGACCACACGGCCGCCAGACACTCTTTTTCGATCTGGGCGTACCGTTTTTCAGCATCGGTCAGCACCCTGGAACAGTAAGCCACTGGTTTCAGCTGTCCACCATGGTCCTGCAGCAAAACGCCTCCAAGACCGTAGCTGCTCGCATCTGCGCTGACGACTGTGGGCTTTGTAACATCATAGAATGCTAGCACAGGAGCTTTAGTGATTAGGTGTTTCACGTTTTCAAAGGCCTCTTCTTGTACAGCACCCCAGTACCATACTACATCACGTTTCAACAGCTCGTTGAGAGGTCGAATAACCTCTGAGAGATGAGGAACATACCTGCCCAGGTAATGAATCATTCCTAGCATTCTCCGTAGGTCTGAGACGTTCTTTGGCTTTTCAAGGTGAGTGATAGCTTCGATTTTTGCTGTGTCTGGGCGAATGCCCTCTTTGTCTATGACATGTCCCAGGTATCTGAGTTGACTCTGACGTAACAGGCACTTTTCCGTGTTCAGCGTGAGACCAGCCCGGTCAATGGCTTCCAGAGCCTTCTGCAGTCGCTGCTCGTGTTCCTCTGGAGTGTTGCTAAATACTAAAATATCGTCCATGAAGACTGCAACTCCTTCAAGGTCTTTGAGGATTACCGACATTTCCCGTTGGTAGATTTCGGGTGCGCTGGTGATACCGAACGGTAGCCTGCGAAAAAATATCTACCAAAAGGAGTAATGAACGTTGTCAGTTTAGCACAGTCCATATCCAGTGGAAACTGCCAGAAGCCACTAGCTGCATCAAGAAGTGAGAAAACTTCGGCGTGTGCTAGCCTAGGAAGGATGTCGTCAATTGTTGGCAGCACAAATTTCTCTCTTTTTACAGCTTTATTTAGTTGTTTTAGATCCACACAAATCCTTATTTGCCCTGTCTTCTTTGGAACGGCCACCATAGGGGCGCACCACTCAGTAGGCTCAGTGATCTCCTCAACAACACCACATTGTACCATTCTCTCTAGCTCCGCCTTGACTTTTGGAAGCAAGGGCACGGACACCCGTCTTGCAGTGTGCACACTGTATGGTACAGCATCCTCTTTCAGGCAGATTTTAATGGGTTTTGTCTTCACTAATCCCAGTTCAGAAAAATAAATGGGTCGGAGCTCTTCTAGCCTCTTAACTATACCCATTTCACTTGCTGCATCACGACTAAGGAGATTGTTTACATGAGGACCAGTTACCACAAATGCTTCAAAAATATACTGCTCATCTTTAAAGGTAGTCTTAGCTCTGAACTGACCTTTGCATTGCAATTTTCCCCCTGGGCTCTCAAGTTTCACATTGACTTGTGAAAGTTTTGGTTTATACTTCAAAACTGAGAAGGTTTTCTCGGAAATGACACTTATGTCAGCGCCTGTATCAATTTTAAAGTCTATGTCGGTACCCTGAATTGGGAGTGTGACAATCCAAGCTCCACTTTTGTCATCAATGTGAGTTAACTCACCCAGGAAATGCGTTACATTGCTGCCCTCTTGTGGTCTGCTGACATCATGGATTTCCCGGGTCCTACAAACTGCAGCGAAATGACCCTTTTTCCTGCATTTGCGACACTCAGCACTTTTTGCTGGACAAATTTCACCTTTTCCATGATTTCTGCCACATCTTTTACATCTCCAGTCAGAAACATGCTCATTTTGGTTTCGTTTTAAGCCACGGTGCTGTCTGCCTCTTTCACTTTGGTGGAATTTCCCCCTCGCGCCGGCGACCTCGCTGATTTGAGCACTGACGCTGGCAGCCTGTTCATTAACGTGTCCACGGACCTGTTCAGACTGCCTCACGAGCTCTACGGCATTTCTGAGTGTCAATTCGGGTATTAATTGTAGCTTTTCTGACAGCTTTCGGTCCTGAATTCCGATCACGAGCCTGTCGCGAATATTTTCATCTTTAGCAGCACCAAAGTCACACGTGTTTGCTAGCTCGTGGAGGCTACGAATGTACTCTTCGGCCATTTCACCTGGCTTTTGAGCCCTCGTGTGGAATCGTGCGCGCTCGTGAATAACATTAACTTTGGGTACAAAGTAGTCATCGAGCTTCCCGATCACAGTTTCATAGTCCTCTCGTTCTTCCTCCCCAAACGTAAATGTCTGATACACTTGTTCAGCTTCTTTTCCCAGTGAATAAAGCAGTGTATAGACCTGTACGTCCGCCTCTTCCTTATCAAGTTTAGTGGCGGTCCTGTACCGGCGAAATCTCTGACGCCATTCTGGCCATCGTTCGGGGTGACCAAAATCAAAACTGTCCGGGGGCTGAAACTTTGCCATGGTGCTAACAGCGCTCCACTTCTGACACCATGTAATGTTCCAATAAAGCAACTTAGTTTCTCAAAGTCTGAGCTTTATTAACATCAAGCTTTTCTTACTGTAACTTACATGCAAACACAATGTGACTAACGTTACTCTCTAGATAAATGTCGACTCGCGTTTTCTTCGGATGTCTGCAACTTGACCCTTAGCAAACACTCGATCGCCACCTAATGGACTAAAACATATTACCTATAACAACGATATAAACTGTTTTAAATCACAGGCATCGGCCAGCTTTTTGACGCGCAGCATTTTTCTAAAGGTGTGTTCGACATCGGCTGCGGCTGGATGTAAGCGATCGGCGAGAGTAGCCGCGTGCAGGCGGGGAGGAGCTGCAAACGGAGACGTGAAGTCGGACACTTTCTGGTTCCCGTAGTGACCGCTCACGTGGTGTTTGTATACTTTAGCACAGCTGAAGTGAAATAAATGCAATATTTGCCAAATACACAGATGTTTCAGAGACATTTTCATTCAATACTTTATGTACTGCTTCATACAGCGTTTGTTTGAACACGAATAAAGTTCAACATAAGCCTACAGCTAGGCCTACTATCAATGAAGTGGAATCAACGTTTTTTAATCAGTTTTATTTTGATAAACATAACACAATAAATCGCGACTACATGAAAAGAGTGTTTACTGTTATTAAAAAAACTGATTTGTGAGCTTTAGTGGAACTAAAGGTGTGAGAATAAACACGAAACGCACGTGATCGTTGTCATGCGGTGAATCCGGCCAATCGTGGAACAGCTGTGTCGTCATCACAGCTCGTGCAGCCCAGAGCAGCCGCTCTTCAGAAGCTGCGCTGGCTGAGTTCTCCGGCTACTCTCGAATCGCTCTCGCGGTACTTTGATGGCATACGTCACAGTCACGTGGCGTCGGCGCTGTATCAAGTCGGACAACATTTCTAACCGGCATGCACTGCTTCAAGTCTGCCGCCGATCGGTCTGCGCAGAGCTGCATGAAGTCGAACAAGCCTTAGAAGCGCCGCCTTCCCGGGATGCTTTGCGGGCGCGTTAAAGTCGCGTGACGTCACCCATAGGAGTGGAGCGCGGCGCAACAGAAGTGTCGCACGGACAAGTGGATCTGTACTGTTAGCCGTGACGGGTAGTGGGACAGGCGCGTATAGCCGTGACGGTACGCGGGACAGGCGCGTATACCCGTGACAGAATGCGGGACAGGCGCGTATAGCCGTGACAGGTCGCGGGACAGCCGGGTATAGCCGTGACAGATAGCAGGACAGGCGCGTATAGCCGTGACAGGTCGCGGGACAGCCGGGTATAGCCGTGACAGCTGTCCCTGCCACGGAAAGATTTTACTCCCTCTCACATTTGGAGTGCTGTCAGTACAGACAAAAACGGCAAAAACGCGCGATCATTGGTAACTAATATAACTAATGATCGCGCGCGCGAACTCGACAATCGACTACTGTGGACTTCGAACGAAAACAGGAAGTAAATACAGGTATGTGAGCTGGCTGAATTAACATCATTTTTATTAATATCTTGCACATCTACTGCAGTCAGATTCACCGTGGTCACTCTTAATAACACCACTCACATGGCTGTGCACTTGTAATGTCACATTAAGGTTGTTAAGAGGCTAAAATCAGATTTAGAACTTGCCCCATTGAAGTCAACAGGGTGCGAATTTTAAAAAGAGGATAACACGGTGTAGGCAACACCGATTTTTGTCGTTTTTGTCTGTACTGACAGCACTCCAAATGTACAAAAAAATGAGCTTGATGTTAAAATTGACCGGAGTTCTCCTTTAATTACAGGGTTCCTGCACATTTTTACCAATAAATTCCCATGACTTTTGAGGCAAATATTCATGACCTAATGTTCCATGACAGTCTATGTATACATGTAAACTAAAAATGAACTCTAAACCAAAGCCTAACCGAATCTCTATAAGTACATGTATTTATTTAATATTACTCAGTACTTATTTGAGTAAGTACAATGTAACTACGTCACCTTAAAATAAAGTGTAACCGAATAAAGTAATCAAATGAAAAATAACACAGGATAGTCTACACAGTAAATAACAAGTTAAAGTTAAAAATGAAAAACAGATTAAAGTTACAAAAGTTATTCAGTCAAGAGCAGTGAGTGATTTTCTCCTGGTCTTTCGCTGTTTGATCGACATTAATGACAGAAAGCAGCCGGTTTATGAGGCTGCTGTCACTTTAAATGTCCAACATACCACTACACATTTTCTCTCTCAACCTTTTACACCACTTAAGACATAACCAACTTTTTTTATGAGGATACTCACCAAAGACGGGCATTTTGCTGCATTTTTATCCGCATTAACCCGTTTACGCGCAATAAGCCGTGAAAATAACTCAATTTGGCACTCGCGGGCTGTTTGCAAGGCAGCTTTATGTGCACACGCTTTGATTGTGACTGCGCACAGAAAACCGTCTCTCTGAGAGCATGCAAGTATACCGAATGGTTTAAAATAGATTGAATGTTCAAATTGGTTAGACTTACAAAGACTTGCAAATGATAAACTTTTCTGATGATGCAACACAGTTGTCAAATCCATCAAATGTCCCGGAACGCAAGTGGAAGCCTTGTTTCATTTGTAGTGCAGATGCAATGTTCTGATGTGAAGACATTCGCGTCTCATAAGAGAGAGAAGACACTGTCCATGTACGTTCATTCATTTTTCGATTTAAAATTGAAAGTAGAAAATGAGAAACTACTCATTTATTAGTTTTTCATTTTATCCAAAAATAAAATAAAACGAGAATTCAGATGCGAGATAACCTATACTTAATGTTTCTGAAATAATCAGCTAATATTTTTCTGGCACATAGGTTGTCGAACCCATGCCGATATGGCTAAAATTAAAATCCATGACTTTTCCAGGTTTTCCATACAAACCCTGTATTTAATGGCCATTTTTCCTGTTAGACCCGTGTGGTGCTGTTGAACTGGTGCGCGTGGTTCCTGCGGATGAAGAGGCCCGGCGAGGACAGAGTTCGCTCAGCTTGTCACAATAAGCATCCGCGCAGCAGCGTCTCCAGCGTGGATCTGAACATCAGCACTGGAGCCACACAGTCCACCAATGGAAACCTGCTGTACATCGGCTTCCGTGGGATGGACACTCTTCACTACGCCACTTCCCCGGACTCAGGGGTGATCTGCAGTCGACTCGTCGCCTCGGGAGAGGAAGATGTGCTTCTCCCTGGAGCTCCGGCGTCTTCTGTTAGCAGCGGTCCTAGCGAAACTGAACTCTCCAAAATCTTGGATGAGGTTCGGTACATTGCCAAACGCTTCCGGGACCAAGACGAGGAAGAGACTTTGTGTAACGAGTGGAAGTTTGCAGCTTCTGTCATTGACCGTCTTTGTCTCATGGCCTTTTCCCTGTTCACCATTCTCTGCACCATTGGTATCTTAATGTCTGCCCCGAACTTCGTAGAGGCCATATCCAAGGATTTCTTCACCTGAGGCCAAGGCCCTATTGTAGTTATTTTTACTTCTCAGAACCTCTTAAGTGTAACGATATACTTCTTTTATAGATTAACTCTCTAAAATTTGACATGAAGGAAATCGTTCACCCAAAAAAAAAAAAAATTACGTTGTTTTTGAATGGGAGTGAACATTCAACTCAACATCTCCTTTTGTTTTTCACTCAACAAAGAAAATTAAACAGGTTTGAAACGACATGAGGGCGAGAAAACGATTCATTAAATGATGAACCGGTCCTTCAAGACTAGTCTCAACGTATGTTTGTAAGTGTTTGTGTAGTAGTGGCTTTATAAATTTGATGTATCAATTGTAGTGTAGACCAGAGACAAGACTGTAGCCTCATATGCACTTTATAAAAGTTTCTGTTTTTATTAGTTAACTATTTGCTCCACAAAAAAACATGTATCTATGAATTTCTGTCTTGCTGTGTCTGCCATCATGCTTTGTCTGCCATCATGCTTTATCTGTAGTATCACTGCTGTTGTATATCTTCATGCTCGTGTCTTTATTCCAGTGTGTAACTGCTGGTGAATCAGTCAGTGTATGTGATGATATGAAGGTGGAGATTTCGACCTATTTTTTTCTTTTAAAATATTGTACAGTATAATGACAAATAAACTTATTTTTGTAGGTTGCATCTGATTTCTCAGACTTATGAAATGTGTTGAAACAGCAAAAAAGTTCCACTCTGATTTCCATTTAGACAAAAAAAAGCAATATTCTACAGCACGCACAGAATATGTTTATGTTTACGTTATGTTTGTTTCCCTTATAACAGATTATCTTCGTTGTTCCTAACAAAGGCTTTCAGCTATGGTGATACTATATTTACATAGCACACATAGTTTCATGTAAATTGCTTAAAAATATTCAATAATAAACTGAGATATTTGCCATCAGGCTTTTTATTTATTTTTAAAGGTCCGTTAGTTTAACTATTTCTCTTAAAGGGATACTCTACTGCTTTTTCATATTAAACTATGTTATTCCCTTAACTAACACGAGTTGATACATACCTCTCTCTCGTCTCAGCGCGTGCACTAAATCGCTGTCTTGCCGCGAACATTTGCTCGTGAAAAGTCCGCTCCCGTTGAAAAGAGAGGGAGGAGGAGAGCGGGAGCGGACTTTTCACGAGAGATGATATTACTGCGCCGAGTCGAAGTGCTCCCAAGCACTTGCTATGGTATTCTGCCATACAATATAGTTATCCATTTTACACGCTTAGAAAAGCGCAACGTTTTATTTTGTGTCACCGTTCTTGGCCGAGTTACACTACTCTAGTAACTGTATTTAAAAGGGGAAAACGTGGAGGTGTTTGGTCGCTTCTCTTCTTGGCCCGTATTGAATGAGATAAGATCTAACAAATGTTCGCGGCAAGACAGCGATTTAGTGCACGCACTGAGACGAGAGAGGTATCAACTCGTCTTAGTTAAGGGAATAACATAGTTTAATATGAAAAAGCAGTAGAGTATCCATTTAAAATCTATCTACAATGTGTGTGTTTTCTCGAGTAGGGGGAGGCTGCAGACCTGGAGCCGGCAGATATACGCCCCTGGCAGTTTTACGCCCCGGCAGTTTTGCGACCCTGTTGTTCCTGATGCGTCCAGTAGAGGGATATACTGCGAAATAACATCATTAAATCGACGCTTACGTAATAACCCGTCCATAGACTTGACAATTTTGTGTTTTTTTTGTTAATTTAAATATAAACGTTATAGTCTGCATAGATCTGCACGGATTAAATTATCTGTTTAACAAAAAAACAAGGGGGGTAAACGGACATCAAAAGAGATTGAATTAGGTTACACAAATCAATGCAATATTACATTTTGTCAATATAAAAACATGTAAGGTTCTTTACAACATACTCAATGATATTATTTGTTTTATAAACCGTTGAGTTTAAAGGTTCTGACATTTTCTTAAAGGAAGAAAAAAATGAACTTTATATCAGAGGAGAATATTCTAGAATCAGATTAGGCTACTTTGAATGGTTCTGTCTTTATGAAGATGAAACTTGCTCAGAAGACAAAGTAATAATACCGTATAAGCAAGTTTAACATCGTTAGAATTAAAATCTGACAAAAACAGATTCTGTCATTTTTATGTTAAATAATCTGCTAAAGTTATTGTTTTTTTAGCAATGATGCAACATTTATTATTTATAAACGATTAGCTCGATAGAGCTAGGGTAGGTAGATATCAATTCATTTATATATCAATGGATGGGTCTATAATGTATTTTGACAGGTTTCTGTTCTATCTGGCTTAAACTTAGCTAACCACGTGTAGGTTTAGCTTCCCCTATCTTCTGTACTCAATTTAAAATTAAAATTTTAATTTTCTTTTGTTGCCTGTCTTTAGCTTGGCCTCTTTCTGGTAAGACTCTGTTTACTCCTTGCATTAAAACATACTCCACATGGTTTATAGAGCAATATTACAGTAGATAATGGAAATATGTTAAAAAAAAATTACAGTCTATGGTGTGAACACACAAAAGACACATTTATAATAGGTATGTAAATCTCTCTCTCTCTCTCTAAGTAGAGTTAAACTGCACACTCACCTCAAATACGTTAAAACACATTAAAAACTTTCCCCATATGGTTTGAATGTAGATTCTGGTTTGAGTTGTTTCTTATAAATGAGATGATCTAATTATCTCATTTATATCTTAATATACATTTTTTCTTAAAATAGCTTACTGATCTGGACTCAAAGGTATGTGCACTTTAATGTGGGTTTTATCATACTCTGTCTTTACCAAGTTCTCTTTAACTTGGATCTCATAAAGGTGTGTTTGCTTTAGCTACTTAAAGAAATACACACACACACACACACACACACACACACAGGACAAGGTCAAATTCACTATGGATGTCCTTTTTTAACTTTTTTAATGTTTCATTTTTTAATGTTTTATCAGTGAGCGGAGCAGTTAAAGAAAAAAAAAAACGGTTAAAGAAGAGTGGCAAACCATAGGGGAGTCATCATAATTCATAAATGGTGTTAATAAATATTTTTTTGTGAACAACAATATTGTCTATATCTTCTAAATGGCCCATGGAATTTTAGAAAAGGGATAAATTGTGTTTGTCTTCATAAAATGCTGTGTAGGACACTGTTTTGTAGCTGTATGATGACCAATAGAATAGTAGCCTACAGCAGATATTTCATCAAGGATCCATGATTACACTTGTAACTAGCATGTCTAATGGGCTAAATATAGTTAATATCTAAATGTGATTTTATATAAATTCACAAAAACATATTTCACTCAGGTCTCCTGTATATAAAAACCTACGGTGAATTGGCCTATAACTGCAGTAGGTCATAGCATCACCTGTCATAACACATAGTTGATCCAACTATGTGTATTTTTAATTTTCAATTCACAAAAACAAATAGTCTTCTGTAGGTTGAGTGAAGAGAGTGAAACCCAACTGAATATCTACAGAAAATTTAATCCTGTGGAGATCTACACTGTAACGTTTATATTTAAATTAACAAAAAACACAAAATTGTCAAGTCTATGGACGGGTTATTAATGTGTAAGCGTCGATTTAATTATGTTATTTCGCAGTAATATCCCTCTACTGGACGCATCAGGAACAACAGGGTCCTAAAACTGCCGGCTCCAGGTCTGCAGCCTCCCCATATAGGTTTTCTCTCTCTCTCTCTCTCTCTCTCTCTCTCTCTCTCTCTCAATCTCTCTCTCTCTCTCTCTCTCTCTCTCTCTCTCTCTCTCTCTCTCTCTCTCTCTCTCTCTCTCCTCTCTCTCTCTCTCTCTCTCTCTCTCTCTCTCTCTCTCTCTCTCTCTCTCTCTCTCTCTCTCTCTCTCTCTCCCTCCCTCCCTCCCTCCTCCCCTCCCTCCCTCCCTCCTCCCTCCCTCCCTCCCTCCCTCCCTCCCTCCCTCCTCCCTCCCTCCCTCCCTCCCTCCTCCCTCCCTCCCTCCCTCCCTCCCTCCTCTCTCTCTCTCTCTCTCTCTCTCTCTCTCTCTCTCTCTTCTCTCTCTCTCTCTCTCTCTCTCTCTCTCTCTCTCTCTCTCTCTCTCTGCTCTCTCTCTCTCTCTCTCGTCTCTCTCTCTCTCTCTCTCTCTCTCTCTCTCTCTCTCTCTCTCTCTCTCGAAAATTATTGTTTGCATTTGGATAGCAAGTAATGCCTCCATCTGGTGGCTGGTAACGAAATGATGTAACATGGGACATATTGCAAAAGCTCTGACCACATTTGAAAAATCTTTGAGAAATTTGAGAAATATTACTATAGTTTAGAAATATTTGAGAAATATTAGTATAGTTTTAGCCTCCTGACCGCATCGTAACCCAGGACTGGATGTCTAAGAGACCCACTGAGTCGGACGACGTCTCGCCCCTTAAGAACAATATCATTTGGGAATAAGATCTCTAGCGTTTCACTAACCAGACAGACTCCAGACGATGCCTTTGAATATGCTTTAATCATGGCCGAGAGGATCTTCGACCAATCACAGAGAATCCTCATTACAAAAAGAGTACAACATTTTTTTTTTTTAATAAGAGCCCGGCAAATGTGATGTGATTCATTGCATAATTTTTCTACAATATGATTGGTTCTTTGCATGTATAGTTCAGCAAATTCTTCTGTTAATAGGTAAAAGCAAATCTGAATTTCTTGATTAATTCACCTTGTTACTATGAGGTTATAGGCATACATAGTTATGCTGCTGTCTAGTTTTGTTTCCCCTTTTGTTATATTCAGACACACTTAGTTTGGCCGAAGTGTTGGAGACATTTAGTTTTCTAAAGCACATAAATGTTAATCCTGCAAGAAAAGGATATCCACTCAACCACTGACTAAAATTGAGTTGGCCCAACTTAAAAATGTTGTAATTTATGTATATATTCACACACACATCACAATTCAAAAATCACACATCAAAACCCAAAAGGAGTAATGATTATATTCTAATTTTGAACTCAAAAGAATTTAGAATTCTTATATTAGATTAATAATATTATTATTAGGACAGTAACTTTAACACAACCGTTCAAATCATTGTTGAAAATATTCAAAAAGTGAAAATAAAGTGACTAACGGGTATTTAATAGGCTTATAAGTTTAATTAAATGTAGATAGGCCTACTTTTTTGCTACAATTTTTGGTTAGATGCTTTGTCTTTTGAGTAAAACAAAGTACCTGTCCTTTAACCCAACTATCATATCTCCATATCTTTTACACCCCTGATATTTCTAGATCACACACAGTTTCACTGATGATCCACATGTAACCGTGAACCCGGGATAGAGAGGGTCAGTGAATGTGGTCTGTTCTCTGTGAATGAGGGTCATTTTGTCAGAGACATTGTGCCGGAATGAACAACTCCAGCGAGTACCGGACAGTTTCCAGGACTGACCATTACATCCAAGCAAAGATTCATCAACTGCTCCTTTCCTGCTAATGCTCTTATATGCCACTGATACAGCCACATCATTACTCAACTCAACCTCCCAGTAACAGCGTCCACACACTCTCTCTCTACACAAAACCTGCTCACAAGGATCAAATCTGTCTGGATGATCAGGATACTTCTTGCTTTTCTTATTTTAAGTAGCCTTTCTGTTCCACTCAGACAGGCGGAGTTTTTTGTTCACTGTGTTTGGATCCAGAGTCAAGAGACTGCGATCTAATAAAAGTAGAAAAATAGAATGCTTTAGGGAAAAAGGTTGCCACCATTGTGTCTCACCGATATCGATATGGATTGAATGTGTACGTATTATTTGCCAGAGTTGCTATTAGTTGCAAAGTATAAATAATAGCCCATCTGTAAAAAAAAGAAGAAAAAAAAGAGGACCAATTATAAAAAAGGTCCTTAAAAAAAATGACAGTGGTAAATGTTGCCATGAATTTCCTCAATAATATGCTAAATGATATGAGTATGATATTCTGTAAATGCATAAACAACAGCAGAATGTCATGTTTCAGACACCGGTAATGCTGGAGACATTCCCCATAGCGCCCTCTAGTTCCCTTTCAAGTTTTTCTCTACTCTTTTTTGGCCTCCATATGATGATTACAATATGGTTAGTTAAATTTAATTTTTATATTTAGCATGATTTTTTCCCTTGTCCAAAAGCTTATAAGAACAGACATTTTTTGAGGCACTGGTAAATCTATATTTCTGTGTTTGTATATTTTCATCTTGACTTACACTAGAGGAACTCTTCCCTGGTCTTGGGTTCAGGAACGGTGAAGATATGGGTGCAGTTCACTATGAAAAACAGTAAACAGTAGATATTAGTGCATTATAAAAGAATCAACATGAATTTTATATTAATTGCATTGTGTTTTTACATATTGAGTTTTTCTCACAACAACAATCACATTCTTATGACTAATTATCCATAATATAACAAAAACAAGCAATATCCTGATATCCTGTTAATATCCAAACATATGAAACATGAATGTTATGGCAGCTTATTCATTGTACATGTCTCTTCATTTTGATAATAAAACTAAATGTAGTTTTATTGTTTCATGCAATCAGTTCTCTTACGAGAGGTTCTCTCGTACTGCGTAATATCTTACGCTAGGGGAAAACCTCTTTTCCACGAGATATTGAAGCCAAAAATTATCCTTAATTTTGAATTAATGTAAAACGCGTTGCAGCAGCATGCAGACATAGGCAAGACGGCTCGCGTGCCTATTGGCTGTCCTGCGGCAACTGCATAAGCCTATCGAGAGAGGCCCTTGGTGACGTCAGATCCAATGGGGGCGCTTCGCGCCCACTACGTCACGTCCCGCCGAGACGGGCGTGGCCTGGGCCTATAAATACAGCTCGATGGGCTGATATAATCAGATTTTTCATCTCTTCAGCGAAGCTTACGCATCGCTGGATCCTGAGTGAAGAAGCCGCGCCGTCTGAGAACAAGCCTTCTGCGGGACGAGCCTTTGCATCTGAAGCCGCTGGCCTTCATCTCGCTGTACTCAGTCGCAGTACCTGCTACGCTTTCCGGCATTTATATCCTTTTACTCTACCGAGTGTGTGTTCGCCGCTGCGACTCACACTCTCTCTCTCTTTCCTAAAAGAGCTAGCGTCTTTTTAAAGATGCCTCATTCCTGAGGCTCGTGCCGCGCCGCACTCAGCGACGGGGACCGCCATGTAATCTGCGTTTCCTGCCTGGGTGAGAATCACGCAGCTCTCGCGCTCGCTGACGGTGGCTGCAATCATTGCGAGCTATTGCCTATGGCGTCTCTGAGGACTCGCCTGGCATTCTTCTCAGAGACTGCACCTCCACTTGCTATAGTGCCGAGCCGTAAAAAGCGCCGCACTCAGTGGGTCTCCGAGCCTTCTCCAGCCTGCGAAAGCTCCCTGGTTCGCCCGCCAGCTTCGCCAGCCTCACTCGGATCGCTCAAAGACGGACAGCGCCCACCGTCCGCCGCTTCCGCCATTGATGTCGACGAGGTAGCTGCATCTGCGGAGGAGGCCTGCTGGTCTATCCTGGGGTCGGACAGTGAGGATTGGGCGAGCTCTGTGGATCTCCTCCCCTCTGCCTGTGAGTCGTCAGGGAAAGCCTCGGCCTCGAGTGGGAGGCGCCCGCGCAGCCCGCGCACGACAGGCTGGATGTTTCCTGAAAAGGGACCACGCCCCGCCGTCTTCTAGGCCCGCGCCTTTTCTTCCGGAGCTTCACAAAGAAGTCGCAAAGTCCTGGAACGCCCCCTTCTCAGCCAGAGTGCGTACCTCTGTCTCAGCAGCATTCTCCGTGCTGGACGGTGCTAAAGACAGAGGATACCTCTCTCTTCCTCCAGTGGAAGAAGCTGTACCGGCCCATCTTTACCCGCCCTCTGCTGGACGGCGAGCTAAGACGGCGCTACCTTTTAAAGCTTGCCGTGTTACTTCCTCCATGCACAGTTGCGCTTATGCCGCCGATGGACAGGCTGTATCGGCATTGCACTCAATGGCCGTGCTGCAAATCTTCCAGGCCGACCTTCTCCGTAAACTGGATGAGGAAGGACAGGAAGCTATCAGCGTGCCGGATTTGAGGAGCGCTACGGACGTGGCTCTTCGCGCCACGAAATCCGCTGCACAGGCCATGGGGCAGAACATGGCTTCTCTCACCGTTGCTGAGAGACACTTTTGGTTGACGCTATCGGAGATGCCAGACTCGGAGCGCTCCGTGTTCCTCGACGCGCCCATCTCCCCAGCTGGCCTCTTCGGATCATCCGTCAAGAATTTCGCGGATAGATTCGCCGAGGTACAGAAAATGTCACAGGCTATGAAGCACTTCTTGCCGAAGAGCTCTAGTTCCGCAGCAGGTCGCCCAAAACAGCCGTCTGCTCGAAGCTCCCAGCCGCAGCCTCCGCCGCCGCTTCACAGTGCCGTCAAGCCGGGGACCAGAGACCACGCTCTCACTCTGCCGGCCGCCGCCCACCTCCGCGTGGGCCCCGGCCAAAGATTGAGAAGAAGCCCGAGGCCTCAAAGTCTTCCTAGCCCTCCTAGGAAAACGACGGTGTTCAAGTCTCGCCACGGCCAGACTTTCACCGAAACTTTTCGTTCGTTCAGTTCCAGAAAATGCGACTGTTCCAATGTATTCTGCAGTAAACAAGCCGGTAACACGGCCCGCTTGCCTGCACACAAACGCCATTTTTATGGCGACCCAGATAAATCACATAAAGAGTGTAAATTCTGGTATTCCGGCCACAGCCGATGGTGTTATGAGTGTAATTTCAATGCCCACGACCCAGTGTTCATTTCTACACACAAGCACAGCCCGCCACAGTACAGGGCTGTGCTTGTGTGTAGGACAGGACAGGTGTGTAGGACAGGACAGCGCACAAATAAAATCGACTCATGTCGGTTGTGCATTAAACGTAGTGTGTGTGCCCACAACCCAGTGCCCACAAACACAACACACTGCATGTCCCACGGTTTCTGTAAAAACCAACACACATACAGTCAGCTCAGGCCGACGGTGTTTTCAGTGCAGTAAATGTGCCCGCTGTCCCGCGCCCACATTCACTCACAGACATGTTAAGCCCCACAGGGTTTGCTCCGCTCGCTCTTTCTCAGCAAACTGCCATAAGGGAGTCGAGCGCGGCCAGGCTGCCCGCCGTGATCGGCGCGCCCCCCGCCTCAAACTCTGCAAGCACAGCGTTTACGTTACAGCACACCGAAGCTCTCCGGTCGCCACTATGTTGCGACCAGAGCCCAGATCTCATTCTACCCCTAGCTATTGCCCCCTAGGGCAAAGCTTCCCGGGGTATCAGAATGGGTGCTGAACATTATAAAAACAGGCTATTCGCTGCAGTTCGCTCGATGTCACCGCCGCTACACAGCGCGGGGCGAAACTACGGTAAAAACCGAAATAGCTCATCTACTTCGAGCCGAAATAGCGAAACTATTGAGCAAAGGGGCCATAGAGCCTTTATCTCAAGCTCCAACATGACATCATGACTTTGCGTAAACATACACGCCACTTTCAAGTCAAGTGGCGTGTTATCTATACGTATTTTGAGCTATCCGCGTGTATGTCCACACCGAAACGAACCGTCATCTTTTGCGTGTATGTCTACGCCGTTAAACGTCCGAGCGATTCCGCGTGTATGTGTACGCCGTTAAATGTCCGAGCGAAACGAAGCAAAATTCATATCTACATCTCTGGAGCAATATTTTTTTCCTAGGATGGTAGGGGAAGACTCATAAATAGTATTAACCCCAGCAGGGACGTACTGGGACTGAAATTCAGCCCGGGACTTTAAGATGGAGAGGCCTTTTACGCGAGTGCCCTTGGTGCACGAGCAGAAGGATTTTTTGCAGTTATTTTAATTCTAATAGTGTTTTTATGGTATAAAGAGAATCAGATTACACTGAAGACCTTCAAGAAATTTTAGGATGACAGTTGCCTCTTCAGGTTGTATAAGTAAGTCACCACTGCACTGAACACAACCAGGTCAGCAAAACCTAATCTCGAACAATAAGTCACAGTATACTGCTAACTACCAGCATGTCGTATACAGTCAGTCGGAGTGATAAAATAGTTACAAATACTAACAAATATACATATACAGACATACAGATTCCTTGCTTATAGAAGGATGTTGTCTGTGTGTGACGACAAACTGCAAACTGCTGTTTATAATATATAATATATCTATAAATATATAATATAAGGGATAATGTATAGCGAGGCGGTTGTTATAGCGTTTGTATTCGCTATAGCAACCGCCTCACTACACATTATCCCACTTATTACATGGCTACCTACCAAATTAATTAATAATTTCACACAAAATATTGATTTAAAAAGCAGTTTATTTATTTAAAAACGATTGTATTGCTTCCTCTAAAGAAAATAGTCCGTTCCGTCTCTGAACTGCGTCCATGGCAACGCTCTGTTTTTCATGGCAACGGTGTGTTATACTTGGCAGCGGTCTATTATCAAGAAATAACAGACCGCATTCTACATTGGAATTCTACCAAGCCATGTAATAAATGCCTATATTTAAATGCAAATATAAACAATTTCAGTGTATAATAAATCACTAATCCCTAATCGTGCACCTGTCCTGTCCATGCTGCTGGGTCCTTCCTCATCTGCATCTCCGGCTGCCACAGCACTCTTTCCACTACGGAAAAGTTCTGTTAATTTGGCGCATTTAGCTGCCTCTTGTGCCAAAAATCTTTTCTTTTTAATTCTTATTTTTTCGGCCCCGCCCATTTCTTTCTCTTCTTTTCGCCATTTTTACCGTCCGTCTCTGTTGCATTGCATTCACACAAACCCGCCAAACATGACCAAAAGTAAACTCCTTTGATCGGCGCCTAGTTTGAGCCAATCGGATGTCAGGAAAAACGAGGATCAGTCCAAGTTGGGAGGGGCCGCTCGTATCCCCCCTCAGATTGAAAGTATTGGTTTGGCCCGGTCTGAATCACACACACACAGCGTTCTGCTGCAGCTGAGCGGCCGGTTAGGCCGGTTGCGTATCATTAAAAAATAAACAAAAAAACAACGCTCTTTGACCACCGGCCGGTCTTCGGTCTGAAATGGACCGGCCGTTCAGGATTGTTCCCGGTATTCCAGATGGCCAATCCGCCCCTGAACCCCAGTGACGGGTAGGTTTAGGGACGGGGTTGGGGTAGGTCATATATTTATATATATACAGTAATGTAACGTTAAGTCAACCGCGTTGATAAACACGCTGAAAAGCGATTATGCGTGTTGATAGCACGCCAAAAATGGAAATACGAATTGGCGTGTCATACATACGCCATTTCATGAGATCAGTCTGCAAGCTCAGAGCGAAGGGGGCCTATACAGCAGATATTTTCTGGTACCGAAAAAAGACGGGGGTCTCAGACCCATTCTAGATCTAAGACAGCTGAACAAAGTGCTTGTGAAACGCCAGTTCAGAATGCTCACAACCAGGAAAATCCTCGCGCAGATTTGCCAAGAGGACTGGTTTATGTCAATAGATCTGAAGGACGCGTATTTCCAAATACAAATAGCGTCACGTCACAGGCGATTCTTGAGATCGCCTTCGAGGTCCAGGCATATCAATACACAGTCCTACCGTTCGGCCTGTCCCTAGCACCCCGTACATTTACAATGTGCATGGACGCGGCTCTCGCACCCCTGAAACTTCGGGGCATGCGAGTTTTGAACTACTTGGACGATTGGCTGATTCTAGCTCGATCACACTCAGAGCTCATAGAACACAGGACCATATTATTCGTACATCTCGAGAATCTAGGTCTCAAAGTCAATTGGGCGAAAAGTTCGCTGTCTCCCAGTCAGAGAATATCTTTTCTGGGCAAGGAACTGGACTCGCTGTCTATGACGCTAGAGCGCAGACTGAACATTCAGCGCATCACGAAATCCTTCTGCTGCGGCACTATAGTTCCGCTCAAAAGGTTTCAGAAAGTGCTGGGTCTCATGGCCTCAGCATCATCAGTACTCCAGTTGGGTCTGCTTCGCATGCGCCCGCTGCAGTTATGGCTAAAAGCGCGAGTACCACCTCGGGCATGGGTCTCCGGTCTGTTTCGCCTCAAGGTCGATCAGAAATGCGTCACAGCTCTGAAACCTTGGAGAGCAATCGACTGGTATCAGTCAGGTGTAAACCTGGGGACTTCTTTGAGCGTGAAGGTGGTGTCCACGGACGCCTCCACCTCGGGATGGGGAGCGCTGCTCGAGGGCAGACCGTTCTTTGGACAGTGGTCAGAATGGGAGAAGCTTCTACACATAAACTGTCTGGAAATGATGGCAGTCGACAACGCGCTGAGGCGCTTTTATCCCCAGATAAAATATCACCACGTCTTGGTCCGTTCGGACAACATGTCAGTGGTGGCCCATATAAATCGCCAGGGTGGCGTCAGGTCCCGAAACCTTTACAGGCTGACGGAACGCCTCCTGGTCTGGGCTCAGCACAATCTGCGCTCATTGAGAGCAGCACATGTGCCTGGTCACCTGAATTTGGGACCAGACAGACTGTCCATAAAAAATGTTCCAGCAGGAGAATGGTCTCTGCACCCGCAGACGGTCCTACTGCTGTGGGAGACATTCGGCAGAGCGCAGGGAGACCTGTTTGCGTCCCAAGAAAACGCTAACTGTCCGAAGTTTTTCTCCAAGACCAGGGATGCGCTGGCCCACGTCTGGCCCCGCTCCCCACTCTATGCTTTTCCTCCCGTCTCGCTCCTGCCTCAGGTTTTGGAACGAATCAAGGAAAACGGATGCTCAGTGCTACTTGTGGCTCCGCTCTGGAAAAACCAGGCTTGGTTCCCAGTTCTGATGCAGCTGACAAGCACTGCCCCATGGCCAATAGCAATGAGGAAAGACCTCCTCTCTCAGGCCAAGGGCTCGATTTGGCATCCTTGCCCGAGCTGTGGTCCCTACATGCATGGGGCATCAACGGGTACCCGCTAACCTCCCGGAGGGAGTGTTAAACACGATCACGCAGGCTGGAGCCCCGTCTACTAGACGACTCTATTCCTCAAAATGGTCTGTGTTTTCTGGCTGGTGCAAAGCTCGAGGCTTTTCACCCCTAGACTGTGGGGTTACGGAAGTTCTTTCCTTCCTTCAAGAGCTACTGGATAAGGGCAGAACCCCATCCACGCTCAAGGTTTATGTGGCGGCCATAGCAGCGTTTACTAAACCAGCGACTGGCCAGTCACTGGGGAAGAACGATCTAGTCATCCGCTTCCTTAAGGGAGCTAAGAGGCTGAATCCTCCCAGACCCCCTTCAGTTCCCATGTGGGACCTTTCTACAGTTTTGGAAGCCATGAAAGGTGCCCCGTTCGAGCCAATCCATTTATCAGACATGAAACATTTGTCGTTCAAGACAGCGTTACTTATGGCTCTTGCTTCAGTGAAGCGCATAGGGGATTTGCAAGCGCTCTCAGTGAGCGCGACGTGTCTGGAATTTGCCAAATGACTCGAAAGTCATACTCAAAGCAAGACACGGATACGTGCCTAAATCCCTCAACACACCGTTCAGGGCTCAGGTTATTTCCCTGTCTGCCCTGCCGGTTTACAACGAGGAAAAGGACACGAGCTTCCTTTGCCCAGTCAGGGCATTAAGAGCTTATGTGTCTCGCTCGTCCGTTTTCAGACAGACTGAGCAGCTCTTCGTTTCGTTCAGGAGACGTTCTAAGGGACTAGCCGCATCGAAACAGAGCATATCCAGATGGATAGTTGATGCCATAGCGCTGGCATGCACTTCTAAAGGCTTGCGGTGTCCTTTGGGTGTCAGAGCGCACTCCACAAGAGGCATGGCCTCGTCGTGGGCTTGGTGTAGCGGGATTACCTTGCAGGATATCTGTATGGCGGCAGGCTGGGCCTCCCCGTCTACATTTATAAGGTTTTATAACCCAGAGGTTCCCGCCTTACAGGCTAAACTACTTTCGGTCTAAAGATCAGTACTGTCTGCCCCGTTGCTTCGGCTCAGAATAATGAAACCGCTTGAGCACCGCTCGCTGATCGATAAAATAACTCCATGGGCAATAAGTAAGACCCATACCGTTACCCAGTTCAGGCCGAACATTTTCACCCTGACTGTGTGGAACACTGTTGATGTGATTGGCTCCCTTAGGATGCTACTTATTTGGATGACGCTTCTAGCCTCTCTTCTCAGACTCTCTGTGAGTCCCTGGTGTTTATGCACTATATGAGCCCCGGGCACCTGCCCTTGGGACTTTGGTGTTGGATCCCAGCACGCACGGCGTTTTACACTGTGTTCCCCTAGCGTAAGATATTACGCAGTATGAGAGAACCTCTCGTAAGAGAACGTACTCGGTTACTAACGTAACCTCGGTTCTTTCTAGAAGAGGGAACGAGTACTGCGTATCTTTGCCGTGCCTGCAACACGCTCTGGTTCGCTTCGGCGATGAAAAACCAGATTATATCAGCCCATCGAGCTGTATTTATAGGCCCAGGCCACGCCCGTCTCAGCGAAGCGCCCCCATTGGATCTGACGTCACCAAGGGCCTCTCTCGATAGGCTGTTGCAGTTGCCGCAGGACAGCCAATAGGCAGGCGAGCCGTCTTGCCTATGTCTGCATGCAGCCGCAACACGTTTTACATTCATTCAAAATTAAGGACAATTTTTGGCTTCAATATCTTGTGGAAAAGAGGTTTTCCCCTAGCGTAAGATATTACGCAGTACTCGTTCCCTCTTCTAGAGAGAACCGAGGTTACGTTAGTAACCGAGTACGTTTTCTTGTTATGTCCGTTTTTTAAAAATAATTTTGTATGCATTTTCTAAAGGCATCGTAAGCCTACGTAGATTATAGAGACCATAGGTGTCAAAATGTACATGTAAAGTAAACACTCACTGATAGATGTCTTATCTATATTTGAGAGTAAGTATATGTCTTATACAATACACTTTGTAATTTCATCTTTGTATTTGCACATTGACCTATTTCTGAGAGTGAATATATCATCCAGTACTTTACCTCTACCAGATATCATTGTTATCTCCTTTTGGCAGAAATCCTCAAGCTTCATTCTCAGATGAGAGACAGATTTTTGTACATTATCAAAGGAACGGAGAGAACTAACAATGATGGAGTTGGGTGAGTCCATAGGCAGGACAGAGAGAGACTGGAAACTCTACAGACACACAAACAACAGGGTAATTTCACATGAAAAGTGGAAATCCTCACTAAATTGAGCCTCCAGACTCACATTTAACAATAGCCTAATATGTTAATGCTGATGGGCCATACCTCAATACACACTTTTTTCTTTCTTTATATATTTTATTAATAAACTTCTTTAAAAATGTAAACGCCTGACATGCCCTGTGATTACACAGTTGCCAATAAGTGAGATGATAACAGAATGAGATCATGTGGCATCACTTGACAGAATTCCTGATATTTCATTTTTAAATCAGCAAAAGCTTGTGTAATTACAAGACATTATTAAAGACCACTGTCCCATTTATCAGAGCTCTTGTTACCTGGAGGAACTGGATGTCTTCTGAAAGTGAAAGCTGCTCTAGCTCAGCTTCTGTCCCTCTCAGATCATCAATCTTCTGCTGTAGTTGCTTCAAGAATTCTTTAGTTTGACTAACTGCAGCTTTTTTCTGATCTTCTATCAGCTGTGTCACTTCAGAGCGACTTCTCTCAATCGAGCGGATCAGCTCAGTAAAGATCCTCTCACTCTCCTTCACTGCGGTCTGAGCAGTGCACTGTTAGGAGACACTTCCATCCATTTAAAAGGGATTTTCACACCGCACTTAACCCTTTGTTATCATCGCTTTTACATTTATTTAAATTAATGCAATGAATGCAATTTAGTTCACCCAAAAATTTACATTTTGCCATTAATTACTCACCCTCATGTCGATACAAACCCACAAAACATTATGTTCATCTTCGGAACACAAATAAAGATCTATTTAATGAAATCTGAGAGCTTTCTGTCCCCTCCATTGGCAGCCTAGGCAACTATGCTTTGTTTGCACACAAAAATAAAAACAATCTACCACTTTATTGTCAGAATATTAATCTCTGACGCATTAACGAGAGCACCACAACGAACGTGTTGAATGTTGACGCAAGATCACACGTTGCGCAAATGTGCATTGGAGATTAATGTTTTGTAAATAAAGTGGTAAATTATGTTTTTTTGTGCAAACAAAGCTGTTGCATCACTTCATAAAACTGAGGTTAAATCATTGGAGTCACATAGATTAAATTTATGATGTTTACCTTTCTGGGGCTTGAAAGTGTTGCATAGCTGTCAATGGAGGGACAGAAAGCTCTCAGATTTCATCAAAAATTTGTTTTCCAAAGATGAACTTACGGGTTTGGAACAATATGAGGGTGAGTAAATGATGAAATAAAATTACATTTTTGGATGAACTAACCCTTTAAAAGCAGGGTTAGCAACACTTTTTATAAAGCCCAGCTCTGTAATATGTAGTTGCAGTGCAAAACTTGTGCAGTGTAATAATGTTAAAGGTGCAATAGGTGATTCTCTACAGAATTGTTTTTGTTATACTGGTTTGAAGCAATCACTATGTTAAACCATCTAAGTTTTGTAGGACAATAGGATGTAGGAAAATAAAAAAGGCGTAGGACAATAAATTATAAATCCAATCATTATATTAGGTCCGAATTAAATAATACGATGTGCAACCTGCCTGTCAACGTTTGTTTTTTTACATATCCTCGCATACTGTTCACGCAGACATCACACGTCATCAGCGAGTTTCATGCTATGCAGAGTACAGACGTCGGTAATGGAGCAGCAGTCACCATTTACAGTTCCCCACACCATAACTACTGTAATTAAGAGATGGTAACCTGTGACGTTCTAACCGTAGTTGTTCACGTCCTCAGAGTCGGAATTATGTGTTCCATGTCAACAGTATCAACACCGCAATGAATCTGCAGCAGTCAGGTACAGGCACTCTAAGTTGTTTACATTCATTAGTATTGTAATGTTAAGTGCTTTGAGACATGAGGTAGTTTAACGCAGTCTCTTGTGATGCTTTGCCGAGAGCAGCTGTGTGTGTCCGTGCGCCTCTCTGTGTTTTGGAGGAGGGGCTTTGGATGGCAATTTGCCAATTTACCAAAGGGTGGGACCGTATGCTTTCAATGCTAGCAAGCTAACGTTAGCATTTCTCAGAACACCTACATAAGAATGTAAGAAGGACAGCTAGTGGTCTAAATAGGTACTGCAGTTCAAATTCAAAATATCAGAATTATTATTATCAGTACTCCCATCAGTTATTCTTCTCAAAACTGACCTCATAAAAGATCTCAGCCAATATCAGCTCCTGCATCTCATTCTCTATCTCCTGAATTTGCTGCTTGATTCTCTCTTTCAAGTGTTTCTGCAGGACAAAAACAATGAAATGTGACAAAAATATTGTTTATATCTACAGACAGTCATGTTTTATGTCTAGTGACATCATTTTGTGTTGTAGTGTTATGGATGGTCGATAGTACCAACAACTGATAGAGCTATTGTATTTCTTAGATTTTTTGCTATTATTCTTAGTCTAATGCATTGTAAAGTGTATAGCAGATCAGAGAACAATTTTGACCCAGTAATAGTCAGGGTAGGGACCAAATTAAATTTAACGCTGATGAAAAAGAGGCCGTGAGGGATAGACGTACAGTCTTTACAATGGCACACACTGTATAAAAGTTTATTTTCACAACCCACAAAAATGTTTTATGGAGTTTTCGTCTACTGAATCTTTTTCTGGAAAGACGTTTCATCAGCTTCGTCAAATTTCATTCGTCAGATTCTTGTTAAACAACAGTAGGCTACCATCCATTGAACGCATTGTATCCCTCACAGCCTCACTTTCATTCCTGTCAAAAAAAGGTCTCCTTTATCAGTTTGGTGGTCCACTTCTCAACCCCTATCATACCTCTTTCTCTATCCTCTGTGCTGTAACTGTGACAGTGTCATGATGTTTATGTTCATTCATCATACACAGGACACATATACACTGCTGATCTGTTTGACAATAAATCTCTAAAATCTTATCATGCTTATGACAGATCATCTCCTGGAGTCGTCCTGTGGCATCGGTTATTTTGTGTTGCTTTCCTGAACGAAATTCCTCATGACGTTCAAAATGGCGTTGACAGTAAGACTCCAAACACACAAGACAGGACTTGACAGCTTTGCACTTTCTTCCGGTACAGACGTCACACTCAACTTCTCCAGGTCCAGCATAACACTGAGCAGGATCCACAGATTGGAGTTTTAGCTTCACCAGTTTATCTAACATTTCGGCAAGCACTACATTTTTTCCCAACACCGGTCTCGGAGTGAATGTCTGTCTGCACTGAGGGCAGCTGTAAACTTTCTTCTCTTCTTCCTGATCAAAGCAGTCTGTAATGCAGTGCATACAGTAACTGTGTCCACAGGAAAGAGTCACTGGATCCTTCAGGAGATCCAGGCAGATTGAACAGCTGAACTGGTCCTGAGAAAAAGTAGTATCCGCCATTTCACTGCAAGTACACACAGATGAAGAGCGACAAACAACAGTTCAATAACACTAAAGTTTCGGTTTCTCTCAACTGATCACCTGATATATTATAGCCTACGGCTTCTGTGTTGGAGAGATGTGTGCAAAACGGGTGTGTCTTTAACACTTTTCCAGTTGAAGCGGTTCAGAAATCAGGATCTTCAGAAGGATCTTCAGAAACTCCAGTGTGCTGAAGAAGATTTGACTAAAACAGGAAGGAATGTTACTAAAATACACAAAATGAGCTGCAAACATGTAAAGGAAAAATTGCTTTGTTAAACAGCAGCATAGATTCAACACACACACTGTGGTGTAATGGGAAACAAGTTATTGAGCGATTTGTGAATTGCATTTATTTGTACATCTGGTGGTGGTGGAAAAAATGTGGGATGGGAGAAAAAAATATTTTTCAAATCTTTTGCATTCCCTCGCAAAATATATTATAATATATTTTATATTATAAAGCTCGTTCTGAGGAAAATTGGGTTGTAGCTCGTTGTCTACGTTACTATGATTAACAACTTTTAGCTCAAAAGTTATTGATCAGGGATGTTCGCATCTGTGAATGTATTGCCAACTTTACTGAAATCCTTGAGTTAAGCACTAACTGCATTTCTTTATATTTGAGTCCAAGTTCAAACACTATGAAACGCTTCATTGATAACATGCAGAGCTGTCTGAAACACTGCCAGCGGGACATTAAACAGAAAGCGTCTGTCCGAGCTCACAACAGTTCCCTTTCAGTCGGTCACGTTCGACGGTACGTCGACGTGCCGACGTAATTGGGATCACTTCAGGGCCCATCCTGTGCTCAGGGCGGAAACCGCAATCCTACTGGCGAAGGGCGCGATAGAGCAGGTCTCTCCAACCGATATGAAGACCGGCTTCTACAGCCCGTACTTCATTGTACCCAAGAAAGACGGTGGGTTACGGCAAATCTTGGACCTGCGAGTCTTAAATTGGTCCCTTCACCGGCTACTGTTCAAGATGTTAACGTAGGGATTCATCTTCAGGTACATCCGTCCCCAAGATTGGTTTGCAGCGATCGACCTGAAGGACGGGTACTTTCATGTCTCGATTCTCCCTCGACACAGACCGTTCCTACGCTTTGCGTTCGAGGGACGGGCATATCAGTACAAGGTCTTACCCTTTTGGGCTGGCCCTGTCGCCCAGTGTCTTCACGAAGGTTGCGGAGGCGGCAGTTGCTCCCATGAAAGAGCGTGGTGTTCGCATCCTCAACTACTGGCCCAGTCGACAAAGCAGTTGTGCGAGCACAGGGACATGGTGCTCGGTCAGGTCAACTGGGAGAAAGAGCAAACTCGCCCCAGTGCAGAGGATCTCTTTTTTTTTGTTATGGAGTTGGACTCGGTCAACCTCGGTCACAGAGGCCCGTGTTCAGTCGGAGTTGAACGCAGTCGGAGAGGCAGGCACGTATTGGTCCGTACGGACATCACTGTGACCGTTGCGTACATCAACCATCAGGGTGGTCTACGCTCCCGGAGCATGTGACAACTAGCCCGCCATCTCCCCCTATGGAGTCAGAAACATCTGAGTTTGCTTCGTGCCATTCACATTCTGGGCCTGCTCAACTGTGCAGCAGATGAGCTCTCACAGCAGCAGGTGCTCCCGGGAGAGTGGAGACTTTATCCCCAGGTGGTCCAGCTGATTTGGAGGAGCTTCAGAACCTCACAGTTAGATCTGTTTGCTGCCCCGGACATGTCGCACTGCCAGTTGTTTTATTCCCTGACCGAGGGGACCCTCGGCACGGATGCACTGACACACAGCTGGCCCCAGGGCCTACTCATGTATGCGTTTCCCCCAGTGAGCCTTCTTCACAGGCTCTGTGCAAAGTCAGGGAGGACAAGGAGCAGGTCTTGCTAGTTGCCAGCTCCTCCCTGGCCCATTCCTCTGAGGAAGGACCTGCTTTCTCAGAGATGGGGTACCCTATGGCATCTGCGTCCAGACCTCTGGAAACTCCATGTCTGGTCCCTGGACGGGACCCGGAGGATCTAGGTGACCTACACCAAGCGCTGATAGACACTATCACTACCGCTAGAGCCCCCTCTACGCATTGAAGTGGAACCTGTTCATTGAGTGGTGTTCTTCTCACCAGGAGAACCCCCGAACTAACTCGATCAGGGCAGTGCTTTCCTTCCTGCAAGCTAGGTTGGAGCGAAGGCTGTCTCCCTCCACCCTTAAAGTGTATGTTGCCGCTATCGCCGCACATCACAATGCAGTCGAGGATAAGTCGCTGGGGAAGCACGACCTGGTCGTCAGGTTCCTAAGGGGGGCAAGGAGACTGAATCCTCCTCGCCCTCACTCGATACCATCTTGGGACTTGTCTCTGTTGCTTACCGCACTGCAGAGACCACCCTTTGAGCCTTTGCAATCAGCAGAGTTAACAATTCTGTCTTGGAAGACAGTACTCCTGGTTGCATTGGCCTCTATCAAGAGGGTAGGGGACCTGCATGCCTTTTTCGGTCAACGAATCGTGCCTAGAATTCGACCTGGCCAACTCTCACATTATCCTGAGACTCTGGTCTGGATACGTGCCCAAGGTGAACCTGCAATCGCTGCCCTCAGAGGAGGCAGACCCAGCCCTGGCTTTTTTCTTTCCCATCTGCGCTCTGCGCCTATACGTGGACTGAACGCAACGCCTCAGGACCTCAGACCAGCTCTTTGTCTGTTACGGAGACCAGCAGAAAAGGGAAAGGCTGTCTCCAAGCAGAGGATGGACCACAGGATAGTGGATGCCATCGCCTTGGCGTACCAGAAACATAGCGTGCCTTGACCGCTCGGGTTGAGAGCCCACTTCACAAGGAGTGTTGCCTCTTCCTGGGCGCTGGCGCATGGCGCCTCACTGGCAAATATCTGTAGAGCTGCGGGCTGGGCGACACCGAAAACGTTCTCTAGATTCTATACTGTACGTGTAGAGCCGGTTTCTTCCCTTGTACTCTAGTAGCCAGTAACACCGAAGTACTCGCTCTAGTGTCAGCTTGCTGCATCACTCCCCTCCCCATGGAGCGGATATGTGCGCTTATTGGCTCGAGTAGAGTTCCCCACATAGGCAAACCCTGTCAAATTCCTCCACACCCCTCGGCAGTCAGACGTGGCGGAGCGTCCGACGCCAGGCCTAACACTCGTATGCATTGGTGGAACCTGTGCTAGGCTGGGTCCCATATGTTGTGACCCCTGCGGCGATCCCATATGTGTATTCTTCCACGGTACGGCTCCCTGCGGGGAGCACATGTCTTTCCCTTGGCAGAGTCCGCTCTGTCGTCACTGTCCGTAGTAGTCTCCCACTGCTGAGGCTGGAGCCACCCCGGTGACGCTCCATATGTTGTACTGCCTTATGGCCAGTCCATATGTGTAACTCCCACATGTTACCTCCCTACGGGCAGGATGTGGCTTCCGCAGCGTTCCCCGTCCCCGGAAGGGCACGCTTTCCCAGTGTTATACAAGAGTTCCACGGTATGGGTTATACGGAACAGCAGTTTGAACTCCCTCAACGCAGGCCCTCCGCCCCAGTAAATTGGGGGTCTGAGAGACTGGCGTTGGGCGCTGGAGGTGGCAGCAACCTTGGCGTTTTCCATAGGGATCCCCGCTGCGGTGCGGCGCAAGATGCAAATCTCGCAAATGAGATAAATGTGCATTGGCTCATTCTGTAGACACTCGAAGATGATAGGGCTGATGTAGTCTCGCGTAGCCAGACCTTCAGACTGACGGCTGAAGGTCTGTAATTCATAGCAGCTTTCTTTGGCCAAGGCCCGCCCATAAGGCCGTTTGACCGACATGTCAAACAACCAATTACAGTTCGTTTCGTTCAGCGTCACGTTTCGGGGCGTGGAAATGTCCCCACAACAACAGACTGGCGTGCAACAAGTCAGTCAGCATAGAAAATCAAAGAAGGAGAAGAAAACAAGCAGTAAGTCATTGATCCGTTCGTGCACGTATAACAACAATGGCGTCTGCATTACCACATCTGATCAAAGCACCGAGTAAATCAGTAGGAAACGTATGCAGACTTTGTTCAGAGACCTTCAAAGCATCTAAAACTAACAAACACAGATTATTTCGTGGACACGACTCTACAGACAAAGCTGAATTTACTATTGTGCTGGAGGAGTTTGTTGGCGTTCTTCATGACACAAGTTTGGCGATCTGCACATCTTGCCGAAGTGTACTAATGAGGTACAATAGTGTTTCCAAAGAAGTTGTACGACTGAAGTTGCATATAAATGACATGTGCAGTAAGACAAGACAGAAACGATGCGCACCATCAACGCCAACACAACTGCAGAAGAGACTTGCAATTTCTGAATGCAGCCTTGCGAGACGTGAATTGTTCGATCTACCGTCACCAGAGGTAAACAATGCGTCAACATCTGTACAGGATACTGTTGGTAGTCAAACTGTCCTTATGTTTAAGTCGTCACAGAAAATGCTGAAGAGGGATGTAAAGAGACCTATGAGGACACTTGTTAATAATATTACAAGGGGACGCTTCAATGCTTTGGCCAAGAATTTAATAAAAATTCCTGGCCAGTCCAAGTTGGTCATTGATGTAGTCCTCAAGCTAAAATATCTCTTTTTGTCTCCACTAAGTGCCTCAAACAAAACTCCTGGACATCTCTTAAAGAGTCTATGCCGTGAACCTCGCATACTTTTGAGAATCCTACGTTTAGCTGATCTTGATAAATGCTCATTGTCACTCATGTAAACACAACAGTTTTACTTCCGCAATCACACGTCAGCGCTTTGTTTCCCGGCGGACCGAAAATAAACGCGACACTCGCCCCCCCCGGAAATCCGATAAAATTCAACCAATCAGATGACGACTTCGACATTCCTGAAGTGTTTCCAGTTAAGTGTACCATATGCATCAGACGTTTAGCCAACGTTCCCTGGGCGTGACGTCTGAGGCTGAGACTAGGGCTGAATCGGATGTAACATCTATGTAACGTCTCCGTTTCCTTCTTCAGGGAATGAGGGAAACCATACGTGACCGAGACGTTTTTGCGAAGGAATGCAAATATCTTTCCGGGGGAACGCAAAAGTTTTGTGAAGGAACGCAAAGTTTCTCAGGGCAATGCAAAAGGTTTGAATGTTTTTTTTCTTCTCCCATCCCAATTTTTTTTCATCACCACTGGTGCCGCAATGTTAAGAGTTCAGCATTTGTTTTGTCTGCCTCTTTAAAAGCTATTTGTTATCGTTAGGCAGTATCCCACTGTGAACTTTTAAATTTAAATAAAATAATAAAACTACATCAGGTGTCACAACAACCATGCTGGATCTTTGCTGGATCATGCTGCACGTGTTTGACCAGCAGATGTCCTCAGTGGGCATGTTCTGCACACTGGATTTGTTTGAAATTTGGTGTAATATAATAATGAATAATTTGTAGCAGATCTGAACACTTACGCCCACATACACTCAAGTAAAAAAACATAAAAGGGCAGAATATGAAAATGTGGATGTGAAGTTATTTAAACACTACTAAAGGTTGAAATTCACATCATAATATCACAAATTAATCATATTAGTAATCAAAAAAATTATTAGGAAAATATGTGGTTAGCTGTTAGTTTGGGTTAAAATGAAAAAATAAAACATTTTATTTATATTTTATGGAAGTATTCTGATATACTATTATAAAGATCTCATGGGTTTACATTACAATCCATCACAATTTCATCTTAGTTTTTGACTATATATCTGTTTTTCTTAGTTTTTGACTATATTTCATCTTAGTTTTTGTCACCAATTGTACCAAATTGCATATTTTTGTTTTTCTCCTCCTTGAGTGTGAGCCTGATAAAAGCCTGATTTATCAAAAATGATACTCCAAAAGATTTAATAAAATGTTCCATTTCAAAAATATTGATTTTTCTGACTATTATTTAATATGTCAGGCTTAAGTATATAAAATCTGCACGATATGCTTTAACAAAAACAACAGCACAATGACAACATTAAGACACTGACAGTACATGAAAATGCAGTATTTTATTGTCCATGAATTCTACAGCTTCAAGATTGACTTGAGTAAACATTCATTATGCCATAAACATTCCGCCCAGGTGTGAACACAGTAAAACTGATCACACACACAACCTGATCAAACTGTACACATGATAGAGATTTTCAGGTCAACTAAATCCTATTGGAAGAGCATGGCAAGTGGCTTGCATATCAATAAATAAAATAATCTTATCCAAATATACTTCATTCGATCCTGAGCTATACATATATTCAAGAGATTTATAACCTATTGAAAGTCATTTGACTGGTTTGATGTAGAGCGACTGATACATTAGATGACGAGTGACCACAAACAGGGGAAGCAGAGCCTTTCATTGTGTTAATAATGCACACAGGGCTTTCAGTCTAAATCCAGTGTAGGCTGGTCAGGTCCTTTCTTCATGGGTCCAGTAACACACAATGACTATTTGAGAACATTCGCAGTCTTCAGGCTCATTGTCAACACAATCCGAGAAAGACTTTGCATAAATACGTGAGAGTTTGTTTGCATAGTTGCAAGGCGGCCACAGAGAGAGAGCGCCAGCGCTGGAAGACTTTCCTGTGGACAGTTGCAGTGGTGAGCGTCAGTTACCTGTGTGTGGACAGACAGACAGCGCTGGTGAACGAGCTTCAGACTGGTGTGAATGACGTAAGAGAGTGTGTGATCGCATGTACCTCTCTCTGAGAGTCAGTGCAGGGCTGTTGCTGAGGAAAGAGAGCTGCTGCTCCAGGCTACACACACGAAAGGCCAGGTAACACGACGACAGGATGAGCAGGATAATGCTGCGGGACAGAAGGCACATTTCAAGTGGAAACCGAACACTAGCAGAGCTACAGCTCACTGTGAGATCATGGAGAGCCGTGTGGATGTCCAGGTGGACACTAGATGGCAGCGTTGGGAGCTAAAGTTTTTCTTTTTTTGTCATTCATATCTAATGGGAACAACTATTGATATGATCACAGTCATCTCAGTTGCTCAAATAAATAAAGTAAAAACACTTAATTTAATTTAATTTTCATAAATAATATTTGGAATTCTCAACTGAAAATTATTTAAATATATTATTATTTAATTTGATTGTTTTATTATTATTTTATATAATTTAATATATTATTATTGTTAGTTGTAGTAGTAGTAGTTTCAATTAGTATTAATAATAATAATTTATTATTAATTTATTAAATATTATTAATTCTCAACTGAAGAGCAGAGGACATAGACATGTTTGGATTTTCTATTATTTTAATATATTATTTTTGAATTGTATTATTTTATAATAAATGAGAATTTATTAATTTATAATTAATTTATTAATATTATTATTTTTAATATATTATTATTATTATATTTAATTTTATAAATTTGTAATATTTAATATATTAGTAGTAGTAGTACTATTAATAATAACAAATTATAATATTCACTTTTATTATTGATTTTTGTATTATATTTTTATTTATTCATTATTAGTATTTGTATATTGAATATGATTTTCATATATTTTCTTTAATTTTATTGTTTATATAGTATAGGCATGAAGCACACAAAGGTAAATTGTTGAAATCTAATGTATTGTTTTAATAATAAAGGTTAATAATAAACTCCTAATGTATTTGTTGGGTGAATTTGTTGATTGATTATTATTTGCGGTTCCCAAGATGTCCTCTTATTCTGTTAATAAGTTGTTTTATTATCCAGAAACACATAACAGCACTCCTGGCGAGTGCACACGTGAGTTTCCACACGTGTGTGTATCTCTGCTGCTCCGCATAAATCAGGCCGAGCCGATGGGGACGGATTACGGGAACAGGTGGACTGGCAAACACACACAAGTTTGTGTGACAAAATAATGAGAAAATCTCCCCTGCCTCTTGATTTGATCTATTTATAAAGCCTAAAAAAAAAGTTGACTAAAAAAGTATGATAATATGTGTAAATAATTTTCCATGCATGTGTCAATCTATATAGTTTGATTTTTTATTAAATACATTTGACACGGTGCCCATATTAAAACTGAAAAACGTGGATTTTGTGTGTGTGTGTGATTTTGTGTGAGTGATCATGTGTGTGTGTGTGTGTGTGAGTGAGAGTGAGTGTGTGTGTGTTTGAGAGTGTGTGTGTCGTGCGTGTGTGTGTGTGTGTGAGTGTGTGTGTGTGTGTGTGTAAAAATAAAAAAATGATGATACAAGTGCATTAGGTGTCCTGAAACAATACACCGGTCTCTGTGACAGCACACTATTTGTTTAGCCAATCATACAGTTTTGTGGCACTTTCTGACTCAGTAAGACAGGACAGCATTTATAAAGCTAAGAGTAAGAACACACACACACACGGACACACAGCGAGGATGACCAGCCAAACTCACAGCAGGATGAAGAACTTCAGTAGCTGGTACTCCATCTGACCCAGCTCTGGTATCGTCTCTGTCAGGAGGAACTTCTTGGTTTCCAGACCTTGATCTGAAGCGGATCCCAGAATCACAGAATGATTTAAGTCCTGTAGTGTGACTTACACCAGTCTTTTCTTTCTTTAATAAATGAACAAAGGTCTCATATTAAGGCCCTAAAATATACTCACAGCGAAGCTTTTTCATTCTTCGCTTAGGGGTAAAAAAGTTCAAAATACGTGACCAGCGATATACTGTAACAAACATCCCGACGCCGTCCACACTGATGAGAGTGACGTTTAGATGAATATGCAAATATGTGCTGTTCACTTTCCTTTCAACCGACAGTGGTGTGAAAACAGCAGTTCAGAAAGCATCTGATCGTCGCGACGTGGATGTGTGCACCAGCTCTCCAATCACGTCATGTTTATTTATATAGTTCTTATACAATAATAGATGGGTTTAAAGCAAGTAGATTTACAGTATTAAAAATGAAAAAGTCGCTTTCAAATAGAATTACAACTTCAGTTTCTCCTATAAAGCGGCGCTTCAGTGTGTTCATGTTTTACTCGCAGACATCTGACCTCGAATGAACCAGAGAAGATTTACACCTCAAAAAAGGCGGAGCCTCAGAGCCACACCCACGTATTACATCATCATCACCGACCAATAGTGTTTACCAGCCAGAGTGAACTTCGTTTTGGCCTGATTTTGTTTGAAAAATGACTGGTCACACCAGTTCGCTCTTCGATTTGGCTTGAAGAATATTAGGGCCTTGAGTTGAGAGACTATATTTGGTGAAATAAAATACTCTGAATATATGAACTACCCATAACGGCCAAAAAAAGCTTTTAACATTACACAAACAAGCATTTAAAAGCATTACATCAATTAGTCTTAAGCAGAGGCTGATATTTTAATGTTTTATCTCCACATTTTTTAATCTCCTTCTGGGCTTAATCCCGTATTGCATAATGGACCCGATTCCTGCAGTCAACCAGCCAATCACAACACAGGCACGTTTGTTTATATAGCACATTTCATACACTATGGCAATTCAAAGTGCTTTACATAGAAACGAATAAAATAATCACAAAATAAAAGCAAGGAAAATTAAAACAATTAAAAATGCTTTACATAGAAAGGAATTAAAATATCACACTATGGCAATTCAAAAGTGCGTTGCATAAGAAATAAGAACAAAATAAAAGCAAGGGAAATTAAAACAGTTATAAAAGGAATTAAAAGAGATAAATTATACAGTAATCAAATTAATTAGGGTAAAATGAATTAAAGTAGTAAAAAGATGATACATAGAATAAACTTCTCATCTGGCAAAACACTGGTGTATATTATTTTGCATATTTTTTTAACTCTTACACTGTGTCTGTAGTTTTACTCTTACACTGTGTCTGTAGTTTAACTCTTACACTGTGTCTGTAGTTTAACTCTTACACTGTGTCTGTAGTTTTACTCTTACACTGTGTCTGTAGTTTAACTCTTACACTGTGTCTGTAGTTTAACTCTTACACTGTGTCTGTAGTTTAACTCTTACACTGTGTCTGTAGTTTAACTCTTACACTGTGTCTGTAGTTTAACTCTTACACTGTGTCTGTAGTTTAACTCTAACACTGTGTCTGTAGTTTAACTCTAACACTGTGTCTGTAGTTTAACTCTTACACTGTGTCTAGTTTTACTCTTACACTGTGTCTGTAGTTTTACTCTTAAACTGTGTCTGTAGTTTAACTCTTACACTGTGTCTGTAGTTTAACTCTTACACTGTGTCTGTAGTTTAACTCTTACACTGTGTCTGTAGTTTAACTCTTACACTGTGTCTGTAGTTTAACTCTAACACTGTGTCTGTAGTTTAACTCTAACACTGTGTCTGTAGTTTAACTCTTACACTGTGTCTAGTTTTACTCTTACACTGTGTCTGTAGTTTTACTCTTAAACTGTGTCTATAGTTTAACTCTTACACTGTGTCTAGTTTTACTCTTACACTGTGTCTGTAGTTTTACTCTTACACTGTGTCTGTAGTTTAACTCTTACAATGTGTCTGTAGTTTTACTCTTACACTGTGTCTGTAGTTTAACTCTTACACTGTGTCTGTAGTTGAACTCTTACACTGTGTCTGTAGTTGAACTCTTACACTGTGTCTGTAGTTGAACTCTTACACTGTGTCTGTAGTTTTACTCTTACACTGTGTCTGTAGTTTTACTCTTAAACTGTGTCTATAGTTTAACTCTTACACTGTGTCTGTAGTTTAACTCTTACACTGTGTCTGTAGTTTTACTCTTACACTGTGTCTGTAGTTTTACTCTTACACCGTGTCTGTAGTTTTACTCTTAAACTGTGTCTGTAGTTTAACTCTTAAACTGTGTCTGTAGTTTAACTCTTACACCGTGTCTGTAGTTTAACTCTTACACTGTGTCTGTAGTTTTACTCTTAAACTGTGTCTATAGTTTAACTCTTAAACTGTGTCTGTAGTTTAACTCTTACACTGTGTCTGTAGTTTTACTCTTACACTGTGTCTGTAGTTTTACTCTTACACCGTGTCTGTAGTTTTACTCTTACACTGTGTCTGTAGTTTTACTCTTACACTGTGTCTGTAGTTGAACTCTTACACTGTGTCTGTAGTTGAACTCTTACACTGTGTCTGTAGTTTAACTCTTACACTGTGTCTGTAGTTGAACTCTTACACTGTGTCTGTAGTTTTACTCTTACACTGTGTCTGTAGTTTTACTCTTACACTGTGTCTGTAGTTTTACTCTTACACTGTGTCTGTAGTTTTACTCTTACACTGTGTCTGTAGTTCTGTAGTTTTACTCTTACACTGTGTCTGTAGTTTAACTCTTACACTGTGTCTGTAGTTTAACTCTTACACTGTGTCTGTAGTTCTGTAGTTTTACTCTTACACTGTGTCTGTAGTTCTGTAGTTTAACTCTTACACTGTGTCTGTAGTTTAACTCTTGCACAGTGTCTGTAGTTCTGTAGTTTTACTCTTACACTGTGTCTGTAGTTTTACTCTAACACTGTGTCTGTAGTTTAACTCTTACACTGTGTCTGTAGTTTTACTCTTACAGTGTGTCTGTAGTTTAACTCTTACACTGTGTCTGTAGTTTTACTCTTTCACAGTGTCTGTAGTTTTACTCTTACACCGTGTCTGTAGTTTTACTCTTACACTGTGTCTGTAGTTTAACTCTAACACTGTGTCTGTAGTTTAACTATAACACTGTGTCTGTAGTTTAACTCTTACACTGTGTCTGTAGTTTAACTCTTACACTGTGTCTGTAGTTCTGTAGTTTTACTCTTACACTGTGTCTGTAGTTTAACTCTTACACTGTGTCTGTAGTTTTACTCTTACAGTGTGTCTGTAGTTTAACTCTTACACTGTGTCTGTAGTTTTACTCTTTCACAGTGTCTGTAGTTTTACTCTTACACCGTGTCTGTAGTTTTACTCTTAAACTGTGTCTGTAGTTTAACTCTTACACTGTGTCTGTAGTTTAACTCTAACACTGTGTCTGTAGTTTAACTCTTAAACTGTGTCTGTAGTTTAACTCTTACACTGTGTCTGTAGTTTAACTCTTACACTGTGTCTGTAGTTTAACTCTTACACTGTGTCTGTAGTTTAACTCTTACACTGTGTCTGTAGTTTAACTCTTACACTGTGTCTGTAGTTTAACTCTAACACTGTGTCTGTAGTTTAACTCTTACACTGTGTCTGTAGTTTAACTCTAACACTGTCTGTAGTTTAACTCTAACACTGTGTCTGTAGTTTAACTCTTACACTGTGTCTAGTTTTACTCTTACACTGTGTCTGTAGTTCTGTAGTTTTACTCTTACACTGTGTCTGTAGTTCTGTAGTTTAACTCTTACACTGTGTCTGTAGTTTAACTCTTGCACAGTGTCTGTAGTTATGTAGTTTAACTCTTGCACAGTGTCTGTAGTTCTGTAGTTTTACTCTTACACTGTGTCTGTAGTTTTACTCTAACACTGTGTCTGTAGTTTAACTCTTACACTGTGTCTGTAGTTTTACTCTTACAGTGTGTCTGTAGTTTAACTCTTACACTGTGTCTGTAGTTTTACTCTTTCACAGTGTCTGTAGTTTTACTCTTACACCGTGTCTGTAGTTTAACTCTTACACTGTGTCTGTAGTTTTACTCTTACACTGTGTCTGTAGTTCTGTAGTTTTACTCTTACACTGTGTCTGTAGTTTTACTCTTACACTGTGTCTGTAGTTCTGTAGTTTAACTCTTACACTGTGTCTGTAGTTTAACTCTTGCACAGTGTCTGTAGTTCTGTAGTTTTACTCTTACACTGTGTCTGTAGTTTTACTCTAACACTGTGTCTGTAGTTTAACTCTTACACTGTGTCTGTAGTTTTACTCTTACAGTGTGTCTGTAGTTTAACTCTTACACTGTGTCTGTAGTTTTACTCTTTCACAGTGTCTGTAGTTTTACTCTTACACCGTGTCTGTAGTTTTACTCTTACACTGTGTCTGTAGTTTAACTCTAACACTGTGTCTGTAGTTTAACTATAACACTGTGTCTGTAGTTTAACTCTTACACTGTGTCTGTAGTTTAACTCTTACACTGTGTCTGTAGTTCTGTAGTTTTACTCTTACACTGTGTCTGTAGTTTAACTCTTACACTGTGTCTGTAGTTTTACTCTTACAGTGTGTCTGTAGTTTAACTCTTACACTGTGTCTGTAGTTTTACTCTTTCACAGTGTCTGTAGTTTTACTCTTACACCGTGTCTGTAGTTTTACTCTTAAACTGTGTCTGTAGTTTAACTCTTACACTGTGTCTGTAGTTTAACTCTAACACTGTGTCTGTAGTTTAACTCTTAAACTGTGTCTGTAGTTTAACTCTTACACTGTGTCTGTAGTTTAACTCTTACACTGTGTCTGTAGTTTAACTCTTACACTGTGTCTGTAGTTTAACTCTTACACTGTGTCTGTAGTTTAACTCTTACACTGTGTCTGTAGTTTAACTCTAACACTGTGTCTGTAGTTTAACTCTTACACTGTGTCTGTAGTTTAACTCTAACACTGTCTGTAGTTTAACTCTAACACTGTGTCTGTAGTTTAACTCTTACACTGTGTCTAGTTTTACTCTTACACTGTGTCTGTAGTTCTGTAGTTTTACTCTTACACTGTGTCTGTAGTTCTGTAGTTTAACTCTTACACTGTGTCTGTAGTTTAACTCTTGCACAGTGTCTGTAGTTCTGTAGTTTAACTCTTGCACAGTGTCTGTAGTTCTGTAGTTTTACTCTTACACTGTGTCTGTAGTTTTACTCTAACACTGTGTCTGTAGTTTAACTCTTACACTGTGTCTGTAGTTTTACTCTTACAGTGTGTCTGTAGTTTAACTCTTACACTGTGTCTGTAGTTTTACTCTTTCACAGTGTCTGTAGTTTTACTCTTACACCGTGTCTGTAGTTTAACTCTTACACTGTGTCTGTAGTTTAACTCTTACACCGTGTCTGTAGTTTTACTCTTACACCGTGTCTGTAGTTTTACTCTTACACTGTGTCTGTAGTTTAACTCTTACACTGTGTCTGTAGTTTAACTCTTACACTGTGTCTGTAGTTTAACTCTTACACTGTGTCTGTAGTTTTACTCTTACACTGTGTCTGTAGTTTTACTCTTACACTGTGTCTGTAGTTTAACTCTTACACTGTGTCTGTAGTTTTACTCTTACACTGTGTCTGTAGTTTTACTCTTACACTGTGTCTGTAGTTTTACTCTTACAGTGTGTCTGTAGTTTAACTCTTACACTGTGTCTGTAGTTTTACTCTTACACTGTTTCTGTAGTTTATCGAGACACCCCTCGCTGCAGCCTGTAGCACGATGACGTAGCTGGATGGTCCAATACGTATTGGATGGAGGTAGTGATGTATGTCTCGAGACCGGTCTTGGTCTCGAGACCACTTTTACGTGGTCTCGGTCTTGTCACGGCCTTGACGGTCTTTGGTCTCGGTCTTGTCTTGGTCTCGGACCTTTCGGTCTTGTCTAAGTCTCGCTGTCTCAGACCGACATAGTGGTCAGGGGATTGAGCAATACAATACTACAATATCCACGGCGATATCCGCAACGTATTGAAGCGCGCGTCCGAGTGAAGACAGTGCGGTGCGCGCGAGCCACGCGAGAAAACACTGTATCCGCGCCACTGATCGCAGCGGCAACGAGCACTTTGATCACTTGATTTAAAAAACACATATCATGTACAGGTTTTGATATATTAATATTTAGTAAAACACATATCAGTGACATGATGGGTTTTACCTTCATTCAGGAGATTTTGGGTAACTGCACAACTGACAGATGACTTTGAGCGCACCGCCAACGGTGTGTGTGTGTGTGTGTGTGTGTGTGTGTGTGTGTGTAACCATAGCGACAAAAACGACCAACTTTCGGATCCTGCACTTAAGCCTATAATTTCGTTTTTAAAAATATAATTATGTATTTAAAAGTTGCAGAATGGATTCATTTGGAGACTTCGAAATCAGCAGAGATAGGCAGGCAAATGCAAAACAACATTTGACAAGTTATTGCTTAGCTTCAACACTAATGTTTTTTTCCCCTCCGGTCTCGACTTGGTCTCGGTCTTAGTCTCGACTTGGTCTGTCTTGGTCTTGGTCTTGGTCTTGTCTTGGTCTCGATACCATCTGGTCTTGGTAGTGTCTTGGTCTCGGTTTAGGCGGTCTCGACTACAAGTCTAGATGGAGGTGTGTTTTGCTGACGTCATATACGCATGCGCAGTGTCGATCTCTGGATTTTAATTCGCATGCGCTGGTTTTAAGTGACATGTATGCTCAATATTGTACTGATATGATGTTCTAACCTGTGTAGTATAGTACTGCTAAATAGTAATTATTGATAAATAAGTAATTATTTACATAAATGGGATGCTTATCCGAGTTTCACACATAGGCTATGCAAAATAGTTAATTTTACAACATTTTAAATCACATGATTTTAAACCTAAATTTGATAGATTAATAGCATGTCCTCAGCACCGCAAGTTTTTTTTTGTTTTTTTTTTAAGCCATTTTATTTTATTCAGGTCACATTTGCTGTTGAGTGGAAGCAAAAATGAATCAAGTAGCCTAGCCTAATTGTCTTTGTAATTTTAAAGGTACAATACAATAAAGTCTGTAAACATTTTAAGATACCAGTACACATTCAAGGGAAAATGCTAAAATAATAACAGCATCAAGAAAATAAATCTTGTCAGATGTAAAAAAAAAGAAAAAGTGCTTGATATTTTGCCTGGTAAGAGTTCCTTCTTTAATGGCTATAGCCTACTCATTGTTCCACAGTTCAGTGTCTGCAATACATATGGTAGGCTATAGAAGCTTGTTTTCGCCACAGAGTGAGAAATAAAAAAGGTAACTTTTTATCTCACTACTCTGACTTTTTATCTCAGAATTGAAGTCGCAATTGCAGGTTATAAAGTCAGAATTGCGTGATATAAAGTCGCAATTGCGTGTTAAGTCAGAATTATGAGATATAAACTCGCAATTGCGAGGCTACTTGAAATTCTGGCTTTATAATAGCCTACGCAAATTGGAGATATAGGCTAGTCAGAATTGCATGATATAAAGTCGCAATTGTGTGTTATAAAGTCAGAATTGTGAGAGAACTATTCTGAGGTAAAATTTGACTTTATAACTCGCAATTGCGAGTTTATATCTCACAATTCTAAGAAAATATGTCAGAATTGATAGATATAAAATCTTAGTTATGTGTTATAAATTCAGAATTGCGAGAAAAAAGTCAGAATTTCGACTTTATAATACCAATTGGGAGATATAAAGTCAGAATTGCATGATAAGTCGCAATTGCATAGCCTAAAGTCAGAATTGTGAGATATTAAACTATTCTGAGGTTAAAAAAATAGGTAATTTTTTCCCTTAGAATTTGACTTTATAATTCGCAATTGCGAGTTTATGTCACAATTATGAGAAAAAATGTCAGAATTGGGAGACGTAAACTCCCAATTATGTAGGCCTATTATAAATTCAGAATTCTGACTTTATAGCACGCAATTCTGACTTTATTTCACGCAATTCTGACTTTATAACATGCAATTGAGACTTTACATCTTGCAAACTGACTTTATTTCTCAGAATTGTGAGATATAGTCAGAACTGCGTTAAATAAACTCGCAATTGTGAGGAAAAAGTCGCAATTATATATTTTTAAATGTTTTATTCTGTGGCGGAAAAGAGCTTCCATCCTCAAGTGACCATTTATATTTAACTTTATTCTTCTTGGAAGATCAAAGCACGTGCGATCGTTCACCAACTCTCTACTCTCTCTACACCTACTCTAACTATAGAATCAATTCTTAATGCGCATATGAACGCCATCAGCGTTTATCACAGGTTCTTAAACATTATTTAAGAACCGCTATAAAGCCAAAACAATCTCATTTGCCTTAAATTATATGTTTATCTCTGCTTTGAAACAATCTACATTGTTAAAAGCGCTATAAATGAAGTTGACTTGACTTGACTAGTGCGCATGCGTCTATGACGTCACCAAAACACACCTCCATCCACTACGTATTGGACCATCCAGCTACGTCATCGTGCTACAGGCTGCAGCGAGGACCTCTTGAGTTTATCTCTTACAGTGTGTCTGTGGTGTTTATTCGGCGGGCCTAAGAATTTCATTGGACGTCTCCGATGGACCCGATATCCCCCCTAAAATCGGACCGGAGGAGCTCTAGGACTGACCTCGGGGTCACTGCCCCATCAGTCCGCACCCCAAACAAAACCCATTTGTCCGGAAGCTCTAGGAATGGAGTGTATCCAGTCCGACCCCACAGAACCTCGAGTTTAATCACATCAAACTCACTCCTCCTCCACAGACCCAGGCCATCATCTCTCTTTCACAGAGATATGACGTCAAAGTCAAGTGATCAGCTTGTTCCCGAATGAAACAAAATCATTTAAAGGACATTTTTTCATTCCATCCCAGAAACATTAGATCAAATGGGGACATTTGAGATATTAATCCGCTCATAATGCTTTTCCAACAGCAGATTTTTACCGGCTTTACCCTCCTCAGAAGCTCAGCACAAAAACTGACTTTTTCTCTCATCAGTCGGCAGTGTTAAACTGTCGTCACATGATTTCATTACGTTACATGGTTATTTCAGAAAGGGCCAATTATTTATCTTGGAAATAAATATACTTTTTTATACTTGTATTGTTCAATTGCCTTCGGTTTAGATGCGTCTAAAATCTCATAATAAGTCAGGAACGACATCAAGGTTGATATTGTTTGTCTCATTTCTCTTTAACAATCCAAGTTATAGTTGCACATTTTGTTAAATGCAATAGATTATGTAGGTATTTCATGCACACTGTGCAATTTACATAGTATCAAATATGTAAATGTTTTTTTTGGTGGGTCACTCACCCTCCAGAGGCTCGTCTGTCTGGAAAGGGGCGTCTACGGCACTCAGGCTGCTGGTGGAGTTTCCCAGTAAATCAGGTAGAGAAGACGACACAGACACCACTGACGGCTTCCTCCTCCACTTCAACACCGGAGGAAACTCGTCTGGGACAGGGAAAACTTCAGGGACAGGGAACTCATCCTACACCACCAAAGGGAAGTACAGGACACACTAAGATTCACTAAGAATGAACTGCGCCCACTGAAAACGCATACATCCCTTTTATATAAACAATCATTTACAGCCTGCATGTGGCGGGCAGTAATATTGCGAATGACACTCTCTAATGAGACTAATTTGAGTCTAAATGCACAAGGCGCAGAGTTTGCAGGTAATTTACGTGCAAAGAGGCGCAAAAACATTTATGCAATACTTCTGATAAACTTGTACTACAGTTATATCTGATACATTCTCCTTTTGCTTCCCTGTTTCTACCTCGGGGTGGAGTAACTACAGATTACGTCATCTCCAGTTTGCATCCAATGTTTTCAGGCGACGAGGACAATTGAGAAGATTTCAGATGACGGCAACTCTGGAATCGACCCGCAAAACGTTCAAATATTATCCTGATATTGTAATATTATCCTTATATATAAGTTGTAATTGCGCACGTTTTTTGTCTGCTTAACTGAATACATATCTAGTTCAGTCATGAAACTCTAGAGGGATCGGTCCTTTACATACAATCTGCAAGCAATCGCCAGCAGATTGGCCTCTTATGATCCTGCATCCAATTAGATTGCTTGCTTAACACAAATAGTCTGTTTCTAGTCCTTTCTGAGCTCCTGTGAGACCCTCCACCTCCCCAGCTCCACCTGCCTAGATCTGTTACGGATTTATATATGTCTATTTATTCAGAGCACACAGAGCATAGCAGATCTAGTTCACCAAGACCAAATACATTAATAACATTGCCTTATTCAATAACATGCTAAAACTATTTTGAGAGTTGTCATGATTAAAATGACGTTTACTAACCACATAACATGTATTATTTTATAGCAGAATGTTACTGCCATTTGCACATTACTTTAATACACTTGAACAGAATACGTGTAACATTGAAACAAGCCTTTTCTGTAAAGCTGTTTTGAAACTATATGTATTGTATTGGTGTTTAAAGCACTTTCAACATGTGTTGTTTTTTAAATGTGCCATACAAATAAACCACAATAATTAGTATGCGGATATTCTGCACAAAAATGTAACATGCTAAATTTTCTCCAGAAGCCAGAGCAATCTGGACTCTGAAACGTACCAGAGATAAAGAGTTAGGCTCCTCCATGTACTGCTTGAGGCTGAGGATCTTCTTCCCATTGACCTGTATGACAGATAGCATGCAGCATGACCACAACACACTAATGCTGTTTACATAATGATCCAGCCCGTGCGTATAGAGTCAACTCTCACCTGTAGATGTGTGCAGATGCGTCTCAACACGTCATAGACGCTGTCTCTGGACAGTAGAGACACAAACACGTACTGTGCAAGGAGAGGACACAACCATATCAAAACATTATAATACATGGTGGGTGTGGCGTGTCAACCAAAATTCCTGCTGGAAAACCCAGCTAAAACCAGCTATTGGTTTTGAAACATGTTTCAAACTGGTCCAGTGGGGGAAAACATAGGGTCCAGTGTTGGTTGAAGGTCCTGAACCTTTAAAAAATAGCTACCGTTGTCCAAAACATGGCTTCTTCATGACCTAAAAGCTGGTGAAAGCTGTTCAACCATCTGGTCAACCCTCTAAACCAACTTGAACCACACGTTATGTTTTCACAGTGATGCCAAGAACCATTTTTAGTTCCCCAAAGAACCTTTCAGGGATCAGTTCTTAAAAGAACCAGCATTTTCTTGGTATGAAGAATATTTTAATAATCTAAAGAACCATTTTCTACTTTAAAAGAACATTTAGTGCAATGGAAAGGTTCCATGGATGTTAAAGGTTCTTAAATGGAACCATAAATACCAATAAAGAACCTTTATTTTTTTATGTTCCAAGACACATTTACCACCTTAAACTGATTTTAGCTGGATTTTTCAGCAGAGATTAGAGATTGAGATTGAGACAAACCACTCTGTTTTAATTTCACAATGTAGCCACATATAATCTCACTACCAGGAAAAGGATCACTAAGAGTGTGTGAAAGCCGATCCCATGGATTAATTCAAAACAAATGCAACCTTCAAGTGGGAAAAAATAATGAAATTATGTGCAGATGAATGACCAAATGAATTCTCAATGATACCCGACTGTTGAAGGTTCATGTTCACTTGAAAAAGATAAAAAAATATGATTGCAAACGACAGTGGATAGAAGTGGAAGTTATATTTCAATATGCTTCACGCAAATTAAAGTCACCATGAAATCAAACTTGAGCTTTTTTTTAAATGGTATATTGCAGTATTTATTATTTTAAATGATTAATCCGTGCACATCATTATTTAAAATATCTTCCCCTCCCTCTTGCAGCAACATCTCTTCTCTGATGACGAAGGCGGGGAAACCTGTCACTCACATGAGATCGACCAATAGCAAACCACAACCATCCAATCAATTCCCCACAGACAAGATCAAGCCCCGCCTACATTTATTCTTGTTCGAGAAGCCGTTTGATTCGGATATACGTCACAATAGGGAGGAAACTTCTATTTCATGCCGACTTTAATTCATTATTTGGGAGATGCCATGTATAAATAAAGTATATAGGTTGTGTAAAAGAGATGCAAGTAAAAAGAAAATTTGCCACCATTCAATGTTTATGATTCAGTTGCTTCTGAATTTTGATTCCAACTTGAATCCATAGTAGTCGCAATACCAACTGTCCATCTAGGATTTTACCAGGTGCAATTCAAGGCAGCAATATCCATTTTTCACAATGTCGTTTTGTTCTGCTTTTACTGAACAGGAAGTAAATGACTGCTTTTGAGAACTATAGAATTACAGACTATTTACAGGAATTAATCGTCAAAGCAATCTCCAATAAAACTGCTCTAAACACTCTTCGACATGAATGCCGTGCTCATATCCGCTCGGACAAGTTCAGTAATATGAGCTAACTGAAGTTTTAACTGAAAAGAATCTGATGCCAAGTCCACTGACACTCCCAATGGAAAGAAAAATACTTTGAGATGAATTTCCTCTAGAGTTGAATGAGACTGAATAAAAAGCAATGTGTGCAAAAGCAAATCTTAATGACACATTTTTCATTAAATTCTTTCAAGACTAAATCATAGCTGTGTTTATAGCTGTACAATCTTGCTACAGTATTGTCAACAATTGTCTCTATTTAAATAACAATAAAGATCCATTAAATCTCCTGAGCAATGCATTATCCTCTGTCTTTTTACCTCAGAACCGGAGTTTATAACTCGCAATTGTGAGTTTATATCTCAAAATTCAGAGAAAATAAGTCAGAATTGCGAGATATACTTGCAATTGCGGGAAAAAAGTCAGAGTTATGTTCAAATTGTCTTCAAAATTATCTTTTGAATAGTTTTATTCCATGGCGGAAACAAGTTCCCATAGTTTCTTGCTATTTCTTTGCAAGTATTTGTGAAATTTAGCAATTTCTGAGTAAAAAATTTTTTCAGTGCAATAATCTCTCGCGTCTTTTTACCTCAGAACCGGAGTTTATAACTCGCAATTGCGAATTTATATCTCAAAATTCAGAGAAAATAAGTCCGAATTGTGAGATATACTTGCAATTGCGGGAAAAAAGTCAGAGTTATGTTCAAATTGTCTTCAAAATTATCTTTTGAATAGTTTTATTCCATGGCGGAAACAAGCTCCCATAGTTACCTGCCATTTCTTTGCAAGTATTTGTTTAATTTAGCTATTTCTGAGTAAAAAAAATGAGTGCAATAATCTCTCGTGTCTTTTTACCTCAGAACCGGAGTTTATAACTCGCAATTGCGAATTTATATCTTAAAATTCAGAGAAAATAAGTCAGAATTGCGAGATATACTTGCAATTGCGGGAAAAAAGTCAGAGTTATGTTCAAATTGTCTTCAAAATGATCTTTTGAATAGTTTTATTCCATGGCGGAAACAAGCTCCCATAGTTACCTGCCATTTCTTTGCAAGTATTTGTGAAATTTAGCAATTTCTGAGAAAAATTAAAAAAAAAAAAATTTCTAGAGATTCAAAAGAGCTATAAAATAAGTCACAAACTGTGCTGATATTTGCCAAGATATCAGAGTCTGCAATCAAACCTCAGATTTCAATAGGAACTCGAATGTTTACCATTAAATTCTACAAGACAAAATTATCTGAGCTATGATTTCGACATTCGTTTCACCTCTAAATAATAATTCATACATCTGATCACAGATCTTTGCACTGCTGAATAATGGTGTTCCTTTCCTAACAAGAATTAAACAGTTCACTAAGCAAAAACGTATAAAATGTGTGATAAATGCTGATGAAGTCAAGGGTTCATCTGTGACCTGGAGTCTCAGTGTCGCATCCATTTGCATTTCCAGTGTTTGGCGCAGCATGTTCTGACTAAGCTTTGTATTTCAATCTGCCGGTCGGTGACCTGGAACCCAGTGGAAACGCACCTTCTGACTGCTGTCTGTGGTGATAGCCAAGCCATTGGGAACCAAACCCGCTGTCTTATGTTTCTTCACCATCCGCACAGACGCAACAGGAATGGCCACCTGAGAGGCAAGAGAAAGTGCCAGAGAAAAAGGAAAAAAAGTGTAGCTTCGTTTACGAATTCTTGCACGCAACATTTTCCCTCTCAAGGATGGAAACTGGACCGGCTTCATCGAATTACTAAATAACGTGTTGCACAAAGGAACGATAAAACATTTCGCTTCACTCAGCATAACAAACTGCAACATGGCGCGCAGCTGAAAGTGAACAAAACACTGTTGATCTATACGATTATTTACAATCTATATAATTTTTGAATTAATAATATCATACTTTTCACAGGTTTTATAATATTGATCTATTATGCAGTAACAGTACAAAGTACACTGGAATTGATACTACCAAAATATTCCCAGCTATTTATTGAAATTATGAAATTAAGCTGTGACATGGCTAATAAAAATGTAACTTTAGGGAGAAGGCCCGTTTACACCAAGAACGATAACTATAAAGATAACTATAACGATAACTTTATTAGTGTCCACACCAGCGGACGATATCATTGTTTATTCTAAGCATCTGTTGCTTTAAATGCTCAACCACTTTAATGCAGGATGGATTCTGATTGGCTGTCAGTGTTTTTATCGTTCATCAGCTGGAGAAAAAAAATTCTTAAAGTGATTCCAATGGTATAATTTTTCTGTGCCGATAACTATAATGATGATAACGGTAAAGATATACTCCTAAAAATCATAGCAAAGTTCACACCACAACAATACCGATAACGGCACAGAGAAACAACATCAATGAAATCCCTTTCAGATTCACAATAAAAACAATTCAGCTGATGACCGATAAAAACAATGACAGCCAATCAGAATCCACCAGACTTTAAAGAGCTCAAGGTTTTAACGCGGCAAGCGACAAAAGTGTAGCGTGCTTAAAATAAACAGAACGATATCGCCGCTGGTGTGGGTGCTACTATAGTTATCGCCAACTTATCTTTAGTTATCAATCTTGGTGTGAACAGCCCTTAAAGGGATAGTTCACCCAAAAATGAAAACTCTGTCAGTAATTACTCTCCCTCATGTTGTTCCAACCCCGTAAGACTTTCGTTCATCGTACAACCCAGAAGCGCTGCGCTGTTACACTATGTGAACTAACTCGAGGCCCACAGAAAAGGAAATTAATAGTTGAATAAAGTCGGGGGGGTTTTCGGGGTTTTTTTCACAAAAAGTATTCTCGTCGCTTGATAAACTTAAAGGAGTAGTGTACTTTACTCTCTAAAGTCCAAGTGACTACAGTGGCTCAACCTTAAAGGATTAGTTCACTTTAAAAAAAACTTTTGCTGATAATTTACTCACCCCCATGTCATCCAAGATGTCCATGTCTTTCTTTCTTCAGTCGAAAAGAAATTAATGTTTTTGATGAAAACATTCCAGGATTTTTCTCCATATAATGGACTTCAATGGTAGCCAAACGGTTCAAGGTCTAAATGACCGTTTCAGTTCAGCTTCAAAGGGCTTTAAACGATACCAGACGATGAATAAGGGTCTTATCTAGCGAAACGATCTGTCATTTCAAAAATAAATAAAAAAGTTAAAGTTTTATAGGCACAAATGCTCGCCTTGCGAACTCTCCTGTTCGAACTCGTTCATCAAAATGAACTAATCTTTTTTCGAGTCATTGACTCGTTCATCAAAATGAACAAATCTTTTTTCGAGTCAATGACTCGAAAAAAGATTCGTTCATTTTGATGAACGAGTTCGAACAGGAGAGTTCGCAAGGCGAGCATTTGTGCCTATAAAACTTTAACTTTTTTATTTATTTTTGAAATGACCGATCGTTTCGCTAGATAAGACCCTTATTCATCGTCTGGTATCGTTTAAAGCCCTTTGAAGCTGCACTGAAGCGGTCATTTAGACCTTGAACCGTTTGGTGCCCAGCAAAGTGCATTATATGGAGAAAAATCCTGGAATGTTTTCATCAAAAACATTAATTTCTTTTCGACTGAAGAAAGAAAGACATGGACATCTTGGATGACATGGGGGTGAGTAAATTATCAGCAAAAGTTTTTTTTAAAGTGAACTAATCCTTTAAGGTTGAGCCAGTGTAGTCACTTGGACTTTAGTGATGTATGTCTCGAGACCACTTTTACGTGGTCTCGGTCTTGTCTAAGTCTCGCTGTCTCAGACCGACATAGTGGTCGGGGGATTTAGCAATACAATACTACAATATCCACGACGACACAACATTCGATAATGCAACCAATTATGTTCATCAGTGGTTGTATATCAAGCAGGGACACGTATGTTTTGTGATTTCACCAGAACGAATAGAGAGTATCCGCAACGGATTGAAGCGCGCGTCCAAGTGCAGACAGTGCGGTCTGCGCGAGCCACACGAGAAAACATTGTATCCGCGCCACTGATCGCAGCGGCAACGAGCACTTGATCACTTGATTTAAAAAACACATATCATGTACAGTTTTTGATGTATAAATATTTAGTAAAACACATATCAGTGAGATGATGGGTTTTATCTTTATTCAGGAGATTTTGGGTAACCGCACAACTGACAGATGACTTTGAGCGCACCGCCAATGGTGTGTGTGTGTGTGTGTGTGTGTGTGTAACCATAGCGACAAAACGACCAACTTTCGGATCCTGCACTTAAGCCTATAATTTCATTTTTAAAAATATAATTATGTATTTAAAAGTTGCAGAATGGATTCATTTGGAGACTTCGAAATCGGCAGATAGGCAGGCAATGCAAAACAAAATCTTACATTGGGAAATAGTGGGGGGGCACAAAACTTATTACATAATTATTGTTATAATGAAAACCACATTATATTTAATTTCTCTTCCGGTCTCGACTTGGTCTCGGTCTTGGTCTCGATACCCTCTGGTCTTGGTAGTGTCTTGGTCGCGGTTTAGGCGGTCTTGACTACAAGTCTACTATTTTAACAATGTCTTTAATAACTTTTCTGGGCCGGCAAGTTTCAATCCCTTAGAAGCCTATGGAGAAGTGATCCAGCTCTCAGATTTAATCAAAAACATCTTAATTTATGTTACGAAGATGAACTAAAGTCTTACGGGGTTGGAACAACATGAGGGAGAGTCATTACTGACAGAATTCTCATTTTTGGGTGAACTAACCCTTTAACTATAAAACCCAGCGTTTAGGAACGTACAGTGTGGAACGCTTTACCCCGTTTACCGGGTTTACAATGACCCAGGGTTAACTAGTTCAAGTGTGAAAAGCACTATATTGTGGTAATAGGCTTTGGTTCTTTGGGTATACAGTGGGAAAATAGTTACATATAACGTTCAGTTTTCAAATCAAACATATGCCACCGTTTCCAGGGAATGAAGCTTCTAGTCATGTCTCTCCGAGCTCTAGTCATAAGCTGAAGACGTGACGCTCACCTTGATGTCTTTACCGAAGAGGTTGGCGTAGAAGCACAGCCAGTTTCGAGAGATGTAGAGTCGGCCTTGCAGGAGGATGTCTCGCAGCAGGGCACAGGAGTACACTAAAGAAGAGGTCACAAGTGCACTTACACAAGAGAACTGAAGTATGCTGATACTCTCGAGTGACAGTTCAAGAACGGCATCAGATTCTGACGTCTTGTTTCACTTCAATGGCGGCTCAAAGCAGTTCAAATGTCAGATAGATCACAACAACGTTATCAAACATCAAGATGAACAAGCAATACATTGGGGTCCAAACACTGAAAATCTGGAATTCCAAATATCATTTAATCCTTGAAGTTAAAGTTTCAGGATTATAAAATATTTGGAAGGAATACAAAAAAGTTATGACTTGATGAAGATTTTTCACTAAGTTAAATCAATTTAATTAATGTACATAAACCTCTCACCGCAGTTATTCTGCTTGTGAATTATAAATAATATTATGAAATATTTAATATAACTAGCCTATGTGCACTACTGTTCAAAAGTTTTATATCGGTAAGATATAATTATGATATTTTTATGTTTTTGAATTAAGTCTCTTTTGCTCACCAAGTTTGCGTTTATTTCATCCAAAAAAAAAAAAAAACAGTAGTGTATAATGTTAGAAAAGCTTTTTATTTCAGATAAATTCTGAGCATTTGAACTTTCTTTTCACCTAAGAACCCTGACCATTTTTTAACACAACTGTTTTCATCATTGATAATAATCAGAAATGTTTCTTGAGCATCAAATCAGCATATTATTATGATTTCTGAAGGGTCATGTGACAGTCTGGAGTAATGATGCTGAAAATTCATTTTACAATATATTTACATAGAAAACAGTAAAAAATATTTCATAATATTAATGTTTTTACTGTATTTTTGATTCAATAAATGCAGCTCTGGTGAGCAGAAGAGACTTCTCTTACCAATCTAAAACTTTTGAACGGTAGTGAATATTGTTTAGATTACGCTTAAATTATTATTATTGTCTTAAAAATAATAATAATACAAATAATAATGCTTGTAAATGAAACATTGTGTATATTATTACTTTTTATTAAATTAAAAAAAGGAAGCATTTTCACTAGAATTTTCTGATTTACCCCCCTCTGTATTTAATGGATATTTTATTAACAATGCGCAAAATTCACATAACCCAAACTTTAAAACAAGCAATGTTAATGAGGAAACTAGAGCTGCACTATTAAAAGAATCATTTCACAAGGTCACTTGACAGATGCTAGAAGCAGTAAAGTGAAATAAGAGGTTGCAGTAGACGGAGAATGACAGCACGTACCCTTCATGAGAAGCTCGTCTTTGGGAACGCTCTGGAAAAGCTTGTGGAACTGCGCATTATACTTGCTGACGGTCTGTGAAGAAGCAGAGGACAGAGGAATCAGCTGTTTCGCACAGCTCTTCTGCAGCCTGGCTCTCTCTCGTAGGGGATGCGAGCTCTGCACCAAACTGAGCATGCTGACACGACACACACTTTCCACACGAGCCGAGAGACAGTGTGTGTACTGCAGTTACACGGTCCCGGGACCCGAGAGCCAGCTCAGCTTCAGCTCAGCTTCGTCCTATTCCTGTAAGTGAAGTAAACCGCGTTTCTTCTTCCTTCACAAGCGTCTCTCTCTCTCTCTCTCTCTCTCTCTCTCTCTCTCTCTCTCTCTCTCTCTCTCTCTCTCTCTCTCTCTCTCTCTCTCTCTCTCTCTCTCTCTCTCTCTCTCTCTACAGGCGTGAAACACCCACTGCACCTCGACGGCTTGTTTCTAGCGCATTTGTCTTCACTGGTGTGTGTGTGTGTGTGTGTGTGTGTGTCTCACTCTTGCTTCCTGCTGGATGATGTTCATTAAGTAGATGGGCTGATCCAATCAGGAGTGCACCATGAATGTGTAACCCTGAGTGCAGTGTTTATTATAAATGATTTATCAGTGCACATAATCTTATTTTTTTAATTCATGTGCCCTCGTAATCTTTAAAGGGATAGTTCACCCAAAAATGATCCCAATGATTTACTCACCCTCAAGCCATCCTAGGTGTATATGACTTTCTTCTTTAGACGAATACAATCAGAGTTATATTCTGGCTCTCCCGAGCTTTATAATGGGAGGCAAGATTTTGAAATACAAAAAAAGTGCATCCATCCATCATAAAAAAATAATCCATGGGGTTAATAAATGCCTTCTGAAGCGAAGCGATGGGTTTTTGTAAGAAAAATATCATTAAACTTTATTGGCTATAATACTACGGCCTACTCTGTATGTAGCCTAGCCTATATTTTAGGCAGCAATAAAACAAAATATGTTATAGGACACCACTCTGCCTATTTTCGTTTTAATTTTAAAAATCTTAAACATATTAATAGCCATACAAATGTGGTTCAGGCAACAAGTAGCCTACAGTGATGATCTTCTCTGCATGAATATTAATAACAAAATGAATTATAAAACACAACCCTGCCTCTTTTAGTTTACATTTGAAAAATATTAAACATTAAAATGTGGTTCGGGCAATATGTAGTCTGATTATCTTCCCTGTAATTGAATGAAATATGATATAAAACACAACTCTGTCTCTTTTTGCTAAATGTCAGAATTAATTATCAATAATAGCCATTATAAAAGTATATGTAAGCTATACAATAAGAAATAAAGCAAACAATTCAGTCAAACGTACCAAGTAAGCGCTCTAGGCTAAGTTAAATAAAAAAAAAAAGATTTGCCAGGGGACAAATTATAGATTCATGAGACCAAAGGTTGCCTGTTAAATATACACGAGACAAATTATATGTCTCGTTTAACCTTTACAGAGACATAAGAGCCAGCGGCAAACGTCAGAAGGACTAGCCGAGGAAGCTCCGAAAACGTCATATCAAATTTTTAAATAGGAGCAATCTTGACAGATAAACCACAGATTTGAGCTTTAAACAACTACATTCTCGCCTGAAAACTCTTAAAACTACATTTCATGACACAATAACAGTAGTATTTTTAAATTACGCGGGTTTTCTCCTCCACCATTGACGCTTGCTGGTTGATGCGAGATGCATTCTGGGATACCTGGCTGTCTCAAGTCCGCACACACAAGTCTCCTCTTGATGCAAGGGGCGGATCAAGAACTCATCCGAGATTTGATCTGTACTTGAACTTTGAATTGAAACAGAACTTGTGCAGCGAATGATGAGTTTCACAAGAACACAAGTACAGACAAGATCGCAATATTGACTCAAACTTCCTGAGTAGCAAAGCTGTGGTCACAATATCTCTGAAATCTAGCAAATTAGCATCATCATTTGTACAAACAGAGAGCCAAAAAGTATTTAGACACTTAATACACAAGTAAAAGATATCAAAACAAATGGCATTTATTTTTAGGAAAACTTAGCACAAATGTACAAAAAGCACTGTGTCATTTTCTTGTGTCAAATGTTAGTGGAACGTGTTCATAATTATTGTGACGGAGGCTACACACACACTTATTCTCCTGAGAGCGCGCTTCATACACTCACTAAACATCACTACGACACCAGGTGGCTAAAATCATTTAAAAAATGCTGAGTCATTCCTTGAATGGTGCTTTTTCCACCTCAGGATTTGTTGGAACTAAAAATCTGATTTTTGGAGGAGGATATTTTTATTGTTCAGAAAACAACATTGATTGTATAAAAAAAGAGGATTTATTCATCATATCTTATCCAGAACTTAAAATAGTATTGCCCTATTAGTCCCTGCTGTAACTACACCACCTGGGAGCAAAACATAAAATATCTGTGTATTCTGACAAACAGGATGAATTGAGATTAATGCACTGTAAAAAATGATCGTGATTTTAACGGTAAAAGACTGTGAAAAACTGTTAATTGGTTAACAGAAAGTTTCCTCACTATAAACGGTAAATAACTGTGATAGATCTAATGGTACATTTAATGTAATTTTACTAAAATACCGTTAAATTTACAGTTTTTAAAAGTGCAAAAGAACAACTCGTTGTATAATTTACAGTGAAAAACCGTAAATTGACATTCCCACAATTCCCTGCGTGACACTTGATGTATTTCTGTTGAAATAACTATGTTTCTTCATAGTTTTCTTTTTCTAATCAGGGTTTTGTGTTACATTTAATGTTGTTAAATGAATGTTTATTGCATTTTTAAAATTTCATGTGTGTTCTATTTGTGCGAATGAACTTGTGCAGCTTCTATGTATTATTAACTTTCTTGTGGAAAAGCTGCTTGTGATGAGCTTTGATTGATCATGTGACTCATCACTGCTGTGATTGTTGGCTGTCAGTGTATTTCAATGGTACAAAACAGATATTAATACTTCAATAGGACGGTAAATTAACATTATATCAGATAATAAAATACGGTTTATTACTGTAAATTTTAAGTTAAGTCTGTAAAACCAATAACGTTGCTACCGTATTTTTGACGGTAAAGTTCTGGCAACCACAGCTGCCGTTTTTTTACCGTAGAAATTACGGTTTATTTTTTACAGTGTAAATGTCAATGGAAAGCTTTACAGATCTCCTTTCTTGGTTTATGACAGAATAATGTCATATATTATACAAACAGAATCTGGGGACATATAAAAAAACATGTCTCATCTGATAGAAAATACTTAGAAACACCGTATATATGTTCAAATATACATTCAGACATTTTAAAATACGAATAAAATGTCAAACTATTTTTCAGGTCACTGTTATACAGGTTAGACATTACATAATGAAACTGAATCGTATGCCATCTGGTACTTACAGATCCACGGTAGCATTTCTTGAGGTCCTCATATGACAGATCATCTATTAGATGCACCCTGTAATATATAGAGAAACATATGTAAGTGTATAACCAACATGATTTAGTTTAAATTAGTCATGATAAAAGCACATATAAAGTGAACATACATTTTCCCCTGCGATATGGAGTTCGGCATTTATTCTGTTAAGCGCTACAACAAAACTGAGCAAACACAGTCTTCTTAATCTCAGGGCGAACTCATGACGACTTCTGATGACCCTCAGTCCTCTAAATGTGCTCATGCTCAGGCCCGAGGCAGAGAGCAGTCCCGTTACATGAAGATTATCACTGTTACATATTCCAGACAAGAGCTCGAGACATTCACGTGACATACCAAATAGATTTTATTTTGATGGTCCATTTAGATATTCTGTGGACTATAAATAAAGTTGCACATGTCAACTAACTCTCAGAGTATTACTAGAGTATTAGTAGACTGTTAGGGTTAGTAGAATAAGTTGACATGTACTTGCAAAGTTACTTACAGTCAGCAGAATGTCTGTTGGGCAGATATTTAGCAGACTGTCTACTAATACTGTAATGAATGAGTTGACATGTAGGTACAAGGTTATATATAGTCAACAGAATGTCTAAAGGGGACCATCAAAATAAAATGTTACAGATTTGTTAAGATATTTATGAATCAGGTGTTATGCAAACAACTTTTATATGTTAAGCAGGGTTTGAAATTGAGGACACAAGGCCACTTTTTGGCTTTTTTTTAAATTGATGTCAATGGAGGAGAGGTTTATGCGCTGAATTCAGTATGTTGAGTTTAAAAAAAATGTAGTAGCCAAATTGGCTGAGTGAAATTGAGTGAAAAGTTCATTTTAAACCCTGGGTACAAGTATATGCGATGGTATAAGGCCCTCTAACTAAAGTACTAGAATGGGTATTCCTCAAGGGTCAGTTCTGGGACCGTTTATTTTTTAATATTTTTTTTACATTTTACATGAATAATTTTCCAGAATTTTGAATAAATACTAATTGTCAAATGTATGCAGATAATAGCGTTATTTATGTATCAGCAAATACTCCAAGCACGGTATTCAAAATGTTAACAAATAAAATGATTTAATCGTCTCTGTGGATGCAAAATAATTTTCTGACATTATGAAAAATGTTTCAATGTGTTCTCTATTAAAAATCAGCAATTGCTGATTTTATCTTTACGATTGATCAAAACAAAATCAAACAGAGAAAGTTTAAATGTAACATTGGAGTCTCAATTACAGTTTGATAAACTTTAAAAAAAAATGTGTAAAACCATTTTAACAGATTTGATTTTGATCTTATATACCTATTAAAGCAGCCGAGTTTTATAAGTATGCAATGATTTTTTCAAATCTACTTTGAGTCAGGCTCTTTAATCCGTTACAACACCAATAGTATCACTATACACTCACCGCCCACTTTATTAGGTACACCTGTCCAACTGCTCGTTAACACTTAATTTCTAAGCAGCCAATCACATGGCGGCAACTCAGTGCATTTAGGCATGTAGACATGGTCAAGACAATCTCCTGCAGTTCAAACCGAGCATCAGTATGGGGAAGAAAGTTGATTTGAGTGACTTTGAACGTGGCATGATTGTTGGTGCCAAAAGGGCTGGTCTGAGTATTTCAGAAACTGCTAATCTACTGGGATTTTCACGCAAAATCATCTCTAGGGTTTACAGAGAATGGTCCGAAAAAGAAAAAACATCCAGTGAGCGGCAGTTCTGTGGGCGGAAATGCCTTGTTGATGCCAGAGGTCAGAGGAGAATGGCCAGACTGGTTCGAGCTGATAGAAGGGCAACAGTGACTGAAATAACCACTCGTTACAACCGAGGTATGCAGCAAAGCATTTGTGAAGCCACAACACGCACAACCTTGAGGCGGATGGGCTACAACAGCAGAAGACTCCACCGGGTACCACTCATCTCCACTACAAATAGGAAAAAGAGGCTACAATTTGCAAGAGCTCACCAAAATTGAACAGTTGAAGACTGGAAAAATGTTGCCTGGTCTGATGAGTCTCGATTTCTGTTGAGACATTCAGATGTTAGAGTCAGAATTTGGCGTAAACAGAATGAGAACATGGAACCATCATGCCTTGTTACCACTGTGCAGGCTGGTGGTGGTGGTGTAATGGTGTGGGGGATGTTTTCCTGGCACACTTTAGGCCCCTTAGTGCCAATTGGGCATCGTTTAAATGCCACGGCCTACCTGAGCATTGTTTCTGACCATGTCCATCCCTTTATGGCCACCATGTACCCATCCTCTGATGGCTACTTCCACCATGTCACAAAGCTCTAATCATTTCAAATTGGTTTCTTGAACATGACAATGAGTTCACTGTACTAAAATGGCCTCCACAGTCACCAGATCTCAACCCAATAGAGCATCTTTGGGATGTGGTGGAACGGGAGATTCGCATCATGGATGTGCAGCCGACAAATCTGCGGCAACTGTGTGATGCCATCATGTCAATATGGACCAAACTCCCTGAGGAATGCTTCCAGCACCTTGTCGAATCTATGCCACGAAGAATTGAGGCAGTTCTGAAGGCAAAAGGGGGTCCAACCCATTACTAGCATAGGGGTACCTAATAAAGTGGCCGGTGAGTGTATATACAAGCTTTAAAAGAAGTCAATGAATTTGAATTTTTGTGTAAATAGTTTAGTTCCTAACTAAGGTTATTTGTCAATTAATAATTCAACTAGAAGAATTACTCCTAGAGGTGCAAGAAGTAACAAGAAGAAACACTTTATTTCACCAGACATTCTACTAACTATAAGTAACTCTGCAACTACATGTCAGCTAACAATGACATCAGAAATGAGATTATGACACCAACTCTCTTTATTCTACAGGCACACAGTGTTGGGAACGCAGGCACATGGAGTCCTCTGGCACAATGGCACATGTTCCTCTATCTCACTGCTGACAGGACAAATGCTTCTGTTAAGCTTTTATCATCATTCAACATAACAGGGAACCCCGCTACACCCACACTCGTGAACACAAACATGTTTCATTCACACATCATTGTTCCCAAGAAGATACAATTATGTCCCCTTAGGATTCAACAGCATAGTATTGTTTCCACTGCACTATGCTGTTGAATCCAATAGAAATGAACATCTATTATAGATGATTCTACTGTATATTCCTTTTGTTGCCACTTGAACACAGACACAATGCCTCTAGTGCTGAATGAGTTATAAACATTGGCATGCTTAAACAAATAGAGAGACCCATCTCAGTAGTGTGTGAGGCACAAGTATAATGTGTGTTTTTCAGAGCAACATGTGATGTGGTTTCCTGTGTGGTGAGTGAGTCGAGACTATGTCGAGAATGGCATACAACCCACTAAATGTCAACGAATGTGGTATGCAATGTGTACAGAAAATATTACTTATACATGGAAGACATACTTATGGAAGCTTGTTTCCGCCACAGAATAAAAAATAAAAAAAGGTAATTGCGACTTTTTATCTCACAATTCTGACTTTTTTTCTCAGAATTGCGAGATATAAAGTCAGAATTGATTGATATAAAGTCGCAATTGCAGGTAATAAAGTCAGAATTGCGTGAAATAAAGTCGCAATTGTGTGTTATAAAGTCAGAATTGCGAGATATAAAGTCGCAATTGCGTGTTGTAAAGTCAGAATTGTGAGATATAAAGTCGCAATTGCGTGTTGTAAAGTCAGAATTGCAAGATATAAAGTCGCAATTGTGTAAGAAAGTCAGAATTGATTGATATAAAGTCGCAATTGTGTTAGAAAGTCAGAATTGTGAGATATAAAGTCGCAATTGCGTGTTGTAAAGTCAGAATTGCGAGATATAGTCGCAATTTTGTGTTATAAAGTCAGAATTGTGAGATATAAAGTCGCAATTGCGTTATAAAGTCAGAATTGCGAGATATAAAGTCGCAATTGCGTGTTGTAAAGTCAGAATTGCGAGATATAAAGTCGCAATTGCGTGTTATAAAGTCAGAATTGCGAGATATAAAGTCGCAATTGTGTTATAAAGTCAGAATTGCGAGATATAAAGTCGCAATTGCGTGTTGTAAAGTCAGAATTGTGAGATATAAAGTCGCAATTGCATGTTGTAAAGTCAGAATTGTGAGATATAAAGTCGCAATTGCGTGTTGTAAAGTCAGAATTGCGAGATAAAGTCGCAATTGCGTGTTATAAAGTCAGAATTGCGAGATATAAAGTCGCAATTGCGTGTTGTAAAGTCAGAATTGTGAGATATAAAGTCGCAATTGCGTGTTATAAAGTCAGAATTGCGAGATATAAAGTCGCAATTGTGTTATAAAGTCAGAATTGCGAGATATAAAGTCGCAATTGCGTGTTGTAAAGTCAGAATTGTGAGATATAAAGTCGCAATTGCGTGTTGTAAAGTCAGAATTGTGAGATATAAAGTCGCAATTGCGTGTTGTAAAGTCAGAATTGCGAGATAAAGTCGCAATTGTGTTAGAAAGTCAGAATTGATTGATATAAAGTCGCAATTGTGTTATAAAGTCAGAATTGTGAGATAAAGTCGCAATTGCGTGTTGTAAAGTCAGAATTGCGAGATATAAAGTCGCAATTTTGTGTTATAAAGTCAGAATTGTGAGATATAAAGTCGCAATTGCGTTATAAAGTCAGAATTGCAAGATATAAAGTCGCAATTGCGTTATAAAGTCAGAATTGCGAGATATAAAGTCGCAATTGCGTGTTGTAAAGTCAGAATTGCATTAATGCATTCTCTGTCTTTAGAACAAACTGTCAATTAATGAAAGATTGAGCTGAGGTCATGTCTGTCTGCAAATCTGCATATTGTGTTCGGGATCAGTGGTTCTCGCACCGGAATATTTAAATAAGTGGACCTTGCAAAGAAAGGAGGCTTTGGGGGACTTTTAAATTATTGTAAACAAATGTATAGGGGTCATAGTTGTATTAACTAAAACATTTGTTTTGGGTTATAGTGTATATGGTTACCATTATGGAGATCAGTGTTCCTTCTACCTAAGTCAAACTTGTTCACAAACATTATTTTTACGTATTGAAAAATGTTCAATATAGCTTTATCAGTGCTGGAGCAAAGAAATCTCAATTTAAAAAAGAAAATAAATAAATAAATAAAGTTTTAAAAGTGTTCCAAACCAAACCCGTTTACTTGTAACCTTGTTTAAGTAATAAACATGATTAAATATGGTTGGATTTGCTCACTTAATTGAGGTGATATTAAAACAAAAAAATTAAATGCAACATCAAAATAGGGATGCACTGATATATCGTTAAGAAACAAAGTCTCATCTTTCAAATTCTGTCCATTTTATCATTAAACTCAAACAATAAATGGTGTTTTGACGTCTTTTCTTCCACTTTAATACAAGTTATAGCATTAAAAAACATGCACGAACATGTAAAGTTATGTTGAAAGATACTGTACAACTTACAGAAATGTATCATGTCTCATGTACTCGCCCAATCAGTGTTTCAACTATGGAAGTAAAATAATGTCAAATGTTTTTAAAATAAAAAGCCTGTTTAATTGCACTACTTGAAAAAAATAGGCATTGCATTAACCATGCTTGCATTTTAATGCCTTGTATTTTTAGGGCTTGCATTTTTATGGGCTGAAATTTAGCATGGTTGAATATTTAAGCTGTGAATATTTCAATTAAAAACATTTCAAACACATTTTCATTATTAAAAATTCAATAATCCATATTCACCATTCATATTTCATTTCCAAAATATTCAAACTGTTTAAAAATACAACCAATAATATTCAACAGGCAATTTTCGGTCCATTTTATTTCGCTTTGCAAATTCGCTTCCACAAATTCAGTGGTTCAAATTCGAAAGTAAATTCAACATTGACGTCCAGGAACTGCAGGAAAAGCAGAAGATTGCCGAGCATAATCTCCATCTGCTGTTAGTCGTCCTCACCAGCAGGGGGTGCAAAAGCGCTTGTTGTTGACGAAGACATTCATTCATAAAATGGAAATGATTATCTGTGACAGTATATGCGGAAAAGATGATAAACACACAAAAGCTGTGTTTATGTTTCATTCAATAACTTCATTGTTACTTTCCCTGTGTATTCTACATGTCATCAGCTTTCTCTACCATGAACAGGATTATAATCGGTTTCCCAATACCTCATACTCAAGGATTCCTTTTCCGTTGGGACAAAACGCTTAACACATACAGTGATATGAAAGACCAATCTTGCACCTTATTGGGGATGTAGGCTGTAGGCTACTACATAGGCTACAGGCAAGAAGATGGACCCAGATAATAAACTTTACGCGCAAAGTTTCATGCTGAGCGTTTCGTGATCACTGGCATAAAATCAACACTTGATCAATTAATACTAACACTTTCTATTCTATTCTATTCTCTCTCTCTCTCTCTCTCTCTCTCTCTCTCTCTCTCTCTCTCTCTCTCTCTCTCTCTCTCTCTCTCTCTCTCTCTCTCTCTCTCTCTCTCTCTCTCTATATATATATATATATATATATATATATATATATAAAGTCCTAAAATGCCTACGTGTATTGCATTAGCTTAAACTGGGATCATAGCACTTGCATATTGTTGTCCTCCTATTGTTAGTTTAACTGTAATCGCTTTGGATAAAAGCGTCTGCTAAATGACTAAATGTAAAATTGGCTTGACATTGGACATTCGCACATTTAGGGACCGTCTCTAAAGTTGCATACAACATTGGCAAGTACGTTTCTAACTTCAATCGCAAACTTACATTTATTTGAATAAATATCAAAATCCAAAGGGTGCGCATTATGCCTGACACTACATGAACACTTACAGTTGGTTTTATGACTGTAAGTCGTTCTATTCAAATGCTATTGAAGTTAGAAACGTGTATACCAAAGTCGTATACACTTTAGAGACGGTCCCTAAATGTGCGAATGTCCAACATCAAGCCAACTTAATGCCAGTCTATCACTGGGAAACGCTTAGCTGTGCGCGTTATTCTGAGTCCTTCTGCTTGCCTGTGAGTTTGGACTTTTACATCACTAGTCCATTAAGCTACGTTAAGCGTATATGTCCAGCAGGGGAAACCTGAAGTATTGAGGGAAACCCTAATAGCCTGCATGCTGCACATCGCCACAATATAAAGTTAAGGCAACTAAACAACCAAGAGAAATATATGTCAACCTCAAAAATGTAACATTGGATCTGTATATCCGCATCGGGGAATAAAATTATGATCTCGTTCACGGTAGAGAAATATGCATGTAGGCTACACAGGAAAAGTAACCGTGAAGGCACCGAATTTAACAAAAACAGCCGTCATAATAATCACAAATAAACTTACATTGCTGTAAATGAGTTTTATGAATGAATGACTTGCTCTAATTTTGCTGGTCTTCGTCAACAACAAGCGCTTTTGCACCCCCTACTGGTGAGATCGACTAACAGCAGATGGAGATTATGCTCGGCAATCTTCTGCTTTTCCTGCAGTTCCTGGACGTCAATGTTGAATTTACTGTCGAATTTGAACCACTGAATTTGTGGAAGCGAATTTGCAAAGCGAAATAAAATGGACCGAAAATTGCCTGTTGAATATTATTGGTTGTATTTTTAAACAGTTTGAATATTTTGGAAATGAAATATGAATGGTGAATATGGATTATGGAATTTTTAATAATGAAAATGTGTTTGAAATGTTTTTAATTGAAATATTCACAGCTTAAATATTCAACCATGTTGAATTTCAGCCCATAAAAATGCAAGCCCTAAAAATACAAGGCATTAAAATGCCATCATGGTTAATGCAATGCCTATTTTTTTTCAAGTAGTGCAATTCAACAGGCTTTTTATTTCAAAAACATTTGGCATTATTTTACTTCCATATTCAACCAATAAAACAGCTTGTGAACAGTGACACTTAACGTTGCATTTATCTCAGGAAAGTTCACAGTTCGTTAGCTAGCTATAAAAACATGTTTGTTTTTTTGTATTGTATAAAAACATTTCAGGTTTTTTGCGTAAGTATTATATCTGAAAATAAATACCAGTTGAATATAATAGCTCTGTTGTTAATTTTAACCTCTAATATTATAGTAATGAGTTGGGAAAGAGTTTTTCCTCCTTAAGAAAATCAAACGATATGGACAAATATCATTCTGAATAATTGCATTATCTTACAGAGATAACAGTTCATTTTAACCTAATAATGAGTAATGAGTTTCCCTTAAGAAAATCCATCTATCATTCTGAATAATCGTTCAACCTGCTTTAAATAGGTTTGGCTCTGGTATCATGGCATACACAGACTGAATTATGGACATCTAGTGACATGTATCGCATTAATAACCATTCATATCAGCTGCCACAAACTCCTATAAATAGATTAACTCGTTTCTCTTTGATCCCGAAGCAACACAGATGTGTCAGAAATCATCATCCGCTGGCAGATAGCTTTAAAACGACAGTATAAACACAAACACTGCTGAGTCTCCTGTGCTATCCAGACATGAGTCACGAGCTCTTATTCTGCTCACGGTGAGTGTTTCAGATGGACAGCGTGTGTGTGTGTGTGTGTGTGTGTGTGTTTGCCCTTGGCTGAGCTTCTGCATAGCCAGGCGGATTAACAGCCAGAACACATCTCGAGCCAGAAACAGAATATGTCCCAGTGTACGGTCAATAATTCATATAGAAGCAAGTAAAGGGGACAAAGTGTGGATTTTTACAGAGGAAACACAATTCAGGCTCTGTGACACTGAGCTGTTCAGTCATTCAGCGGATATAACTGTGAGCACGTGATCTAGTGCTCAACTAAACCCCGTCTGGAAGCACACTACACTGAGAAGAAGTGCACAAGTACACATGTGACGGATATAATTACTGTTTCATTCATTCCTAACATTCCCAACATTCCCAAATTCAATAGAACCCTTAAGAGAAATGCATTTAATTGTATTGAATGTGCACTTGTCACTGTAAAAAAAAAATCTGTAAAATTTACGGGATAAAATACGGTAGCAACGTTATTGGTTTTACAGACTTAACTTAAAATTTACAGTAATAAACCGTATTTCATTATCTGATATAATGTTAATTTACCGACCTATTGAAGTATTAATATCTGTTTTGTTCCATTGTAATACACTGACAACCAACAATCACAGCAGAGATGAGTCACATGATCAATCAAAGCTCATCACAAGCAGCTCTTCCACAAGAAAGTTAATACTAATATAAAGAAGCTGCACAGTGTCATTCACACAAACATTAAACACCATCATGGTAACATGTTGAAATTGAAAAAAAAATGCAATAAACACTAATTTAACAACATTAAATGTAACATAAAACCCTAATGTACATAACCGATTAGAAAAAAACTAAGAAAGTTGTGAAGAAACAGTTATTTAAAAAAAAATGCATTAAATGTGAAGTGTCACGCAGGGAATTGTGGGAATGTCAATTTACATTTTTTCACTGTAAATTATACAATGACTTGTTCTTTTTCACTTCCAAAAACTGTAAATTTAACGGTATTTTACAGTAAAATTACATTAAATGTACCATTATATACATCACAGTTATTTACCGTTTATAGTAAGGAAACTTTCTGTTAACCAATTAACAGTTTTTCACTGTAGTATTTTACCGTTAAAATCACGATAATTTTTTACAGTAGTGTACTTCAAATGTTAAAAGTATATTTAAAAAATAATATTAATCAAATAAAAAAAGGTTGTTTAAGTGTACTTACATGACTATGCTTAACACATTTAAGTACACTTTTAAAAACGGCACTTTGTAATAATGTCAAAATAAAAGTTTTCAAAATAAGAGGATATTGAATATTTGAAAGTGTTGACTAACATACTAAAGCTCATGTAAAGTACTTGATTATAATTTTAACAGTGTGTTATTCAATTTTACAATTCAAGTTAATATTTTAGATGCAACTACACTACAAAAGTCGAATATATTTAAATAAATTCCATACATATTTCAATAAATATTATGGTAACACCATAGCTGCCAACTCTCACGCATTGGCCGTGAGACACCCGCATTTGATTGGTTTCACACGCTCACACGCCACACTCCCGATTTCTCACGCTGAAGTGTCAACCCGGGCGGTCAAATGCCTGGAAGATGAGTTTATCTATATATCTACCTGTTGAGCCACTCGTGATCGACTAGTTATACCTCAAATTCGTTAAAAATCTCCCGTTATCTAGAGCGAGCGTGCATGCGAGACAGAGATTGTGCTCCAAACCGCGTAGAGCGAGCGAGAGACCTTGCGCGAGCGAGACCGCCGCCCCCCGTCAACAAATCTCACTCGTCTCTACCACCCCCCCCCCCCCCCCCCCCGTCAACAAATCTCACGCCGAGCAAAACTCAAAAGTTGGCAGGTGTAACACTTTAGTTTAGAGTCCAATTCTCACTATTAACATGCATATTAGCTGTTTAATAGTACTTATAAAAGCACATATTAATGCCTTATTCTGCATGACCATATTCTACATCTCTTAATCCTAAACTTAACAACTAGCCTACTAACTATTAATAAGCAGTAATTAGGAGTTTATTGAGGGCAAAAGTCATAGATAATAGTGAGAATTAGACCCTAAAAATTATATTAAAGTATATTTTAGTTTAACACAAATGCTTGTCAGTACATGAAGCAGGGCAATAAATGAAATTTAACATGCAGTTTCTGAAAAGACATTCATTTCACACTTAAGTATATTCTTTTAATGTATAGTATTTCTGTAATAATACTGTATTTAAAAGTATGCCAAAGTGTTCTTTTTTTTACAAGGGAAGTTCTTGAATAAAAGAAGCTTAAGGGTCACATAAGGGGTATCGATTTCATAATAAAACATTTTGATAAGTTTATTTTATTATATTGTAATAAAACATTTGTGTCAAGTTTGATTACTTTACCATCACTAACATAGTAATAGAGTAGTAAGGAGTGTGTTGGTTTTTTTTATTGGAGCGTACCGTACATTTCCATCACAGAGATTGTTTTAAATTGTAAATATTGTAATAAATTGAGAGTTATTTGTGAACATGCTACAGTAAAAATCATTATTCATCATGAGATGGTATCATAGAAAGGACAGTGTGATTGTACTAAACTAATATTTTACCTGAATATCATTACAAAAAATAATATGCAAATATTAAATGTCTTTCCGTTAAAAAATTCCATTAAAATTGCTTTGTTTATTGGGGAAGGAAGCTAAAAAGTGTCACTTCCTGATGAATATCTATTATGACTGCCTCATCTTAACTAATACATTTTCCAAATCATGTAGAGTCAAAGCTGGAGCCTCTCCCAGCGTCTGGAAAAACCCAGAATAACACGAGGAGAACATGCAAACTCCACACAGAAAGGCTCAAACCCTGGACCTTCTGTCTTCAACCACTCAAATACATTCATATAAAAGGCGACCGAAGCCGAGTCTCCTTTCACTCAAGTCCTAACTCGCCTGAAATGCATGTCCTCCGGCTGATCGTGAGGTGTGAGGACCCCGATATCTTCAGCCGGATCCTGATGATCACTCATGGTCTTAGGCCTGCAAAACACACAAACACACACAACAACACGTCATACGCACTTCTAATAAGCATTTAGCCTTTTCCCATAGCAAAAGAGCACATGCTATTTCTGGGCTACAATTAGAAAGCTGTGATAAATGGACCGCTGCTGAGAACGCCGCTCTACTGTATGGCCTATTCTTCCCTTGTTATCTTTAATTGGGAAGCTTCATTAGGCACGGGTTTGAGTCATCTCTGTGTGCACTGACAGGCCGGTTCCTGTTTTTGAAGGTCACATTATTTGATCCGCTGTTGAATACACCCCAGAGACTGAACACACGCTGCGACGGCACACACACACAGCTGGTGCGCTGCTCCTCTAAAACGCTTAACTAGCAGTTCTCCTGCTGATGCACCTCAGGACAGCAATGAGAGGAGGGCAGAGAGCAACCTAATACAAAGAGAAATACATAGACAAGAGGATTAAACAGCCAGCGCAGGACAATAGTAATTGGATGATAATTACTGAAGTGTTTTTAAAGGGTCATGTCATACATATTTCATCATTATTAATTTTTTTTTCCACCTCTGACCCGAATGAAGCAGGGCATTTTGTGCGGCTGTGCCTTTAAGAAACGCCCCCTTCACATGTGAACTGGGGAAAAAGCTCTTTGCTCCGCCTACACACACACACACACACACACACACACACACACACACACACGCTGCTGCAGGTTTGCTATTTGGTGTATACTGGCGTACCTTTGGTGTACTTGTAACATGTAACGTAAATTAATGTAATGTAACATCAAACAACACACTAGTTATTATCAAGTACTTTACTTCAAAATAAGTGTACTCCTTTAAAGCACGACAAAATTATTAAAGTTTAAAGATTATTAAAACAATGATTTAAAATGCACTTTAAAGCTAAATATTTGACATTATTACAAAGTGCATATTATTAAAAGTGTAACAAACGTATAATGAAAAGTATAGTCTCTTTAATTACACTTAAGAGGCCTTTTATTTCATTATTATATTATCTGCAAGATACAGTTTTTTTTAAAGATTTTTTTTTACAATTAAGCACATACTATGGAGGACCAACTCTACCATATTTAAAAATAAATACAGAAATAAATAAATGCTCAATAAATAAATAAGCATACAATTAATTGCCCCAAAAAATACAATAAACAAATAAATGTAGGTAGAAATTAAATTATACAGTGAGACATAAATGTATATACCTCTTTTAATTAGCTTCTTTATTTATTTACCTTTGTAATAATTACCTTATTTATTTATTGTCCGTTATAATCTTCAACTTTATTTATTAATTACTTATTTTTTAAAGTATTTATTTATGTGCATGTTATAATATTTTTGTCTGTTTTATTCTTCCTTTGTATTTTTTTACCCTATTTATTTCTTCAATGCTATTTATTTCTGCCTGTCGTTTCTACATTTCTGTATGCATTTCTGCCTCATTATGCAAATGAGGAGGGGCTGTGTCTTAAGGGGTCAACTTCTGCCCATTGGTTGGTTAGCCTTTTACTGCATCGGTCGAATCTACATGCCACCGGCCGCGATTTTTTTTTTTGCATACTTTTTGCTTACTTTACTGAAGCTAACGTCTGTCATTGTTTCTATAGTCTTACGTTATAATCGTAACGTTACGCCGTCATGCCTGAGTGTTTTGTACCAGACTGCACACACACGAGCAGCGGATCTTGCTCGTTGTTTCGCTTCCCGGGAGATGTAGTTCATTGAGCGATTTTCACACAAAACTAAATGTTACTCTTCTGTTTTATGACAAACTGCGACTTTCTTGACTTTCATAATTATCTTTTAAATTGACAAACATCATATGTGTAATTCAGGGCACAGTTCAGACGGAATAAAAAGATAAGTTGTCTCTCGCCATTGACTACCATACATATTTTTTTCCGAAATAAGGTCCCGTGAGCCGGAAGCGGAGGGGAGGGGCTTAGGCTCTCTATGGGCAGAAGTTGACCCCTTAAGACACAGCCCCTCCTCATTTGCATAATGAGGCAGAAATGCATACAGAAATTGACAGGCAGAAATAAATAGCATTGAAGAAATAAATAGGGTAAAAAAATACAAAGGAAGAATAAAACAGACAAAAATATTATAACATGCACATAAATAAATACTTTAAAAAATAAGTAATTAATAAATAAAGTTGAAGATTATAACGGACAATAAATAAATAAGGTAATTATTACAAAGGTGAATAAATAAAGAAGCTAATTAAAAGAGGTATATACATTTATGTCTCACTGTATAATTTAATTTCTACCTACATTTATTTGCTTATTGTATTTTTTGGGGCAATTAATTGTATGCTTATTTATTTATTGAGCATTTATTTATTTCTGTATTTATTTTTAAATATGGTAGAGTTGGTCCTCCATACTTCTTGGATGGCTTCAAATTATTTAAAGCAAGACAAAACTAGCTAATCAAGATGTGTAAACATAAGCAGGGGACCTAGATATATGAGAGAAAGGTCATGTCATTAACAAAGTCGTGTACATTGCTATAATGAATATAAATGTTCCTTATTTTGTCAAGCTCTAAAAAAAAAAAATCAGATAAAAATTGCTTAAATTTGCAATTTCTCAGTAAAAAAAAAAAAAAAAATCAATTAAAAAAAAACAGTATTCTGTGATAACGGCCGGATAGAAACACACTGATGAACATGTGACATTTGTGAAGCTCTTTTAGGGGAAGCCGTGCTTTACGTGTAGTTTTAAAGCTGGGTCGGGTCATCGGCTGCTGAACTGTTTTATATCATGATATGATTGCGACTGTCCTAAATGTTGGAGGTTAATCAGTGCTCTCATTGTTTCTCTCTATATTAATACGCATTTACTAGGCAGGATACTTACTAATCCATTTAGCCAAATCAACATTAGCTTACAGGCACAGAAGCCTCTCTTAAAGACACACCAGCATATTTCTTTTTCCTACCTGACAATGATGGCTCATGCTGCAAAAGTTGAAAACGAGGCATAAAGGCTTGACAACTTTCTTAAAAATAAAGGTTCCAACAGTGAGTTTCCACAGAAGAACCATTCAGTGAACAGTTCTTAAAATAACCCTTTTTTTCTTAATGTGAAGAACATTTTAATTATCTAAGAACCTTTTCCACTATAAAGAACCTTTTATGCAATGGAAAGGCTCCATAAATATTAAAGGTTCTTTATGGAACCATTTGGAATAAAGAACCAATAAAGAACCTTCATTATTAGCATGTTTCTGAATACGCATGATTAAACAAACATCCTGCTTGTAGAGGTACAGAAAGCCAAATCAACTTAGGTAAATGAAAGTCTGTGTCTAAATGCGTGTAAACAACAGGCAGCCGTTCAGTGACGTAAACTAAACCACCTCAGTTAACTAGCACCATTCAAACTTACAGTAACTTAAATAAATGTCTCAAATGAATGCATTCTGGATTAATAAGTACTGATATAACTAATATAGTAGTGTGCACATTTTACAACTATTCAAGCACAATATGCCATAAGATACAGCTGTAGTAACTACAATATTGGAAGTACTCTAATGTGTTAATGTTCCTGGTTTCGAGCAGGCGATGCCAGGAGGTTTCGCTGTATAAAGGGCTCCAGGGCTTCACAGTAATAACAGAGACAGCTGTACTCCAGGGCTGTTCTCGCAGGCGGTGCACACACACAAGAGCTTTCTGACGGATATTTAGCAAGCCATTCACAACAAACTGTATTGTAAGGACATGCTAGCGAGCTTATTTTGCTGGAAAACACCTGTGTGCTTTATGTCAGTAAGAGGCAGGTTTACATAAGGACAACAATTCTGTGTTTCATTTCAACATTACTGGCACACTTCCTCTAACTTTAGCGATATGACCAAAATCCAGATATGACCAGCTGTGACTAATTTTATTTCACAATAGTTATTTTTGCTTGAATAAGGTTATTATATTAAAATGTTTGATACCATTGAAATTTCATAATTCTTCTCACCATTTTCAATGTCACAAAAAATAAGTTAAAAGTAAAACAGTGAACAAAGAAACTAGGCTAGGGAAACAAAGACACATTAAATAGACCTGAAAAACTTCAAACACTAAAAATAAGAAATACTACATACATTTTATAAAGTAATCAAATGTATAAATAAACACTGCATGTTAACTGTGTATATTAAATATACATTTAATCTTAAAATAACAAAAGTGATTCAGTCAAGAGCAGTGAGTGATTTCTCTTTATCTTTTGTTGTTTGATCAACATTAATGACACAGCCTGAAGCCTGCTGTCACTTTAAGAACGAATGCACAGATCCAATATACTGATACACATGCGTTTTCTTTCTCAAATGTTTATGTTCAGACTTTGATTACTAGTGTGTTTATGAGGATACTTGCAAAGATGGGCATTTTGACACATAAGTGTATTGAACAGTTCAAGCCCAAATTAGGCATCAATAAGAACCCAATTCAGTTTGTTTCAATTGTGCTTTATGAGCAGCGGCTTTATGTGCGTTCTTAGGCCCCGTTTACATGAGAACGATTCCGGGTGAAAACGTTAAAATATTTTATCGGATGTGCCTTTCGTTTACACGGCAACGGCGTTTTGGGGGCTTAAAAACGCAAACCACCCTCCAGAGTGGAAATCTTAAAAACGCTCCACCGCCGCGTTTCCGTCTAAACGGTAAAACCGCAAATCTGCTCACGGTGGCTCTCGTCGCGTACGCGTTTACGTCACAGGCATGCGCCAGTACAGGAGAATAACAACCAACATGTCAGATTATTTCCATACGTCGGACCTTCAAGTTGCCCTAGCAGCTCTGATAAACATACAAGAGTCTTTTCAGCAGTTGTACAAAATATTCTAAGATATTGGTGTTGTTGTGTGGCAGTGCTTCACATTGCCAGCTAGCCGCCTGGAGTGCATAATACATCGAATTTCACACACTTTTGCGTCACCATATGCACGCGGATTTCCCAACCATAACGCTCATCTAAACACAGAATAAAAAGTGATAACGCAATCAATGCCACTTTTACGTTTTCTCTTCAGATCGTTTCCATGTAAACATAGCCTTAGACAGCGCGCGCATTTAGCGAAATGAGTAACATTTATGCATTTGACAGACACTTATATCAAAAGTCTGTCTTTTGCAGCTATTAAAACCACTTGTTTTAAATCTTTATCGGTTGATAAATTTCTACTGGTTAATACTGGTATATTGCCTACTAATGCTAATCATAATTTCTGCCAAAAACACCCTAGTTGCTGCATTTATTGTTAATACTGTAAAACCATAACAAATTCATGAGAGGTGTCACCTTATTTTTGACTGGTTAACATCACTTTAGGAATTTTGGTAAAAAACGATGGTTGTCGTGGTAAATTCTGGAAATGCTGAACTCTCATATACATCACATTTGGTTATGTATTATTGTCGCTGTGAGTGACCTACATACACGTCTTAACTCAGTCTTAACTCCTCTTGGCCTGCTCCACTGCCCTTTCCATTTATAAACACATAGCAGTTTATATACAGTTTGTAGTGGATGCTGACTAGCTAAAACAAAATTGTGTGATAAAAATATGCTGTATACACCCTGAGTCTACCCTGAGTATGGTCTATACATACTAGAAACTTACCACCAGACATATCTGTGTGTTCAATAAAGCCATTTTATAGCCGCCTAAACTTCTGTAACTGTGATAAAATCACTGTGAAGCAATGCATCAAGCAAACTGATGTTGAACATATAATAAAATATACAAATGTCAAATACATTTATTAATAATAGTAATAATAATCTGAATAAAACTAACAAATATCCGCCAAGTAAATCGCTTGCTTGATGGTTTGCGGTTTCCAAGCAATGTAGCAACTTTGCACAATAATTAAGTACAGCAGCTATATGGAAATTTAGGCTAGCCTATACCGTATTCACAGCTAATAAAAATATATTCTGGCGTTAACTTTCCCATTCTGTTATGAAAAATGTTATTTCTGCATGTTGAAATTATTTAAAAACGTTCTTTTTTTCTTGGTTATACAAATCTTAAGGGATTTTTTTGTAAACATTATGGGGACATTAGCCTACTTTTGAATTTTCGCAACGTTCTGAAACAAGTAGTAACAAAAATCTTTAGACGAACATCCAACTAAAACGTTTCAGAAAAACTAAATGTGATCTATATTTTCGAAGTGAACAACAATTTAAACCTTTGAATGCACCTTAGATATGTGAATTAAACGCTACATTCGCGGGTTTCTCAGTAGTGCACGTCGTCAACTTTGGGTAAACTTCTACAGCAGTGAATGGGGGACTACATTGCTATTTGAGCAAATGGAAGCTCAAAAAAAGAAAAGAAAAACGCCACAATAGTGTTTTCACAACTTTCAAAAGGAGGAAAAAAATAGACAGATTGAAAACGGAAGTGAGAAGAGAGAAAGATGTCAATTTGACCATCACTTCCACAGCTGCTGTATTAAAACACCCTCACAGCAGTAGTTGTTTTGTAATTTGATACAAACAAAGGTAATATACTACATAGAATAGTGTTATAAATGTACATACATATATATAATAAAAAAAAAAACATTGCAGGATTTATGATGCTGATGACCGTAAAAACGCGTCATCACAGTCTGTGAAAAAGATCCGTTGACAGACACGTACCTGAGGAAATATCCAAACCCTCGCTCGACGTGTCCCATAGAGGTGGGTCAATGTTAAGACAACAACATCCTTACCGGCGTTACAACAGTCCGTGTTTATGAATGTAAAGTGTCATAACTAAGTGTGATCGTGAGCGTTATGTAGTCAGTGTGATGTCTTATGAGAGCTAAGTCAGCAGCATTAGCGACTCGTGGTGTTATTAGGAAGCTCCTGGAACTCCCTCTGGATTTATTCCAGCACACACACACACACACACACACTGACTGACACGCTGCAGAATCGGAATAACTACCCATTTAAAATCAATTATTTTTTCTAGTCCAGACAGTTTTGACAACGACTGACAAAGTAAATGTCCGTAGACGTCTATAAAAACGAATCTGTTGTCTTTGAAATGCTTCATAACTAAGCCTACTATCATAAACCATTTCAAAATAATTTTGTTATTATTATTATTAGCCTATTATTATTTTACTTCATGGCAGAAGCGTTTTATATAGTACGCTACTTTACAACAGTTGTGGGTAGGCCTAATATTATTTCTACCTTGATCTTACTTTGAAATTTGAAAACAAGACAACAAATAGTAGGCCTAAAGATTGTGCAAATTAAGTTAAAACAGATGTACACAAGAAAGCATATGAATGAAATCCAAAGTGAAAATGTAAAAGTATAGCCTAAATTACACATAAACAGCCAGAAATGACTGTGGACATTCACATTTTGGCGATAAATGTCTGACAGTTGAGGTTTTTAATAGCTTTAAAGTTCGGCATTAATAAAAGACACAGGTCAACAGTCAGTCCACACGCTATAATGCATCTGAGCCTCACCGGTCCCGGGTACGACAGGTCCTGGTGCTGTGACCATGGGGGCGTCTCTGTGCCTCAGGCCCCTCCGCTGAAGGAGCCTCAGAACTGGCTGCGTATATAGTGCATCCCATGAAATCCCAGATATCCGATGCAGACTTGCTTAGCAGCAAGAGGAAAAGTGTACTTCCATGCCCTTGCAGGACATCAGAGGAAAAGTCATTGCCTCAGCATCTCCCTGCCTCCCTCCCATCCCCCCTCCCATCGGCGATAATCAGATTTTACATTCACAATCCACAAAATCATCCCGCATAATCTCCACTGCTGCATCACGTTGCACACAAAAAGCTCCTTTTGTCACAGACAAAGCACTTTACAACAAGCTGAAAGGGCTTTATTGTGCAAATATTCAAAACAATGACCCTTTCAGACATTTCATTGTTGTCATATGACTGTCTAACAGCATTAGAGCAATAAGGCAAGTGAATTAAAATGTTAGGGATTTGGAATTTCATGCATCCAAGGTTTTTAACGGTGAAGGATTTGGAATAATATTGAGCCTGTCAGTCTTCTAAACATAACTGGTGCGCATGCGTGGTGAAGATAAACGATGCGCAGCAGAAAACGTGGAGGAGGAGCTTTGAGTAGCAACATATTTGGCATTTTTGGGGACAGGGACACGTTTACTGAGTGGAGAAGGATTTTTCTCCATCTCTGGTAAGATAGCAATTATGATGATGTGTGTTCATTCATCATTAGCGGTTGATCCGTACGGACCGGCCCCACGGTTCAGCACGCATGTTATTCGTGGATTAACTGCTAAGTTTAACCAACATTGAGTGAAAGTTTATCATTTGGATGTGTTTTGTTTTGCCAATTTACTCATTCAAACGATTTTAAACACAGAAGAAGAGATGAAAATCTGTAATTTCTGCTCTGACAGCAGCAAGATCACGCCGAACGCTGTGAGTGTGTGTTAGAAATCAGGGATGATGAGAGAACATTGTGCTTGGTACGTTTTTTATCTTCAAAGCAAACTTGTGTCTTCAGCCGACAGTTTAAACCCCGTCTGGCTAGAGTGTTTCCCATAATGTTCACGCATTAGATCAGTAGACGGAGAGAAGACGCTCTTTTGTGGCGGTTTGAACACATTCGACCACAGTTATCGAAAGCTAAGATAACTTACCTGAAAACTATCTTCTGATTGAAGGATAAGAACATCCACCTTTGTTGTAAAAGTAAAGAAAATGTATTTTTTTTTAAAAACATACAAATTATTTTCTTTAAATTATTATAAAACAGAACAGAGAGAGCCACACAAGGACAGATGTGATTGTCTCATAAAAAGATTTATTTTTTTTGCCTAAATGTACAAAGGCAAGTTACAGTATTGTATAAAAAAGAAACGTGGTAATGTACACTTTACATAAGAGAACAGTCCAAGAAAGAACAGGAGGAATTGGGTGATACAGCCAAAAAAAAAAAAACAAAAAAAAAAAAAAAAAATGTAAACATTCTTTAAGTACCGGGGCCTGATACTTGGTGATAAGTTGTCTTTTGGGAAACACTTGGGACGAAGCGCAACGGGAAAGAGGTGGTAGTCCATCGTGAAAATGACGTAAAGCATGCAATAGTGCACGGCATCCTCTTTCCAACAAATCACAGCGTGTCAACTGAGCACCATTTGAAATGAAATGCACATGGACAATTTTCATGAACTGAGAATCTCTCTTAACTGACAAAAACCATGAGGGTCAAAAATAATTGTTCAGGTTTAGCACAAACATCCCAATGTAGCCTACCTAATATCAAATGACATATTTGGATGTGTAACAGCCCATTTCTCTTAGTATTCAGTGTACCATGGTGCTTTACTGCTTTTTTCCATTGTGACTTTAACACATGGGAGAGAGGGAATGAGTCAACATAATCCTCCGAACACCTGTCTGTCGTCTCGTTCCCACAGAGCCTGTTAAAATCTATATGACCCCAAAATCAGCGGAGAATGACCAGGAAACCGCCTGAGATCCACCATGAGCTATGACTGGTCGAGATTTTAGATTGAGAGACTCCCAAGACTTATTTGAGGGTTTCATGGATCTACTGAATGTTAAAAAACAACAACCCAGCAAGCCAAAACAAAGCCATGGCAGATAAAGCAGAGAGGACAGTACCAGACAGGAAAAGAAAAGCACACCCAAGAGACAGATTTCAAAACAAAACATCAAAGAAATCAAGATGGCCGCTTGATTGCATTTTAAAACAGTCCCTCTGTACATCATATACAGACATCACATAGTGTGCGCAACCAAGAGAGTCAGCGTTTGGTGCGAAACCAAAGTTTGCTTTGCCTGAGGAGACACCGTTAAAAAGTCACATTTCTAGTGCTATAGTACACCATGCTGGATGACACATGAAATACACAGAGCATGATGGGCTATGAAAGCATGTTCGGGTCAAACGCTCACTTGGTTTCATTAAAAACACGCTGGAGTCATCACAACACTTCCACAATAAGTGTTCAGGGATAGAGCGGCCCCATGCAAGAACGAAACTACTGGGCCTCTGGTGTCACGCACCCCATAATGCTGTAGCAGAACGGCCACCACGTAAGCGTCTCTCTAAAAGAACTTACTATACCTCGTCACATTAACAAACATCCATTTTAAGAACCACGGCGATAAATCGGAAATTGTGTCAGCGATGAGGTAAGGTAGCCAAGGAGGATATTCGGATTCAAGTTGTAGGATAACCAAGTGAATTCCCTGGAGTAAACGGACCTCAGCCGCTGATGTTCTTCTGAAAGACTGTGGCGGAACAGTGCTCACTTAAATTATATTTGGTGAATGAATCTGGAAGTGAAGTATCTCGGGCAGTCGTGGACGCTCACCATGAGAGGCTGGATGGTAGTGCTGAACATGTCCCAGTAAAACAGCATGACTGTCTCCTACACCGTTTAAGCAGAGTGCTATAACTTACTGGGTGTTGTTACACAGAACCATGCTGATGATAGAGAAGCCAGGCATGGGAAAAAGAAAAAAAATAAGAGCAGTCTTGAGGCATGTGGCGGTGAGAACCGTTTAGGAACCAAGGGCAGAAAGACAGAGTTATGAGACAATGCTAGATATTATCCGCAGCGGTATCTAGAGAGCAATTCAAAAACCGATTTTTTGTTTTCAGTGAGGATGCCAACTAAAATAAAAAAGGAAACAACTTTAGTTATCTCAGTGTGATAAAACTATTTTCAGTCTTTGTGTTCTTATGTCCCCTCCTCAGCCTGGCCACAGCCCGCGTCGGGCGAGTACAATGACAGTCCTTGCTTTTCGATCATTCCTCGCCAGTTCACAGGCAAGAGTTCAGTGGCCAGCTGGGCTTTGAGCAGGGCGGGATGGCTTTAAACCTGGTCTCAGTCTGTAGTGGGGCACGAGGTACGGATACTAGGAAAACATCAATCTGCCACACATTCCGGCAGAAAAACTAAAAATATAGAAACACCATTCAACTGATGTCTAAATGAACTCCATATACTTCCCCATGTGATCCAGTCACATGATTAATTGTAAAGAAGGGCGAGACAATCAGGTTTCCCTAAAGAAAGAAAGAAAGAAAACACAAGAAACAACTGGTCAGAATACAGCATATTTTTAATCTATGATTTGGCTTTAAAATGACATCTATAAATAATTAATTATAAATGTAGTATTTCTTATATTTATTATTAAACATGCCTAATCCGATGCACTCTCCCCATTTCCCTGATGTTATTACATGTCTTTCCACCAGAGGTCAGCATAGGCTTCATTTGTCGAAACGGTACAGGAGTGCTAGCAATGCTACAAACACTGCGGTGCTAAAAACACTAGCCTCAATCCAGGGGTCCTTAAACTATCATGCTGCCATGAAACAGATGGGAGGTCTACAGAAACTTTAGTGTAAGCTTGGATATCAAAAACAAGCTTTTACATTACGCATGACATGAAAGCAGAAATGGGGATACACGTGAAAACTGACTGATTTATGCGATTTACTCTCTGTTTGGCCACAATCCATCACTTCTGCTGACTTTCCTTGATCTTTGTTTCCTCTTACCATTCTCACCTCCGTGCTGGTGGGTACAGGGAAGGGGCTGAGGCTTGCTGACTGGCAACAATTGCTGACGATGAAAGGCCTGCAATTAAGGAACATCCAGTAAAGATGTTGTTTACGCTCAGTTTCCTTGTGGAATTGGCACAGTTTTATGAGCAGCAATATTTAGTTGTTCCCCCCCCCCTAAACAGATCAGATGAGCCATTTGAAATCTCATTAAGAAGTGACTGGTTCATATTATATCCCCCTTCCCCCCATATCTTTAAAAAAATCTAATTCTGAATAGTGTGGTACAGAAAGTAATTTATAACAATGTCATAATTAAACATAAGGTCACAATGCACAGTATAGTACAAATCAGTGGTGTATGGTGGTGTTCTGAAATAAGGCGGCAAAGTCCTCAGTTATGTATATAAGTATAAATCTCATCAAGTAATTTTTAAGCACTGACATTACATTTATTCCAGAAAAATAACTAAAGGCACAATTTAACAATTAAAATAAGAAATTTTCATATAAATATATTCAGATGTTCTTTTTAAGTCAACTTATTTTCATCAGTCATCAAGCTCGATAAACACTTCCCACAGTCTTCATCTTTTCAGTCTATTTCAAGTTTGATTTTGACGTGACAAAAGCGGTGACATCTAAATGGCTGAGTTGTTTACTTACTTTTTTATTAGTCTTCCCATTAACACCATAATTTAGTTAATTCAGACCGATTCGTGAACACGCACGAAAACAAGAGGTGGGATTTATCACACGAACCAATCATACACAATCAGTGCGATGGAGGCATTCCCTCCTCTCACGTGACTTTTTCCCATTCATTATCTATTACCCCCCCCCCCCCCCCCCACTAAACCCACATCTTTGTAATATTTGCGTTGTTTTATTTTTCTAATATGGTTTATTTTCTCATCCAATTTGTTGAGGCACTGCCTCCCTTGCCTCCTCGGAAGAAACGCCCTGGCTATATATATATATTCCATGTAAAACAGGCTTTTTTCCCTGTATTTTCAGCCAGATTTTAGAGTTCATTATGTTCTGGAGTCTGGGCAGACTGTGTGAGATTCATCCACAACCATCTCAAAATAATCAGAATATTCATATTTTATTTTACAAGTTAATGTAAAAAAGTACCGCTAACCTGTGGCGTAAGACAGATCGTACTGCCCGGCTACAAGGGGATAGCCTAGATGATGGTGGTGGTGGTGGGGTGGCATTAGGCGTTGGGAGGGAGATGATCGAGGCCGATCCATTTCTCTCTCCCTCTCTCGATCCCTCTCTCTTTCCCGCTCTCGGTCGCTTGCTCCTCGCTCCCTTTCATGGGAGGGCTTGTCGGCAACGGTGGGCGATTTGCTCTTGTACTGGTTGGCATGTTGGTGTAGTATGTCCAAGGCTTTGGACTCTGAAGCGGACTTGTTGCTGACTGTGGGGCTGGAGCGAGATTTCTCTGCTTCCTCTCCACCGCCCATTTTACTGCCGTAAGGGGAGAAAGGGTATCCCGCTGGCAGATACGACCCTAAAGATTAGGAAACCATACTGAGTTTCTACTTCATGGAAGTGCCTTTACGCACTTTTAACACACATAAAGACCCAAAACATACTTTATGCAAGTATATGAATGGCAATTTTCCACCATGCCAAAGTTGATTTCACATGTCATTGTGCTATAAAATGTCAAAACCAATTTACAAAGCAGCGCAAGTTTGTGTTGCATTCTCAACATTGTCACAAGGAGCACTATAGTGGGGATCAGGTTATCTACGAGAGGAGATTCTTGCTGAACCAGTTAAACTGTTGTCATGTCTAAAGCTAGTTACCTAAATGATAACGCATCTGGTTTAAAAGCAGTGGTATTTGAAAGTAACTCAGTGGCCACCTTGAGTACTGAGGTTTATTAAAGGGATACTCCACCAGTTTTTCTTATTAAACTATGTTATTCCCTTAACTAAGACGAGTTGATACATACCTCTCTCGTCTCAGTGCGTGCACTATATCCCTCTGTATTGCCGCAAAACTATGTTAGCACTTAGCTTAGCCCATGCATTAAATATGGGCCAAGCAGAGAAGCGACCAAACACTTCCACGTTTTCCCTATGTAAACACAGTTACTCGAGTAGTGTAACTTGACCTGGGCTGGTGACACAAAATAAACCGTTGCGCTTTTCTAAGCGTTTAAAATTGATGACTATATTGTATGGCGGAATACCATAACAAGTGCTTTTGAGCACTTCGACTTGGCGCAATAATATCTTCACTCGTGAAAAGATTACCGGCTCCCGCTTCCTCTCCCCCTCCCTCCAATAGCATCCAGCTGCTGACATTTCCGTCAATACTACCAACGTGACTTTTACTACCTGTGCTATTAGCAAACTGCAGATCATTTGCAATGGCCGACTTTGTAGATGATTATGACTTCTTTTAGAAGACCCAGAGCCATATCTGTTTGAACCCGAGTACACGGAGGAGGAATTAGCTCTTGTGGACCGTGAGAGGCAAGAAAGATATGATCCAGAACAGACCGGAGCTGGCGAAAGACCACGGGCTTTCTGTAAGTGATCTGAATATTGTTGGTGTAGCCTCATCCTTTAGGCGTGTTCCTGTGCAGGTATAGTCCTTCTTTGTGAAATGTTCGGAGCAAACACGCCACTTCTTCAGAGTCATCAATGGTGTTTTGGGATTCTTGTTCAAAGCAGCTAACCAAGCTCTCTGCTGTATGTGGTGTGTTGGAATTCGGTGAAAAATGACAGCACTATGTACATTCTCCTTATTTTCACAACCCTTTACGATGCACGCTTTAACCATTATTGTACACAAACTAGCTTCCAACAACCTGTTACTTCGTCAACTCCGCTCGAACTACTACTACCGGCGCATGTCACGTTGTATTGACGGAAATGTCAGAGGGAGGGGGAGAGGAAGCGGGAGCCGGTAAGAGGACTTTTCACGAGTGAAGATATTATTGCGCCAAGTCGAAGTGCTCAAAAGCAATTGTTATGGTATTCCGCCATACAATATAGTCATCAATTTTAAACGCTTAGAAAAGCGCAACGGTTTATTTTGTGTCACCAGCCCAGGTCAAGTTACACTACTCGAGTAACTGTGTTTACATAGGGAAAACGTGGAAGTGTTTGGTCGCTTCTCTGCTTGGCCCATATTTAATGCATGGGCTAAGCTAAGTGCTAACATAGTTTTGCGGCAATACAGAGCGATATAGTGCACGCACTGAGACGAGAGAGGTATGTATCAACTCGTCTTAGTTAAGGGAATAACATAGTTTAATAATAAAAACTGGTGGAGTATCCCTTTAAGGACATAATAAATGCAACGCAAGAAAACTGCGCACTCAAAATGTGTCTTCCAAGCAATCCTTTTTGCACCATTCTGTACTTGCATAGAGTATGATGTTGGCCAAACCATACAAATCAATCAATGTTAAACTCAGATGTTATTATTCATCTTACCTGGGTAGTTCTGCATCATGACGGAGGACATGCCTCTGTATCCAGGATGGTTGGGATCGTAGCTTTGTCCAAAAGGATATCCATGCATGTAATGCAGGTAGGGTTGGTGCTGTGTCAAGGGGGAGCTGAAAGGTATGTGGGCATTGGCCCGAGGATCTTTCCCTCCGCTTCGATGGTCCTCAGTGTTGGGAGGACATGAACCATCAGTTCCATCTTTACTATCTTCTTTGGAGCTGCTGTCTTTCGGCCTGGGCCTCTCCTCTTTGCCTTTTCTGTCTCGCTCCCTGTCTCGCTCCTCATCTGGCGGTCTCTGACTGTCAGAGTACTGGAAACAGAAAGAAGTTACAGTTAGGGTTTTTGAAAGGTAATGAAATTAGTTCACCCAAATGAGATCTGTGATTTTATTATTTTGATTTAAATTCTAACAATAATACTCAAAAGGCCAGATCTTGCGTTTTGCATTAGAAGACTTTAATTGGGCTTGTTTTTGTCCTGTTCAGACTCCCCGGTCTGAAATATATATAACCTATATAACATGAAGGGTTTCATTTGTAGGGAAATTATTCCTCTAGCTTGCAAACAGTGCTGTTGTTCAGTTCAAGAATCACATGTTTGCCTCACCTGTCTGTACCACATGGCTTGCTCCATACCCAGCCTGGCAGACTCTACACTTGCCTTGGAGTCATCCTTTCCATGATGGCCAGCTTCACTAAGCTTCATTTTAAGCCCCTCAGCCTGCTGTGGCTGTAGCTTGACCTCCTCCCCTTTAGGGATGATGACTGACTTGACAGGTTCGGAGGAAGTGTCTCTCTGCTTGCCAGTGGCCTGTGGCTTTCCCAGGTCTGAAAGGCTGGGGGCTTTTGTTAGGCCTGGAGGAACAGGGCCCTTCTGTTTCCAGTCCTCCTTTAGTGAGGTTTCCCTGTCCTTTACACCGAAATCAGCCTTTTTCTCAGCAGACCTGTGCTGCTCGGCCATAAGTCTCTGCCTCTCCTCATACTGCTGCCTGTAGGTTGGATTAGTGTTCATGAGGTGGTTGTGATAAACCTGGTCTGGGTATCCATATGGGGGTACATAGTATTGGTTGTAGTAGAGTGGCTGCATGTACATATTGGACCGCTGCTGAATGACCGAGGCTTGCTGCTGTTGGTGTGGGTGACTTGAAGCGACCTCAGCTTTGCGCTCATCCTGCACATCCACCTTTGCCTTCTCCTCTGGCAATTCTTGTTCATCTTCCTTCTTCAGTTTCACAGGTTGCCCGTCTGGTAGAGGCCCACTAGCAGTGGAGCTACCGGGGCTAGGGTGGGTGTAACTTGGAGAATAGTAGTTGTCATAGCTAGCATAATATGAAGATTCCTTAGAGGATGCCTGAGAGGGAAAGAGAGCCTTTTTCGCACTATCCCTGCCTGACTGATCTTCCGTCTTGACTTTGACCCCTTCCGCTTTGCCTTCCCCATCCTCTCCGGCATCAGATATGTCAGAGTATGCAGGACTATTCGTCTTAACCGAGGAGCTATCAGCCCCGTTCTGGGTGACAACGTGAAGAGGAGTGAGAGGCTGTCCGCTGCTATCCACACGACTGGCCACCCCGATGGATGGACTGGGGGCATTATCAGTGAAGCTGTATATCTTATCCGCCTCAGCCTTCATGCTAGCAAGGCGGCTTTGATGAGGGTCCGAGGAGCCATTAAGATGACCCTCACTTCTGCTTCCTGGGTCAGAGGATTCAGAATATGGACTTTTCTCCTCTTCGGTTTTCCCACTTTTTGCTGGGAGCTTGGGGCTGTCTGCATCCTTGGCCAAATCTTTCTTTTTCTTGTCCTTTTTCTTTTTGTCCTTGGAGCTGCTCAAGGCTGGATTAATTGGCGACAAGTCCCCAGCTACACCTAACTTAGACTGCATGCCTTTCAGCTGGGGACTCTTGGGGATACCCTGCAACAAGTTGGCCAACCCAGGGGGATGGTTGGGGCTCCCGCCACTGAATGGTGTTGGCTGCAGAGCATACATCTGCTGAGAAGGGATGGATGGAGCCATGGACCTGGAAGTTTTCATGTTCTTCTGGGACAGCTTGTCAGACTTGACATTGCTGTTGGGCTTTTTGGACTTCCTGTCCTCTATGCCATCATTGCTAGCCTCATCAGCAGTGACGCAAGGTCCATCCTCACAACCCTCCATTGGTGTGCCACAAACGTCTGCTTCAACATCACAATTCTTTTTCTTTGTCTTAGAGCCAAACTTTCCAGGAGAGGGAGATGGACTCTGAGCATCAAAGCCTCTTCCTTTAGGCGTGACAGACCGTGCTGGGGAGAGAGAGCCTTTCTGTGTAATTGACGCTCCGTTGCAACTTCCTGGCTCAGGGTGGAGAGAGGATTCTTCCCCATACTCGCTGTCCCCATCCATATCTAACTTAATATCATCGTCATTATGTGCACGAGCCTGATGGTACTTCAAGCCATTGATGTGCTTGTACTTCTTGTTGCAATTGGGATGTGGGCAGTCGATCAGTACAGGTGAGGGGCAGGTTCGGTCTAGTGGAGGAGGAAGGGACTCAGTTTTGATGATAGGAATTGGGAGTGCAGAAGAGGTCATTCCACCGTTTGAATTTGTGCGCATACGCTTATTGCCTTTAGAATCCTCAGAGCTGGAGTTGGGCTCCATGTCTGATGTAGGCTTGCTCTTGCGCTTACTGGCTGAGGACGGACTGGCTTTTATGTCCTCTGTGTTGCTGTTGGGCGGAGTCCTGCGCTCAGAGGAGTTTTGGCTTCCACGCCTACCCTTGCTGTTGGAACTTGCTCTTGTCTTGCTGTTGTTGCTGCCCTTATTATCAGACGAGTTGCTGTTCTCATTGACTGGGGTGTTGCTATTGGGTCGCATTCTTTTACCACGGCCACGTCCATTTCTCATTTCTAGGTCACTTGTGGGAGACTCGCAGAACCTTAAAGAAAAATTAACATTATTTATTAGACCTTCACAATTAACTTAATAATAATTAGCCATCATGACAAACACTAAATTAAATGCTGTCAATGGGTAAATTAGACCAAAATTGTTAAAAAATATTGAATCTGGCAAAAAAAAAAAAAAAACTAAAACATGCTAGCAGTTAAAATACTAAATAGTATGACATTTAGAATTGTACTTTAAACATTTAATACAGCATGCACTTTTACAAGTTACCACATTTAAATACTACTAAAAAGCTTAACATACCAAAATCACTCCTAAACAACAAATAAAAAATGGATATTCAATATAAAACTGATTTAAACTGTATTCTTATCACTTGACTTGGAGATGTGTGTGTTTTTAATAGTGTGCCTCATCCCTAAGGGTTATGATGTGATACACCTGGCTTACTGCTAGCATAGAGGGAGTAAGGGCAAGCGAAGTGGGAGGAAGGGAGGGGGGGCTCCTGGAGAAGAACACTTGATTTTCCTGATTTGAAAAGTTAAAACATTTCACGTACCTTGGAGGGGCCCAGTCATGACGTGTACAATCCAAAAGTGTTCCGACATACGTTTTGTTCCTCCAGGTAACGTTAACCACCAGCATACCTGTAAAAAACAAAGACGACAATTAATATAATGTGAGAATATCTCTGTTATCTTAGAGGCTCAATGAGACGGTAATAGTATAGAGTTATAATTCTAATGCTCCTCCAACTCATTCACAATATTTCACGCACAGTACTGGCAGAAGCCACAATTTAAATAGTTCAAATGGCATTTTGGAGACTCTCAAAGCAGCCATGCTATTTTTTTTACTGTGTACTTCATGATTACACCAGCTAAAAGCTGTAAGGAGCAGAGTGTGTCATTTCTGGGAGGAAAATTGTTTGATGGTGTCCTCCATCTGACTTTGCAGTACTGTGAGCTGCCTCTGCAAATGGTTTAGCAATTGTGTGAAAACAGCTGAAGTAAATGAAAATGTTTGTGGCTGGCAGTGATTCAGAGGCTTTGCTACAGAAGCTTGGAAAGGTAAGTGCTGGATATTTCTGTGATTTTACACTACCATAAAAGCAGGCAAAATCAATATTAGATTGCAATTAAATGCCCTTAATAGCTCATGAGAGGCAGTATAATAATGTTGTGTAACCTTGATATGGCGTCAGTCAGACTAATAAATGTATTTCGGATAAGCCTCTAGTATGTTAAGTTTTTAAAGTAACACATTTTATTTCGTAGAATGTTGCTTTATTCAAGGAGTATCATCAGTTTTTACTCAAAACCTTGTCTTGTTTTCCTCCATCCCAAACATTATAGTATGGGCATCAGAATGTGAGAGCTGAATTCATGACCGTTCCTTTGAAAAATGTCAATGGAGGTCATTCGAAGAGCACATTAGCGGGGCCCCTTCCTCTTTCACTTGCAGTCATTAGTGGTTCTCTGGCCACCTGTCTGAACCCAGACTAAATGAGGGTAAATGGCCGGCATTTCACCTCTGATGCTCTTCAGAAGCCAGAGTGGAACAAACAGAAGTCTGGCATGTGCACTGCTGCACTCTTACACTCCATTAAAAACATCTCTGTCAAGATTTACTAGCGGGGATTTAAACCCATACATTGTGCACATGTAATATTTAACATGCAAAACACTGACTTTTAAAATAAAACACAATACATAAAGAATTAAACAAAACAAAAGCTCACACACATATAAATAACACAAACTCCACAAAACAACAATAACAAAAATCTGGCTTAAAACAAAACAGCTTATTTTTTAACAGTTCTTATTTGTTCCCGCATCCTGGTCTAACTGGTTTAAAAGGAAACCAGCTAAGACCAGCAAACCATCTTAGGCTGGAATACGTTTTTTTTTAAGTCATGATAAAACAATTGCAGAAATAACATAAGACATGATGAACATGTATTTTTTTAAATCGTTCATCGTTACTTAAGCCTAGTGATATTTTAAAAATGGGGGAGTAGTCATCCAATATGTCCACCCAAACTTTCCATTTCACTAGGAAATACATGAGCACAGGGAAAAACATTATTGATTTTTAAAATGCATGCACTTCATTGACCTCATGATGAAATCCAAGAAGTGACAAATATGCAAATGAAAACAGAAAAGGTAAATGACACAATCAGCTATGTTTTGTTTAAACCAACAGTCAATTCTGGCAATAAAATAGCAATGGCTGATTGAGGTGGCCCTGGAAAGAGGGTTGAATCAGGATACTGGCACATGAGCCTTGCTGTTTGGCACGGGTGTGTTTGCTGGCACTGGGCCCTTCATAGTCTGTGGGTGAGGGCTTTCTGGGCTCTACTTCAAGAGCAATAAACTTTCAGAAGATTTAGGCCTGACATTTGGAGGCATCAGCATGCATGGCTTGTGAGAGTGGATGCCACACCAACACGACCCTGGTCAGCTTCCAGCGTCCTGCAGCGGGATTTGTGTCAGAGTGATGCCTAGAAATATTGCACCAATCTGCCTCTGACTGTTTCATCATGAACTGAGAGCTGTCTGCCCTTAACCTCCTGCCATTCTGGGATTCACGCACTGGGCTGAAACATGAGCAAGTCAATATGTCCATCCACAAATAAAAGGTTGCAGTGCACTAGATAAGATTTCCACACTGGGCTTTGGCTGAAATAAAAGCATGGCACTGTTGATTCGAGGAAGTCAAGAGAGGACACTGCGACTCAGCAACAACTCGATCTGCAATAAGTGGATGGAAGATGGATGCTCTATTACAAAGCCCAGCGAGCTACCTAAGCAACATTTGTTGTTTTCCTAGTAACGTTCCTGACACAAATGCCACTCTAAATTATGTTCTCCTACAAGATACCTTGTTGTTGCTGAAATCTAAGGTAGCACTGCATGCATCCACAGTGTAACTAAGGGAGATCCAACAAAAGTAGTGGACTGGCAACCACTGTTATGATGCCAATCAAGTCAGTTAAAGAGTTATGTTCTATATTAGGGCTGCACAATTAATCGCAATGAAACCACACGCGATTTGGAAAAGGCTGCGCAAATTTTAAAAAACGTATACGCAGTTTGTCAGTGCATTGCGGCTGATCGGAAGTAAATGCGGCTTCATCTGAACACCAGAGGGCGTCTCACGCAGACACGCCAAATACGCCCCGCCGTAGAAGTACAATAACATTCCAGGAAATCCCTATCGTGCATCATCGCTGTAGCTGAATAAACACAAGATTGAAATGCTTTGATTGATTAAACATGACTAATAAACACACGACTGCCTTATTCCGTGTAAGAAGCCACATCATCTCCCAGAAGGATGCTCAATTGTCGTTATGAAGTGAGTTTGGAGTAAAAGCATTAGGGCTGACTTCTAATATTCGAGGATTCGACGATTCGATTCGGAGAGGTCTGATTCGACTATGAACCTCATAGCCGAATAGTAGGGAAGTGTTTTGTAACCAATAGGGGTGTGACTGTTATTATATAACCGTGAGACCGACGGTTATAGTTGAACACCGTCATTAGAACTCTATAACCGCCAAAACCGTGCTATTAGAATATTTTTTACAAAAATGTTTTATCATAGAGAATGTTTAAATACTAATATATCATCTTACGAGGAATTTATCATCTCAACGGAGGCGGAGTTAGTGGTGCTTCAGAGGCTGCTACTGCTGGAGATGATTCGGGAGAGGTCTGTGCACCTTTACCGATCAGAGCGCGCGCTGACACGGAGTAAAGACTTGTTTATACTCGACGCGTCCGCACGAGCGCGAAGGTGTGCGCGGCATAAATGACGCGTTGGGTGCGGAAGACCCCATTTCGCTTGGCTGTGTGCACGGCTTTTTTTTTGGTAACAGCGCGCGCGACGCCGCATCCGAGGATGAACAACTTCAAGGCGAATCTACCCAATCATGTAGGCTACGTCTCACCGCACCGGCACGCAGTTTGCGCGTCTAAATTGCAAAGTTCATTGCAAAGTTTTTTTGTTAAGGTTTTGTTTACTGTGTGTGATTTATTTAAAACAAAGCACGTTCATTGCAACGTTTTTTTTGTTTTGTTTTTTTGTTAGGGATTCATTTAATGGAAAGCACATTCACTTCTAGTTGTCTTGCTGTTCATTTTAAATAAACGTAGATCGAGTTGTCCTATAACAGACGAACAGTTATTCAACCGAACGTCTAGCTGCTATCTAAAAAAAAGAAAAAAAAAAGGTTCGACTATCAGTCAACTACGGCAAAATCTAACGAATCAGATTCGACTATGAAAATCCTTAGTCGAAAACAGCCCTAAAAAGCATGTTATTAAATGTTGTCTTTTGTTGGACAAGATTCATAAATGCTTCTCATGTTTGGAAAGATGTTTGACGCGTGGTGCTTTTAATGCACGTTATAAGTGACTCAAACTTCAAATTTCAAAATCGCGATAAGTCAAATCGGTTTAAGTGCGATTACATGTAAATTGTGAAAAGCCCTATTCTATAGTATAAATATGGGTTGTATGAATTAAATTCAGATGTGATTCATCAGCCATGTTGTTACGGTCACGTGACCAACCAGCGTCACTTACTTCAATTCATAAATCCCCTCCCGTGGCCTCATGGGATAGTAAAGTGTCCATCGAATGCACACTTCAGAATCTCGCCGGAAGCAGTAGGCCATCCGGAGACTTTTCGTCTAATGTTTTTTGAATGCTATGTATTCGGACATACTACTCTTTTGGCGTACTGTTATTTGCATACTATATAGTAGGGAAGTATTTTATTTTGGATGTAGCGCAGGTCTTACGGCAGGGCTGGGCAAATCTGGGATGTGTCCGAAATTGCCCCCTATTCCCTTAAATAGGGCACTATTTAAGGGGAAAGCCATTTGTAGTAATGTCTGAAACCATAGTTTGAGTGCACCCATTCAATCCCTCAATAACGCGTGTACAACCGATGTACGCTCAAATCAAACTAATGTAGTGAATAGTGATTGAGGGTATACGCTGATTTCACGCTGCCGCCATTTTGGAAATCGAAAGCGAGGCTCCGGTGGGAAGAACCCCGGAAGTACAGATAAACAACAATGCCTTGGACTACCAACCTGAAGCTGCTGCCGCGATTTACACTATTGGATGTTAATATCCAATATAGGGTATGTATATAGTTCGTTCCTGCTTCTTTTTTTACGTTCTGAATTATAAAAAAAATGTTTTATTTATAAATTAATTTCACTGTATATAGTCTAAAGTATGAAAGAAATGTATGTACATTTTTAGAATAACTAATTTCTACATTAACACAACAATACGCCATCGCATTCGCGACTCTCCTATGATTAAAAGCGACACTTCCGGTTTTCTTCCCACCGGAGCGATTTCAAAATGGCGGCTGCGTGAAATCAGCGTATTTGGGGGCATTTCGGATACAGTCTTGACCTTCAAGATCCACTTCCCTGCAGTGTAGCGCCAACCCGGATCAAACTCACCTGCCGGTAGCTTTCTAGTAATCCCGAAGACCTTGATTAGCTTGTTCAGGTGTGTTTGATTAGGGTTAGTGCTAAATTCTTCAGGAAAGTGAATCTTGAGGGCCAGAGTTGCCACCAGAGGTATCTTATGCTGCGTTCAAGTAATGTCGGAAAGATACACACTGTCAGTATTAGGACTTAGGAAGTTATCCTTATGAGAAGTGTGGGTGGACTGTCTGCAACGTCTTTAAGAGAGTGCAGCACAGCGGAAAGACATCTCAAAGTGTGTGAGAGATGTGTTCCCTGCCACGGGATCTTGCTGCTCTACTTTCCACCCACACAAAGTGTCACCACGATACAGATCTGCCCAACACCCTGATGAGAAAAATAACACATCAAAAGAAGATGCACTATGCACACCAGTGGAACCAGCTCTCGCATCCCAAAGAGAAAGAGAGAAAGTGTATAACACCAGCACAACAAAGGTTGCCTCTCTAAAGTGAAAGAGCAGATGATTGGAGCCCTGTGTTTGAGACCCATCCTGGAAAAACAGATCCGAGCTGATGTTGTGGAAGTGTGGCACTGGTTGGGAAGGGCTGTCAATGGACACAAACGGATTTGTTTTTCTCTCCTTCTTGACCCTTCAACTGCGTTCTCTCTCCATGTCAAAGACACACACACACACAAGAGTGGCCACAGAGGAGCAGGGTGAATCAGACACACTGTGCCCATGGCAAGAGGAATAGAAAACACTTAGACAGCCAATGCGCTGTGAATGTTGATGAAGCAGGCCTTTATGTGGCGGGACTGGGAGGATGGCAGAGAGTGGGCGGCACGTATTCCACTGCCTACCCATAGCCTAGATTATGCTCTCATTTAGGGATTTGAAGGAAATTTTTCCTTTTCATTTCTCAGACTGAGGCTGGTGGAGAGCAGAACTCACTGACATTTCTGCAGTGGGCTATGATAAGAAGGGATATAAAAAAAATAAATAAAAAAAAATCAAACCTACAGAATCTGGACAAATCCAGGTAGAATCAATTAAATTGCAAGCGTGAGGTACCGTCCACGGCTCTGCATAACAATCACTACGAGGCAGGTGTTTTAAAATAAGATATAGATACATGTACTTTATTGATCCCTGAGGAGAAATTCAGGAATAGACTAATATGTAAATTAGGACAGGAACAAATTATTATTTTGGTATTTGTGCACTGTAAGGATTACTCTTATAATTACTCTTGAAATCTAACAGAATGAGCAACTTTTACAGGCTTATTTATTTAAGTAAAATTACAATAATATATTTTTCATTTATATATATATATAACAATTAATACTAATAACGATAGATCAAGATATATGCTTTTCTACACCTATATTTTCAAAGGTATTTCAGCTCTTGTATACATTTGAAGCATAAATGTTTAGGAAATAACTAGCGCTGTTCTGACACACACCAGGAAGCGTACGCACAGAAAGCCGGCTGTCACACAGTTCAAGTACTGAACCAAGTTCTCTTATTGAGCTTTAACTGTCAAACACATACAAGGTTTATATAAACACAGTCGGTTATATCTTAAGTGAATGTAAACAGTTCGGATGTGTATCTGTATATTGGATCCGTGCCTGAGGTGACACCAGCCTAATATACCTGCTGACTTTGTGTCAATGTTTATCAAACCACAAAAAAACAAAGAAAATCACTCACTGAGTAACTTCAGTAGCATCAATGTATATTTAAAGATGTCAATGCAGTTTTATTTGAATATTCAAAACAGACCTTGCTGAAAAAAATAAAGCACTGTTTATTTATTTTGTACCTTATATTGTATTTATTCTATTATTTGACATTTGCATCATTGTTCTTATTTTCAACAAAGATAAAATAATGAAATGAGGTGAAAGAAGATTTTGTCCCACACCTACTTTGGCCTGTCATTTATGTTTTTTGTTACTTTTTAAGGCAAATTTCCTAAAATAGGGGAATTAACTTGGCTGTACTGCTCAGTGACATGCAAAAATAGCTGATTGTGATCCTGCCTGAAAAAATAAATAAATAATTGCGATATGATATTTTTGCCATGTCACCCACCCCTAAATCAAAACATATTCCAAACACAGTCAATTTCTCTCTGGATTCTAAATTGTTTTTGTACCCCCATCACATCAAAATGGACCGTTTTTATTAATCTCAGTAACTGTTGTTCAAAAATACCATTGTAACTTGCTGCTAGTTGCTGGAGGCTGACAAAATATTTAAGCATCTTAAATCTACTCTTAATTGGTTTCTTAACCAATTGACCAATTAAATTGAACAAGTTTATATGCATATAATCCAGTGAACAACTAAAATGGTACACAGAAAATAAATGAATGAAGCAAGCATATACACTACCGTTCAAAAGTTTGGGGTCGGTATGATTTTAAATACTTTAAAAAGAATTCTCTTCTGCTAACCATGGCTGCGCTTATTTGATTAAAAATACAACAAAAATCAGTTATAGTATTAAATATTATTCCAGTGTAAATCAGCTGTTTTCTGTGTGAATATATAGTAAAGTGTAATTTATTCCTGTGATCAAAGCTGAATTTTCAGCATCAGTGTCAGTGTCAGTGTCTTCAGTGTCAAATGATCCTTCACAAATCAGTATAATATGAGGATTTGATGCTCAAGAAACATTTATTATTATTATCAATGTTGAAACAGTTGTTGGTCTGTCAGTTGTACAGTTTTTTTTTTTAGGATTCTTTGATGAATAGGAAGTTCAAAAGAACAGCATTTGTTTGAAATAGAATCTTTTGTAACATTATAAATGTCTCTTTACTGTCCTTGATAAATAAAAGTATTGATTTCTTTCCTCCAAAAAATAAAAATAAAATTCTCACTGACCCCAAACTTTTGAACGGTAGTGTATATAGCACTTTTAGATACTACAAATAGACACATTCCTGTTTATATCTGGTGTTTTAATCTGTCTCTTTTGTCCGCTTTTGACCACTTCTGTCCTGATTTCTTCAAGGGGAGGGTCTATGGGGGAGTAAATGTATGGGTTTTTTCAGATCTTTAGATCTACTGGACGAAATAAGCTCACGCAATTTACATATGAACGTGACAGAACAGAGAGCATCAGCTTTAGTTTCTGCTCTGACAGACGCAAGACCAGCCGAACGCTGCGAGTGTGTGTTAGAGATCAGGAATGCTGAGAGAACATTGTGTTTGGTACATTTTTCATCTTCAAACCAAACTTCGACCATCACACATTCGACCACATGAGCGTTTACACTACGAAAGCAATCCGGTCGAATGTGTTTTCCACTACCTCTGGATGTGGTCGAAAGTGGACAAGCTCAAAATATTTTAGACCCTTTACATCTGTATTTAGCGTCGTCCACTTGTGATCCGATCGACCACAACGCTTCTTAATACCAGGTGTAAACAGGGCCAAAGTGATTTAGAACGGGATCAGGGAAATCTTCAACCACCACCAGTTTGTATGCATACAAACATCATGGTTGGCTTGTTTTTATCATTCCACTTGGAAACAAAGACACTACATTGATACAATGAGCTCTGAGGAACAACTAATCACTGGATTTCCCAAAAAGTAACCAGAATTTTGCTGGAGAAAACTAGATACACATGAGCATGTGTTATATCTGTGAAATAATAAAGAAAAAGTCCAAATTTTCTTTACAACCAATCACAGACACTATTTAAATCATCTTTTCCCCCTGTTGTTCAAATGATATAATCAATTTCAGTTGCCTTTAAACACTATACAAAAACAACACAAACCAGGTTATCCGCTTCACGTCAGTCAGACTCTCTCTTCCTCTCAACGTGGGCAGCTCTTGGCCAGAGTTTACACTGTCAGTCCAAATCCGATTATTTGTGTATCCGACTGAAATATCGGATCCATATGGCAGAACCGTATGAGGCTGGTATGAGGCTTTTTTCCACATTTGTCTTCTCCGCCGGTTTCAAAATATGTCTCGATCATTTTCTGCTTGTTCGGCACTTTGCAACAACACAGCATTGTTTCGGCAGTGACTTTCAGCATGTTTCCTACAACAACATCTGATGTTTACATTTTACGTGACGTGAGAAAGTCTCGTAAACCACGCGAAATCCGATCTGAGCAGTCAGACTAAAGCGGATTTCCAGTAATGCGATTTGAATAGGATTTCAAACCACATATGGATGTAGCTTGAAACAGATTTTTGCTGTTCACATTAGCTAATTCTGATCGGATTTCAATCGGATATGCACAAAAATCGGATTTGGACTTAGAGTCTGAATGTAGCCTTTGCCACAAGTTCAACCAAAAAAGTCTGGCTCATCAAATCTCGCAACCTCATCTTATAATCACACATGGCCTTGCTACAGTGCGTTTTCTTACCGTCCTCAGTTTCTTGCCACACGATGCCCTCCAGGTTGACGCTGGTGCCCGGCTCACAGGGTCCCAGGCACTCCGGCTCTGTGGACAGGGCCACATCTGATGTGTTGACGGCCACCGAGCGCGTGCGCACCATAAGCTGCTCACAAGGTGAGGCGATATCACTGTTTCCCATAGAGGAGAGGAGGTGAAGCGGCGGAGGAGCCGGGGTGGAGACCGGAGACTCCATCTAAAGAGAGAGAGACAAAACAAGGAAGATAAGTGACAAGGAATTTAAAGGTGCTGTATGTAACTTTTTCACTCTACTAAAGCATACCATAATATGTTTAAATATATTGAGGAAACATGCTAATTTCACATACTGGTTTCTCTGAAAAACCCTTCTATGGCCAGTTATTTTACATTCAAATGTCCGTTTCCGTGTGAGAAACAACAATCTCTGATATTTTGAATTGGACTGCAGTACCCATTTCCACCACTAGCTGTCGTTCTTACAGACTGCGCCTTTAATGACACATGGAGAGTATCCGCACATGCCCTTCAGGTAGACTATTACATGAAGGCTGTTAACTTCAACTTATTTATTTATATAGCACATTTAATAGCAACGTTGTTGCCCAAAGTGCTTCACAGTTATAATTAAAACATACATATATTATCCTCTGTTACAGAGAGGACGTGACCTGCACCCTGCTGGACAGTGGACCTCATTAACAGCCAGAGATGCTTTGAGTTTCTTACACCTCACTCCAGGGGAACAGGCACACACAGCATGATCACTGACACCACATCATCTCACAGAGAGAGTACCGGCTCCCTTGTTCAATTAAGGAACAGTGGCTGTGTGTTCAGGCACTATAATTGACCCTACCTGCATTCAGGGGCCAAGATGGACACCAGCCAGGTGAACGGACAGAAATAGACCAGTATGAATACGGCATGCTGCTTCACAGGGCACTTGGTGGACGACATGCTATTTTTCGGTGAGTGATCCATCTCCTACGTCTACAGTCTCTGAGCTCATGCATTATTACAGGGTTCATGCAGACACTGTAAAATTAAATTCCAGGACTTTCAAGCACCACTTTTTGGTTTTCAAGAAATGCAATCAGAGATCTCACTTATCAAACAATAGCTTTATCATCTTTCAAATTCTAAAAAAGTTGAATAGATAAACAAAAATAAACTAATAAAACAAAATGGTACAAAGAAAAAGCAATGACTGTGGTAACTTTAACCATTGAAAGGATCCTATGACAAAGATATCGCTTTCGCTATCGATTTTTTTCTCCCATGAATATATGATTGACCCGAAGAATGAAATATGTATCATATACTTGGATATTTATATGAGCAATATCAAGCTCATAGCCATGCAAAATGGCTCTATATCAATATCAGACAGGTTGCAGCGTTGATTTTGTGTGAAAAGATTGTTTTATCAAAAACATTAAACACTAATTTTAAACAATTGTCTTTCAATAATTCAATCACTTTGAGTGCCTTTTCATAAATAGGGCTGTTTTCAAGGGTTTTCCAGGACTTAAATTTCAAGCGTCAAATTCAAGCACCTTGTACAAACCCTGTTACTCTGATATGTTGTTTGGGAACAATCATTACTTTTGTAATTCTATTTGGTTCCACTTATGCCACAAAAAATACCTTTAAAGGAAGAGAGAAAGGTGCTCGCATAATAAAATCAAAGCTTGAATATGTTTGTTTTCCACTTTTTCAACTTTAGTTAGTGTGTAATGTTGCTGTTTGAGCATACAAAAAGATCTGCAAGGTTACAAAGCTCCCAAAGTCCACTCCAACTGAGAGATTTTATTTAACAGAATCTCCTTTTCAAGAACTACAACAAACAGCTCTTTTGGACTACAACGCAATTTTAACAGATCTTATGAAGTTATAATGCATAAGAAAACTACAAACACACCACTCTGAAACATCCTGTCAAATCCTTGCTAGCAAAGTCTATGCACGAAATCCGTTCTGCACACTCCTCGTTCGTTAACATTGTCAGGGTCTGAATCGGGTTCGAATTGGTTTGAAATTGAAACCATGCTTATTCATATTTACACTCCAAAAGAACTCATGGTTATTAAGGGGCGGGACACTTCCCGAGCTAAGCACTGCCAATCACAACACACTAGGCCAGCTAACCAATCACAGCACATATCTTATTTCGGAAGGAGGGGCTTCATCGAAATCAGCGTGTTTTAGCCAGACTGGGGAGAGGAGTTCAGTAATAATGTAAAATATGTGAAAAATAATGCATCAAAACATTCTAGTCCACCCCAAAAACAAAAATCAAGACTTTGTAAAAGGGCATAATAGGGCATAATAGGGCCCATTTAATATTATCCTAAGAACAAGTTATGACGACAACAGCAACTGTAAACCCTTACTTACTGAACTCTTAATTGACGAGATTCAATCCCCAATCATGACCAAAACAAAGGGGGGGAAATAGAAATGTTAACACAATGTGAAAATTTAACATGCCATACAGTTTAATTAGTCCTAAAAAGCTATATTTTGTAATATTATTTCCTCCTAAAAAATGTCACTTTGGTGCATTAAAAAAAAACAAAAGGCAAAAGGAGAAAGAAAAGATGACTAAATATATTAATAACCAGAAATCATCAATGCCAGGGCATGTGTCCCACCGCTGGCACGCGGAGGAGTAAACATTGGCACAAAATGGTGAGAGGGGAATACTATATGATTATAATTATCTTTATTGTTTACTTTAGAAACACTGAAGTCAAGGTCCAAAATTAACACTCGCTAAGCAGCAAATGAGAGGCTATCACAAGTAAATCTAATATGAAATTGTGAATAAAAAATTATATGATTAAAGTCGAATTGTATACACCGCCTACTAGAGAAAATATCTGCAGGACATGTTTTCCTGGAGGGCTACATGTGGAATATTCCTCACATCAAGTCACCAAAATGAAAATTATAAACCAAAAACTGATCAGTGGTAAATGTTCGTTTGGGAAATGTAGTCACACTCACAACATTGTTGCATATTTAAAAGTTTGTAATATTTAAGAGTCAGTTTGTTGTTGTTTTTTTAAAGAAATTGATAGCTTTATTTAGCAAGAACACATTTAATTGAAAAGTTTATTTAGTTATAAAATGAATAAATGCTCTTCTTTTGAACTTTCTATTAATCAAATACTGTAAAAAAAAAAAAAAAAAGGCTAGAAGGTTAGTGTGACACTTATAGACCCTGTGCTGAAAATCAAGTTTTTAAATGTTATGAGATGTTTTTATGTGCAACCATGTGCAAATTCATCAGTCAACATCATTGCGGAGTATTTTCTCCTTAAAACAGCAGACATTCTCAAAAAACACGGTTTGAAATCACCTTTCCTACCGTCACAAACATGTAAACGATCCTGAAAAGTTGAGGCCGGGGCTTTTCTCCACTGACTTTCAATGATGTTCAGAGTGTTTCTAGGGAGGATGATTATTAGACTGACTCTGAGATGGTGAACATCAGGAACATGGTCTGTGTAACATTAGCAACACATTATTATCTGTTTGATAATGTAATCAAGCCAAAGGCTAATCATATCAATCACAGTTATGTGCCTGACGTACATAAAATACACTACCATTCTGATACATTGACGATCCTGTATTATTCGCTCTTCTTCTAAATCAGTTCCTGGTTTAAACATATATGGCTGAATTAAACCAATATTGTCACTGTATAGCGTTTACTACAGCGAGTGGATCAGGTAATCCGAGCTGCTGTGAGTGAGTGAGTGGAGGCGGGGCTATTTGCATATTCGTGAACCGCGTATACTAAATTAGGCAAGGGTGTCGAGTAACATTCAAGGTATTATAAGGCAATATTTAAATATGTAATTTTGGTGATCAAAGATGAGTTTTAAGGGATACAATTATTGACTGGAGTAATGATGCAGAAAAATCTGCTTTGTCATCGCAGGAATAATATTGTTTCACAATGTTTTACAGTATTTTTGATCACATAAATGCAGCCTTGATGTGAGCATGAAGCAAAAAAAAAGTCTTACTGACCCCAAATTTTGAATGGTGGCGTATTTTTAAAATGTAAGGCCTTGTGTATGATTCAGAATAGAGTAGAATACTTAGAAACTGGGGGTGATTTTACTTCATGTTAAAAAGGTCTAAACGATGAAACCTCACAGCGAAGAGGAAGGTCATGTGGAAAAATAGTGAAGCACGTCTGAATTGAGGCCTGTTATCATTTGTGATTGAGATAATAACAGGTTCAGACGAGCCATGACTGTTTTTACCTCCTGCATGAAACATCACACCAGTGAGAGAAGCTCCTGTCATCTCGACCGACAGCTGATTTATGATTATGCGTGACTCGCCAGAGCGGTAGCTGGTGCGCTGACACACACAACACAAGAGCAAACATCCAGCTGTCAGCTCTCCCAGAAAACACACAGACATGCTCAAACACACTACAGGCCCATCAAATATACTTACAGCCCTAATATCCACCGTAACACATTCATCAAGCAATTACCTCACAGGATCTGGATGTACTCTGCTATACACCAATGAGCACATTCAAGACTCGTAAAGTCCCCCGTGGTGAAAACCAAGCTTTAGACGTTGTTTATATGTCTGTGGTGTGTTTAATATGCTTTAAGACAAACCATGTGGAAATTCATAAGTCGACAGCATTGCTGAGTATTTTCTTCTTAAAACTGCAGTGAACCAAAGACAGTCTCAAAAACACGGTTTGAAATCGCTGGTGTTTCTGACGTCACAAACGACCTTGTAACCAATCAGATCAACCTGTGATCGTCAACCAGTGGATCTCTGAGCTGAGTGAGTGAGTGGAGGCGGGGTTCATTTGCATATTCATACTAAATGAGGGTGTAGAGTTACATTCAAGCTATTTTAAGGCGTTTAAGGAGTAGTTCACTTTTAAAAAAACTTTTGCTGATAATTTACTCACCCCCATGTCATCCAAGATGTGCATGTCTTTCTTTCTTCAGTCGAAAAGAAATTAAGGTTTTTGATGAAAACATTCCAGGATTTTTCTCCATATAATGCACTTTGCTGGGCACCAAACGGTTCAAGGTCCAAAAGACAGTTTCAGTGCAAACTGGAAACTGTTCAAAGGGCTTTAAACGATTCCAGACGATGAATAAGGGTCTTATCAAGCGAAACGATCGCTCATTTCAAAAATAAATAACAAAGTTTAAGTTTTATAAGCTCAAATGCTCGCCTTGCTCTGTTCTGTGATGCACGTTCGTGACTCTCCTGTTCGAACTCGTTCATCAAAATGAACAAATCTTTTTTTGAGTCATTTGATTCATTTAACGAACGAAATGAACGAATTGACTCGGAAAAAGATTAGTTCATTTTGATGAACGAGTTCATCCATGGACATCTTGGATGACATGGGGGTGAGTAAATTATCAGCAAAGTTTTTTTTAAAGTTAACTAATCCTTTAAGAATTTTTTTCAAGGAAAAAACATTTAAATGTCATTTTGGTGATCAAAGATGAGTTTTAAAGAATAAAATTGACTACAGGGGGACTTTAATAGTGACGAATAATGAGAGTGCATCTCCATCTGCCGATACTGACACATGAGCCTTTAGAATGTAAATGGAAAAAAGTTTCAAGTGGTTTTGATGCCAAGTGCCACAATCTAGCTGTATTGCCAGCAGACGCTTGGCAGAAAACAACTGTCAAACGCATACAAAGAAGGGAAGGAAAAAATGAAGGCCTTCAAATTAAATAACAAAATTCCAGTTCTTCAACCTAATCTTTTCCTGAGATGAGAACTCAATGTGATTTCTAAACCTTGCCCAAACATCAATCATCTTGGCTAAGCACAGATGCTTTTAATACTCTTGCAAAACACCAACATAGCCTAAAACAAGATAGAAGAAATGAAAGAGACATGAAGAAAATCCCAGAAACTCTTAAAAAGATGATAAAGAGCCTATTCTTTAGCAGTCTCAGCCTTAAGACGGCACACCCACGCTCAGTCCGACTGCATTTAAGCTCAGAAACCTAAGATTTAATCTGACTGATAGTTAATGGCACATAGTGTGTTTTATTAGTCCACTTGGAAACACTTCTGAGGAAAATATCATCACCGGATTTGACAAATTTACCAAGTAAATATCAAGTAGGAACGAAGGCATTCAATCTTTGAAGGATCATCCCTGAAAGGTTTCATTAGGAGACACCTTTAACAAGTACAAGATCTCGGTCGGTGTCAAATAAATGTCTTATGACGCTGCAAAACAGTGCAAGTGAACTGTGGTTGGTAGCTTTACGTTTTGGTCAAACAGTGCCTTCGTGTTTAAGTGGATGCTTGTTGACTAAAATAAACTGCAGTCTGAGGAAGAATTTATGCCGTTTAGTTAAATATCTGATTAGGGATCAGAACTTGCTCTCTGCATTACCTGAACTCTGTAATAGTGGCTGAGAGGGTATTACATTTAAATACACATAATGATAAAATGACAGCAATTAAGTGGACATTAACTTGAACTTCACAAAAAAAATATTTGGGGGGGAATGCAGTACCAATAGTAAAGTGAAAAGAAAGGCAGGCAGCCAAAATCTCTGAAAAGTGGCTGATTAATGGGCCTATAACGCTGGATACTGACGACGACTATAATACATGTATAATGTATTATGGTTTAATATGTCATGAAACATAAATGGATGATATTAAAATTCTATACTATTTTGTGTAAAAAAAAATAAAATAAAAAAAAATCTATTTTTAAAAGTGAATTTAGGTATTACATTTACATTTACATTTATTCATTTAGCTGACGCTTTTATCCAAAGCGACTTACAATTTCTATACATGTCAGAGGTCGCACGCCTCTGGAGCAACTAGGGGTTAAGTGTCTTGCTCAGGGACACATTGGTGTCTCACAGTGGATTCGAACCCGGGTCTCTCACACCAAAGGCATGTGTCTTATCCACTGCGCCATCACCACCCCATATTCATGAAATGCAAATGTTAAAAAATCTGCCAAATAACATTGATTCAATGTTATTAAATTATTAGTGTTTTTAAAGCAGACTTTAAGTGAGTGTTAAATGTAATATCAAAAAGATATCAAAATTTGTCGTGATATTGCTGCAAGCTTGAGGAGTATCCCGACAATGACTGAAGCCTGGAGAAACCAGAGGGTTCAATTATATTTTCGAAAATAGTTTATTAACCAAAAAAACGTAAACTGTGCCTTAAAACAATAGAAGTAATGTTGCCTTGTAACATATTAAAATACTGGCAGCAAACATACCAAATATTTGAAGAGGTACAACCTATACAACAAAAGGTTACTGTTAGATCAAATAAAGTAAAAAAAATATTAACTATGCACTGGTTTTACATCTAGAAATTTGAGTAAAAAGTGCCAAATGTAACATATGTATCATAATGCTACACATATTAACATGCATTTTTGTATTCTTTGTGTTGTCTCTTAATCTAAAAACATACAGAAATGACAATGCATAATGAAATATCCAATGTTGTTTGATTTAGATCCTTGTTTTTTTAGTAACAGAAATACAGTATTATTGCAATATTACGAGAAAAAAAAAGTGTATAGGCTCAATCTGGCTTTCTATCACTGACTCAAAAGGTCATTTAACACACAAACGACCTTTTTCAGGAGGTCATCAGATTGTAAAAAACTCTTATAATGTGAGCAATAGTCCACTTTCACATATCAGAGGACGAACTGAGAGTCAGTTGCACAAGAGTGGAAGTACAACTCAGTCCTAAAGAATGCAGAAGCCAGCAGAAGCCATGCATACTCAAGAGTTCAAAGCTCAACTCCATTTCACTCGCAGAGAAACCAATAACTTCACTAAGCCAGGAAAAAGGCGAAGCGGCCACAGGAGATGAGACCAATCTTCACAGCAGTTGCCAGATGAAACCACTTAATCTTCAGCCGTCTGTGGAGACGCACCAAACAAACAGACAATCTCGCCGACATCTTTACAAACAATGAGAAAAGATTATATTATCACCCTGCCGAGTGAGAGAAAACAGTGTTTCTACATTCCTGTTTCGGGCTTAATAAACCAGCAGCACTGCTCGAGATTCAGGGAACCCGAAGCACATCAAACCCACAACAGCAGAGATTTATTCTCGGCTAATTAAAAAACAATTACCAGCAGTCTCCAGTTCACCGAGGCTTAGTCTTCCGTTAGAGACGCATATAAGGAAGTGATTTCTATAAACGATAAAGACATTCTGAGGATTCTGCATTCCCCACAAGACATCCAGAAAGACTAATAGAAGGGGTATAAAACAATTGCCTTTTTACGACTCCAAACACAAAGCAGCGAGAATCAATCTGAGAATGATAGCAGTGCCTGAGGGGGAAATGTTGATGGGATCGATGGAGTCTAATAAGCAGGTGATCAGCACACACACACACACACATGCATGATGGGCTCTGTGACGTCCTTGACCCGTCAATCTCATCTGGAAACTCTGCAGCTTCGACAGAATATCTCAAGCTGATTTCCCACCTCGCTTGATAACTTTGAAAAAAAATCCCTTTCAAAAAAATCCATACAAAGAATGAAAGTTGCTCATCGAAGGCACACAATCAGACATTGTACAAATAGGCAAATTACACATAATCAACAGCGAGACAGGCCAGACTGTTTATAGAAGGGATGCACAAACATCGGCCAGCATATCGGCATCGCTCGATATATGTTCATTTTTTATGTTATCAGCCTGATAAGAAAATTAGGCCGATTTATTAAAGATTTATTTATTAGCTGAGACGTTTCAGATGCTCACGGTTCACCATGATGGTTTTGTCTGTCATATCGGCTACATAAAATTATAATGAGAACATCATTATAATTGTGTGTTTGTGGCTTTTAATGGTGAGACTTGTGTTTTTGTAATCAGGCTCTCAAAAATTATATAAAAATGTGGATTTAGATTTATCGGCCAATATACCGGTTATCGGCTTTCGAATATAAAGAATAACCGGTTATCGGTATCGGCCAAATTTTTCATATCAGTTCATCCCTAGTTTATAGTACTCGAGTCAACAAGAACAATAGAGAGCCTAAGTCCCTCCCCTCCGCTTCCGGCTCACAGGACCTTATTTCGGAAAAAATATGTATGGTAGTCAATGGCGAGAGACAACTTATCTTTTTATTACGTCTGAATTGTGCCCTGAATTACACATATGATGTTTGTCAATTTAAAAGATAATTATGAAAGTCAAGAAAGTCGCAGTTTGTCATAAAACAGAAGAGTAACATTTGGTTTTGTGTGGAAATCGCTCAATGAACTACATCTCCCGGGAAGCGAAACAACAAGCGAGATCCGCTGCTCGTGTGTGTGCAGTCTGGTACAAAACACTCGATGACGGCGTAACGTTACGATTATAACGCAAGACTATAGAAACAATGACAGACGTTAGCTTCAGTAAAGTTAGAGTTAGCTTCAGTAAAGTCAGCTTCAGTAAAGTTAGCTTCAGTAAAGTTAGCTTCAGTAAAGTTAGCTTCAGTAAAGTTAGCTTCAGTAAAGTTAGCTTCAGTAAAGTTAGAGTTAGCTTCAGTAAAGTTAGCTTCAGTAAAGTTAGCTTCAGTAAAGTTAGCTTCAGTAAAGTTAGCTTCAGTAAAGTTAACTTCAGTAAAGTTAGCTTCAGTAAAGTTAGCTTCAGTAAAGTTAGAGTTAGCTTCAGTAAAGTTAGCTTCAGTAAAGTCAGCTTCAGTAAAGTCAGCTTCAGTAAAGTCAGCTTCAGTAAAGTTAGCTTCAGTAAAGTTAGAGTTAGCTTCAGTAAAGTCAGCTTCAGTAAAGTTAGCTTCAGTAAAGTTAGCTTCAGTAAAGTTAGCTTCAGTAAAGTTAGCTTCAGTAAAGTTAGCTTCAGTAAAGTTAGAGTTAGCTTCAGTAAAGTTAGCTTCAGTAAAGTTAGCTTCAGTAAAGTTAGCTTCAGTAAAGTTAGCTTCAGTAAAGTTAGCTTCAGTAAAGTTAACTTCAGTAAAGTTAGCTTCAGTAAAGTTAGCTTCAGTAAAGTTAGAGTTAGCTTCAGTAAAGTTAGCTTCAGTAAAGTCAGCTTCAGTAAAGTCAGCTTCAGTAAAGTCAGCTTCAGTAAAGTTAGCTTCAGTAAAGTTAGAGTTAGCTTCAGTAAAGTCAGCTTCAGTAAAGTTAGCTTCAGTAAAGTTAGCTTCAGTAAAGTTAGCTTCAGTAAAGTTAGCTTCAGTAAAGTTAGAGTTAGCTTCAGTAAAGTTAGCTTCAGTAAAGTTAGCTTCAGTAAAGTTAGCTTCAGTAAAGTTAGCTTCAGTAAAGTTAGCTTCAGTAAAGTTAGCTTCAGTAAAGTTAGCTTCAGTAAAGTTAGAGTTAGCTTCAGTAAAGTTAGCTTCAGTAAAGTCAGCTTCAGTAAAGTCAGCTTCAGTAAAGTCAGCTTCAGTAAAGTCAGCTTCAGTAAAGTTAGCTTCAGTAAAGTTAGAGTTAGCTTCAGTAAAGTTAGCTTCAGTAAAGTTAGCTTCAGTAAAGTTAGCTTCAGTAAAGTTAGCTTCAGTAAAGTTAGCTTCAGTAAAGTTAGCTTCAGTAAAGTCAGCTTCAGTAAAGTAAAGTCAGCTTCAGTAAAGTCAGCTTCAGTAAAGTTAGCTTCAGTAAAGTTAGCTTCAGTAAAGTCAGCATCAGTAAAGTTAGCTTCAGTAAAGTCAGCTTCAGTAAAGTCAGCATCAGTAAAGTTAGCTTCAGTAAAGTCAGCTTCAGAAAAGTCAGCATCAGTAAAGTTAGCTTCAGTAAAGTTAGCTTCAGTAAAGTTAGAGTTAGCTTCAGTAAAGTCAGCTTCAGTAAAGTCAGCTTCAGTAAAGTCAGCTTCAGTAAAGTCAGCATCAGTAAAGTTAGCTTCAGTAAAGTCAGCTTCAGTAAAGTTAGCTTCAGTAAAGTTAGAGTTAGCTTCAGTAAAGTCAGCTTCAGTAAAGTCAGCTTCAGTAAAGTCAGCATCAGTAAAGTTAGCTTCAGTAAAGTTAGCTTCAGTAAAGTCAGCATCAGTAAAGTCAGCATCAGTAAAGTCAGCATCAGTAAAGTCAGCTTCAGTAAAGTTAGAGTTAGCTTCAGTAAAGTCAGCTTCAGTAAAGTTAGCTTCAGTAAAGTCAGCTTCAGTAAAGTCAGCTTCAGTAAAGTCAGCTTCAGTAAAGTCAGCTTCAGTAAAGTCAGCTTCAGTAAAGTCAGCATCAGTAAAGTTAGCTTCAGTAAAGTTAGAGTTAGCTTCAGTAAAGTCAGCTTCAGTAAAGTTAGCTTCAGTAAAGTCAGCTTCAGTAAAGTCAGCTTCAGTAAAGTCAGCATCAGTAAAGTCAGCATCAGTAAAGTCAGCATCAGTAAAGTCAGCATCAGTAAAGTTAGAGTTAGCTTCAGTAAAGTCAGCTTCAGTAAAGTTAGCTTCAGTAAAGTCAGCTTCAGTAAAGTCAGCTTCAGTAAAGTCAGCTTCAGTAAAGTCAGCTTCAGTAAAGTCAGCTTCAGTAAAGTTAGAGTTAGCTTCAGTAAAGTCAGCATCAGTAAAGTTAGCTTCAGTAAAGTTAGAGTTAGCTTCAGTAAAGTCAGCTTCAGTAAAGTTAGCTTCAGTAAAGTCAGCTTCAGTAAAGTCAGCTTCAGTAAAGTCAGCATCAGTAAAGTCAGCATCAGTAAAGTCAGCATCAGTAAAGTTAGAGTTAGCTTCAGTAAAGTCAGCTTCAGTAAAGTCAGCTTCAGTAAAGTCAGCTTCAGTAAAGTCAGCATCAGTAAAGTTAGCTTCAGTAAAGTCAGCATCAGTAAAGTTAGCTTCAGTAAAGTCAACTTCAGTAAAGTTAGCTTCAGTAAAGTTAGAGTTAGCTTCAGTAAAGTCAGCTTCAGTAAAGTCAGCTTCAGTAAAGTCAGCATCAGTAAAGTTAGCTTCAGTAAAGTTAGCTTCAGTAAAGTCAGCTTCAGTAAAGTCAGCATCAGTAAAGTCAGCATCAGTAAAGTCAGCATCAGTAAAGTCAGCTTCAGTAAAGTTAGAGTTAGCTTCAGTAAAGTCAGCTTCAGTAAAGTTAGCTTCAGTAAAGTCAGCTTCAGTAAAGTCAGCTTCAGTAAAGTTAGAGTTAGCTTCAGTAAAGTCAGCTTCAGTAAAGTTAGCTTCAGTAAAGTCAGCTTCAGTAAAGTCAGCTTCAGTAAAGTCAGCTTCAGTAAAGTTAGAGTTAGCTTCAGTAAAGTCAGCATCAGTAAAGTTAGCTTCAGTAAAGTTAGAGTTAGCTTCAGTAAAGTCAGCTTCAGTAAAGTTAGCTTCAGTAAAGTCAGCTTCAGTAAAGTCAGCTTCAGTAAAGTCAGCATCAGTAAAGTCAGCATCAGTAAAGTCAGCATCAGTAAAGTCAGCTTCAGTAAAGTTAGAGTTAGCTTCATTAAAGTCAGCTTCAGTAAAGTCAGCATCAGTAAAGTCAGCATCAGTAAAGTTAGAGTTAGCTTCAGTAAAGTCAGCTTCAGTAAAGTCAGCTTCAGTAAAGTCAGCTTCAGTAAAGTCAGCTTCAGTAAAGTCAGCTTCAGTAAAGTTAGAGTTAGCTTCAGTAAAGTCAGCTTCAGTAAAGTCAGCTTCAGTAAAGTCAGCTTCAGTAAAGTTAGCTTCAGTAAAGTCAGCTTCAGTAAAGTCAGCATCAGTAAAGTCAGCATCAGTAAAGTCAGCTTCAGTAAAGTTAGAGTTAGCTTCAGTAAAGTCAGCTTCAGTAAAGTCAGCTTCAGTAAAGTCAGCTTCAGTAAAGTCAGCTTCAGTAAAGTCAGCTTCAGTAAAGTTAGCTTCAGTAAAGTCAGCATCAGTAAAGTTAGCTTCAGTAAAGTTAGCTTCAGTAAAGTTAGCTTCAGTAAAGTCAGTAAAATCAGCATATCGTTGTCTTGTAAACGTACCCTAAATGTCACAAATACATGCAAGTATTTCCATTTCACATTAAGGATTATCTTGCCAGCAAGCGAGTCTCTTTTTAACTTTGCAGACTTCAACAAATGAGTGCCGTCACGCGTAGTGGTGCACAATATATCAGCCGCCGATATACAGTGGCGGTTCTAGAGGGGGGGCCAGGGGGGCCCGTGCCCCTGTGACAAAAAGCTTGGCCCCCCTTGTGGCCCCCCTAAATGTGGAGTTTGAAAAATTTTTACAAAACTGTTTTTTGCTATCGTTGTATGCGTATTATTTTTTTATTTTTCTATGTTTGTGGATTTGCATTTTCACGTGACAATTCGCATCACATTCGCGGGAATCGCGGCAGAATAACGCCTGTCTCCTGCACGCGAGAGAGGAGAGAAGAAGAAATTTGGTAAATGTCAGTTCAGTTGTAAGTTCATTCTTTATGTGCGTATGGGGTGTGCGATGTGTATTGTCTATTATGATATTGTAATCATTGTTTTAACTATGTACGAAGCACTGTGAGCTGACATAGCATTTGTCTATCGTCCTTTCACTGCTGTGTGCAGTTCATAGGTAGGCTATGTCCCCAAATTAGTTTTTGTCTTATATTTATATCATATTATGTTCTTATATTAGAATATCACATCAGCAAGAGTGCCGTTTTCCCGTGCACAATTGCAACTGTGATATTTATGTTATACAACAGTTAAATTAACAATAAGTTAACATTGGGAGTTACTTTTTAGACACAATATTGTCAATATTGTTTGTTTTCCCTTTATTTCGCCGACTAGAATTTCATAATGAAACCGTAGTGAGTCTCAATGCAACACAGCGATGATTTCTTGACTGAAATCCGCGTTTTGAACAAATCACTTGCTTCTTTCCCGAATAAATCAGCCGTTTGAACAAATCGTTTGAATGAATGAATCCCTCTTACAGGGACTTGCCGCCGCCTACTGGCGGTTTTAGTTTCATATTTAAAGTATCCTTTAATTAAAACGTTAAAGCAACACCATGTGATTTTTCCTCAGCGGTCGCCCTACAGGTTGGAAGCAGAATTGTCCATTACTGCTGTCGTAAATAATTTAGCCTTCCGCAGCCGACTGTCGCACGCGCACGCTCACTGTTTATCCAGCACCGGCTTTGGAATCAACGCGCTATGTATGTTATGCGCGCAGTATGTTCTGTCTCGCATGCGCGCTCTAGATTCCGGCAGATCTGAACTAATTTGCGGGCATCAGGGAGACGCAGGAGACTCCCGGGAGACTTGGGATGTCTGCAATGGCCACATACAATTAGAAATCATTTCATTTTTAAATATTGATTTTAAAAAAATCTCATAGCTTTATTTATGCAATTGTAAATGGAGTGTAAATATATTAATGCCACTTCTGTGTCACCTCTGCACTGCAAAGATGGATTTTGATTGAATTAATTTGACTGGTAACAGTGGTACTGTATAATTATTGCATAATTAAGTATTATTGTATAAATAAGTATAATTACTGTATAATTTGAATGTTAGTATTTGACATAAAAGGTGATGCATAACTCTAAATAAGTTTAGAAAAAATGTCCATATATAGGTGAAAATGCCCCTGGAAATCAATTTAAGGTGGCAAATATTGCCTCTTAATTAAAAAATGTATTTCTGTCACTGCTGTGAACTGACCTGACCACTGCATAGAATATGAAAAATATTAATATCTTCGTGAGTCAGCTGTCAACAACAGGCCTAAACCAGCCATGGCACCAGCACAAAAACACAATCAGTAAAATATTATCTAATTATTAACAAAATGTTGAAAATATTGAAATATATTTTTGTCAATATTGCACACCCCTATTGTACGGTATTAATTTTGATTTCTTTAGGTCTTAAAAAGCCTTAAATTTGACTTTAAAAAGTGTGCAGGAACCCTGTAAACGGTTAGACATATCAAGTCAGTTATTTTCAGTAAATGAATTAATAAGCTTCTTGGTCCCCATTGCTTTTGCTCTATAGTTCTCAAAATGAAGAGAAAGAAGGACATCATGTATATTACAGTTACTGTGACTAATACTGAATATGTAATGCAAATGTAAAAATATAATGGAAATGCAAATACATTGTTGAATGATTATAAACACGGTATTTTGCCTGTTAATGCCTGCAGCAGTGCAGAAAATGATATGACAACAATAAGGTCTAAATGTAACTGGCCCCTCTAACAGTACAACTGGCCCCAGCTTGGCCCCCCCAGTTGAAATGGGCTAGAACCGCCACTGCCGATATAATATTTTTTTACACATCGGTATCGTTCCGATGTCAAAATAGGGCCGATGTGAACAGGCCGATAATCATTCCTGTGTATTGACGTGCATGTAGATGTGAGTGTGGGGGCGGGGATGTTTGTTTTTGCACGAGCGCATGTACTAGCACAAGTCCTGTCAGTTTAAACCATGGTTTAAACATCAAGCGCAAGAAGACTGGAACTTACGCGCTGTTTTCTGTCAGCTTTACTAAGGCGTCTTGTTGTCCCGCCAAAGCCTTATTTGACCGGTGAGTGATGTAGATGACTGAATGACTGTTGCGCTTGTTTAACTGAGAGAACGAGCAGAGAAAGTGAAAGCCCCGGTCGCGCGCGCGCGCACTCTCACCGTCTTCAAACTATCTTGCTCTCTCTCTCCCTCGCGCATATTGAAGAATTGAGTTGACTGAATATCTTGATAACACGATGGTAAAAGGTCGGAAGACCGAAGTTTTTTATTTTTTCTTAACTACCACTGGTTGTGAATTGTGCTAAAATAACATGGCCTTATCTTCTCTGAAAAGCTTTCCACACATTCAGATGACAAACTACACTTTCAATAAACAAAACAAAACAAAATCTATCTAGTGATGAAATGTTTTCTGTGTTGAGACAAATCTTGTGCGATGTCCTAAACCGCCTGGATGGTCCGTTAATGACACGTCCGATTCGCGAACTAATGACTCCTTTGAACCGATTCACTTTAATGAATGGTTAAAACAACTGATCTGTCCAACACTCAACTCAAGAGACATAAATCGCAAACACTTTACAATAAGGTTCCATTTATTAAAGTCTAGTTAACTACATTAGTTAACATTCTATTAATATTAGTTTCTATGCGGATTTACTCCATGACAAAACCACCCCAGTCATTCTAGAATGATTCATTCTTTCCAAATAGAACTATTCAAGTCATCTGGTGAAATTGTTTTTTATATAGCAATATATATTGCAGAAAAATAAAATATTGCAATGTCATTTTTTACCAATATCTTGCAGCCCTAATCCTCGCTATGTGTTTTCTATACAGAGATATCGACATCGGTAAATATCGGCATCGGCCATAACAGCAATATTAATATCGGTTATCGGTATCGGCCACAATTTTCACATCGGTGCATCACTAGTCACGCACAAACGCGGCAAATAGACGGAGGGAATCAGAGCGCAATAATTCTAACCCCATTCTAAAATATTTTGCTAACATATTCTGCATCCAAAATTGTAGCCCCTTCAAATATTTTCAACAGCACCATAAACTGCAGTGTGTGTTGCTGCCGGACGCAACAATACTGACACTTTTATTTTACTTAAAGAGAGACATAGTTTGTTTAGTAGCTAAGCCAAAACCTGTTTAATTTCCGCTGCTGTACTGAAAACGTACCGATCATTTTTGCATAACGCTACACCCCTAGCATAATTTACCCTGATTAAGGTCTATAGGGTGAGTATCAAAGGTGACCACCTAAACATTACGCTAAACAGCTTTCACACATACCAAAAACCCCAGTCTGATATCAAACGGACGCACAAACCAAAGACGGTGAAAGCAAACGCTGGCTGAATTGAAGCGCTCTGATAGCAGCTGGACTGTGGCTCTGAGGCAGTAATCTGTCAGCTTTACTTAACTGCTTCTGCGCTTTCCAAGATAACAGATGACCTACGCTGATCAACTAAGCTTAGGCTTATTTCAAGCACTGAAAACATTATGTTGTCCATCGGCATGCCTACATATGTCCTTTTTGTTGGACATATTTGATAGCAAGATAAAAGCTTTTAAACTTAAAGGCTGTTGGTTTAAAAACTTCTGTGTTACAATAATTCAAATTATCTCAGGAGTACTGGGATAAAGTTTATAGTTCAGATATAAACACTGATGTCTACGATAGAGTAAATCACCATCTGAAAGTAACTTGACGCTTCAAAAAATGATTGTATCGATCACATTGTTACGCCACCAAGTGCCTGTTAAAGAAATGTATTTGTCATTGAATCAATCATTCAAGACAATTGTTCAAAATCACGGATTCATCCAGTAATAAACAAGTGAAGTGTTTATGAGAGTCATTGAATCATTCACTCAACCCGATTTTTTTAATACTTCATTCAGATTAAACATTTTAAATGTTGTGCATCAATTAACATTTTGTCAGAACCTCTAGCAAATGACATGTTATTTTGTTTAGTTGTCTGTTCAGAATCGTGATCTCGATTTGAAGCAAACAATCGTGATTCTCAATTTATCGGTGAAATTTTTAAAGGTGCCCTAGAATGTTTTTTTATTATTATTTTATAATGTTTCCTGGGTTACCCTTATAATGTTAGTATGTTTTTTAGATAAAAAATAATCATAATTTAGAAATAAATGGCATTTTTCCTAGCCTGCTTTTAGCCTCTGATTTGAACACTCTGTTTGAAGGGGCGTGTCTGCTGTGGGATTCAGTGTAACCGCGGCCACTGCTGTGATTGGCTGACATGCTTGCATATGAAATAGCAACGCATTACATGTGAAACTCTCTCCCGAATACTTTTACTACTGCTATTATACGTTTTTACTATAACAGCTATCGAGATTAACGAATCGTGAGATGTTTTTAAAGTATTTAGATCTATTCCCATCACATAAAATGTTGCCGTGATGAGCATTGAGCAGATGACGTGTTGATCGCGAGAATGAAGATCTTATCATTGCAAAGCAGTTTCTGCTCTCTCTAATGCTTTCACCAATGCAAACACGATCATGTAAATACACTAAGAGCTTCGTTGTGCAGTAACGTGCGTCATTGATTTCATAACGAGTTTGGCAAGTGTCCAGATAAACTCGCGCTGTGTGGAAAGATTGTTCTTTGATCGCTTTCTGTATATAATTTGTTCACAATTTAAATACGATTATTTTCATCCTACTAAAAGAAACGATGTGAAGCTGATATTTTAGTCACTGGCTTGACTTACTGATGCATAAACAGTATTGAACGATTTTGAGAGAAAGATTACCTGTCTGAACTTGAACAATTACACATCAGAAAGTGTTGCTTGGTAGCTCGATCCGAGGCCAGCTCTGTATTGGCCCAAGTTGAGGAAACAGTCGGTGAAATGTTTGGAAATTTCCAGAGAAAATAAAATTAACCCATTGTTTCTTCAGAGGCTCAGATGAAGGAACTAAAAAATACTTTTGTGTTCATGTGTACATCCACACTGAGCAACTGCCATGCTTAGGCTGCGCAGTTCCGCCTGGCATTGAGGGCTGGCATTATGCAAATATTTGGAGGCGTACATATTAATGATCCCGACTATTGCGTCACAGTCGGTATTGTGTGGAGAACCGACCGTTTTTCAGGGGTGTTTTTCATAAACGTGAATTAAATGAGAACGCGAAAACAGTCCAGTTTGAGATTCACTCTATGTCATGTCCATGCACTGAACTCTTGTTATTTGACTATACCAAGGTAAATTCAATTTTGAATTATAGGTCACCTTTAAAAAACGGAAATAAATTTGGTTGTAATGCTCAGTGATTGCAAAATAGCCTTAAAAACAAACGTGGTAAGATCATGGATCGTAAAAATCGTGATATGATATTTTGCCTTAGGGGTGGGAATCTCTAGGCACCTCACGATTCGATTCGATTACGATTCAGAGGGCTGCGATTCGATGCTAAATCGATTATCAGAATCTTTTTTTTGTGTGTGTGTGACTATAAATACTTTGCTTTAAAAGTACAAAGTAATGACCCATAAAGAATTAACGTACAATATATTTTATTAACATTGCAAAGAACCAACAGGAAAATACATGTGTGTCTGAACTAGCAGCAGCATATTTGTAGTAAATTAATAATATAACAACGACCGGTAACGTTACAGCCGAGTGTTTTTCCTCCTCTGGCTGGAAACGTGTCATTTGGCTTCATGTGTCTTGTTTCCGAAATATTTTAGTTTTACTCTACAAAGCTTACAACTAGTGTGGCTCTTGTCCAGCTCCTTTCCCCCTTCAACTTCAGAAGCCAAAATATTTCCACACGTCAGCTTTTAACGAGGAGGGTGTTTGGATTTGGCGCTCAGCCATCGCGTCCGCGTCTGTTATGTGCACGCCACAGACGGTCCGGCCACTGCACTTCCGCGCTTCAGAGTTCCGTCTTTCGCGTTCCGTCAATATTACGTTATTATAAATATATATCTACAAAATTTTTTTTTTTTTTTGAAAATCGATTTTTGACAATTGTGAATCGATTCAGAATCGTCCACGTCCGCATCGCGATGCATCTAAGAATCGATTTTTTCCCCCACCCCTAATTGCCCACCCCCATGACCAGATTGCACAGGAAATCTTTCCTGCGCAAGGTAGGATTAAACAAAGACAGTTTTTCTCTTGTTAACATATCTGTAAAAGATCAAACCTCCCTGCACGGATCCTAAAGGAGTGGGAGATCTACCCGAAGGGAAAAAACAACACCGCCGTGGTTTTAAAGTCAAGCCAAGTCTGCGACATGCGACGCAACAGCCAACGCCATTTGTCTGATGCATACAAATGATCTGAATAAAACAAAATGATGCTAAAATAAAACGAGACAACCACTACTACCGCAAACAGCCACAGTGAGCATTTGCTTGTGCACTTCACCTCCTGCTTGTGAAGTGTGTGTTGGTTAGAGACTGGCTTCTGCACAGCAGGTGTTTTAAACGCCATTCTCTCGACATGGCTCGGTCGTGTCCGACCATCCCCCAACCCTGCCTCCGTTGGCCTCCTGCATGCAGCTGGTTAGCTTGGGCTCATGCCCAGTATTGTTTACGGGCCTGTGGGAGGCTGGAGGGGAAGAGGGAAGGCCCCTGAGCGGAGCGCGAGTGGAGACCTGCATTCCTCATCCTCAAAGCTGCTGCTCCAGCCCGAGAAAATGGACGCCTGAGAGCATTTATTGAAGCTGCGGGGAAAAAAAAGGATTTACACTGATGTGTAAAAAGCCACCATTGGAATTTGAACTTCAATATTAATACTTGTTTGTTAAAAAAGGGATACTGATGTGTAAAAAGCCACCATTGGAATTTGAACTTCATTATTAATACTTGTTTATTAAAAAAGGGATTTATACTGATAAGCCACCATTGGAATTTTAACTTTAATATTAATACTCGTTTTTAAAAAAAAGGGATACTGATGTGTAAAAAGCCACCATTGGAATTTTAACTTTATTATTCATACTTCTGTTTATTAAAAAAGGGATTTATACTGATGTGTAAAAAGCCACCATTGGAATTTGAAGTTCAATATTAATACTTGTTTATTAAAAAAGGGATACTGATGTGTAAAAAGCCACCTTTGGAATTTTAACTTCAATATTAATACTTGTTTATTAAAAAAGCCAGATAAAACATTTCAGATTTTTGGGAACATGGCTCAAGGGGCGTTCACACTGACAGCGATTAAATCACCAGAGGTTAACGAGTTGCTATATGTTGTCTGTGTTCATTTTGGTTGTCAATGGCGGCGTTTCCATTTACCCTCCGAATTTCACAAATTGAAAATACGCCTAATGAAATTTCGCAAAAACTCCCATATATCGCAAGTAATAGCCATTTTAAATTGATTAATTATCCTGCTTTATTGCACTCTATATCAAATGCCTATTTCTATTTTAATTACAATGATGAATCAGTGTTTCTCATTTGCATTACAGACTAATCTGTCCAGCCACAATTTCGTAATGAACCTAAAAGATCACTAACGTCTGCGCCATTGCTTTGGCAAATCATCTTGTCAATCGAACAGTAAACTAATTTGCGAAATAGTTTAGAGCGCTTATCACACGGCAAAGGCTATGATTTATTTAAATAGGTAGGCTATAGCTTACGGTTTAAAAAATGAGGCGTACTGTGTTCACATAAGCAGCTCATGATTCGGGTCTCAGAAGCGTTTTTTGCATACATTTTGTTCTTGCAATGATGTTACATTTATTGCAATTATGCACTTTTACTTTGACAGTCAGATTGAGATTTGAGAATTGTGTGTAGGCTATTTTACTAAATAAAATGATAGATTACGCTTTGAAAACACAATTGTATTGCATTACGTTTGTTTTAAACCCAATTTTTTTGACTTAAAACATTGTTCATTAACAATTATTCAGTTATTTGTAAAAAAAAACATCTAAAAGAAATAAAAGTAGTTTTAATGTAGCTAGTTACTTTTTGATAGTAACTTGTGTAGCTAACTGCTTTTTCAGAAGGGTCGCTTTACTGTATCTTAACTACTTTAACTTATGAGTAGCTTGCCAAACTAGTTTCAAAGTAGCTTACCCATCCTTAAATGTATATAAATTTGTACACCGTTGCATCAATACATCGTATCGTTAGTCAATTGATGGATGTAATGATCCATATCCTACTTGTAACCACTTTATTATTTTACTCAACTAGGGCTGAAACGATTCATCGAGTTACTCGATTACAAAAATTCCTCGAGGCAAAAACTCTGCCTCGAAGCCTCGTTAAATTCCTATGACGCGCAGGGATCTATACTATAGAGAGCCTAAGTCCCTCCCCTCCGCTTCTGGCTCATGGGACCTTATTTCGGAAAAAATATGTATGGTAGTCAATAGTGAGAGACAACTTATCTTTTTATTCCGTCTGAACTGTGCTCTGAATTACACATATGATGTTTGTCAATTTAAAAGATAATTATGAAAGTCAAGAAAGTCGCAGTTTGTCATAAAACAGAAGAGTAACATTTAGTTTTATGTGGAAATCGCTCAATGAACTACATCTCCCGGGAAGCGAAACAACGAGCAAGATCCGCTGCTCGTGTGTGTGCAGTCTGGTACAAAACACTCAGGCATGACGGCGTAACGTTACGATTATAACGGTCAAACAGTCTTAGTAAATCTTCAGTAAAGTTAGAGTTAGCTTCAGTAAAGTTAGAGTCAGCTTCAGTAAAGTTAGCTTCAGTAAAGTTAGCTTCAGTAAAGTTAGCTTCAGTAAAGTTAGCTTCAGTAAAGTTAGCTTCAGTAAAGTTAGCTTCAGTAAAGTTAGAGTTAGCTTCAGTAAAGTTAGCTTCAGTAAAGTTAGAGTTAGCTTCAGTAAAGTTAGCTTCAGTAAAGTTAGAGTTAGCTTCAGTAAAGTTAGCTTCAGTAAAGTTAGAGTTAGCTTCAGTAAAGTTAGCTTCAGTAAAGTTAGAGTTAGCTTCAGTAAAGTTAGCTTCAGTAAAGTTAGAGTCAGCTTCAGTAAAGTTAGCTTCAGTAAAGTTAGAGTCAGCTTCAGTAAAGTTAGCTTCAGTAAAGTTAGCTTCAGTAAAGTTAGAGTTAGCTTCAGTAAAGTTAGCTTCAGTAAAGTTAGCTTCAGTAAAGTTAGCTTCAGTAAAGTTAGCTTCAGTAAAGTTAGAGTTAGCTTCAGTAAAGTTAGCTTCAGTAAAGTTAGAGTTAGCTTCAGTAAAGTTAGCTTCATTCATTGAGAGAAAATGTGCGCCTTTGGGGTTTGTAGTCTTTGTAATTACGTATTTTCACAGTCTTATACCTCAACAGTTTTACATCAAACTGCGACTTTCTTGACTTTAAAATGTATCTTTTAAATTGACAAACATCATATGTGTAATTCAGGGCACAATTCAAACGAGATCAAAATATTTGTTGTCTCTCGCCATTGACTACCATACAATATTTTTCCGAAATAAGGTCCCATGGCGGTCGACCGGAAGGGGAGGGACTTAGGCTCTCTATAGCGCGTGATACATTTTGAATTTAGTTAGCGCGATGCATAGACAGTATAAGAAGTGGACAGAGCCATCTCATTGGAACTCAGTTGAGACAGTTGAAGCCCATTTTTAGCGATTTTTGAGCACTTCCGTTCCTGACGCGCAGACTCAAACCGACTCAAACTAAGCTTGATGACGTGAGCAACCTGTCTGACAGACGTTAATCTTCTAGTAGCTGTGCGTGAAAATTGCCAACGTTAATCTTGCAGAGACGGGGAACTTGAGCAAAGAGTACTTTGGCGGGAGTGAGCAGGAGGAAGTATTCCGTTGCTTTTATGGACTCATTATCTATGGGCTTCTCCCTTGACGGGACGTCCCCCCGATTGCCTGCGAGCTTCTCCTCCTGTCTGTACGGTAATTTCTGTACAGCGCGATAGGCTTGCCGCGATAGACGGTGTTGACGGTGTTACCGGTTTTAAGCCCCATCACCGGTGACATCACTTTCCCACCGTGACACCGCGATGTCTTGACTTTTTTAAAGTATTCGTTTTTGCTAAAATATTTATTTGAATTAATTAAAAATAATAATTATCAATTATTTAGTTCAGAAGAGAGCATACATTATAATTAAAAACTGAACTGCGCAATTGAAGCAATTGACGCTGAATTGCCAATTGACGCTTATTTCGAAAGTGAAAGTATAACGCGCACGCATTTAAAAGCTATTTTAACCGCCCCGCCCCCCACGGTGACACCGGGATTACCGGTGTTGTGAAACGTCGATTAACCGGTGGGAAATTTCTCACCGCGGCAACCCTACAGCGCGACAGAGAGTCGAGTGGTTATGACGCAATCGTTAGCCTATTTTTACTAAATCTGTTTCTACGGGGCCATAATGTAACAGAAGGTAATGGAGCACTTTATACATTGTCGTGTTTCTTTAGAAATAAATAATGGACAAATGGAGTATTTAAACGCCTCAGATGTAAAGTTATTCGCTGTCAAAGTGACGCCAAAATGAATGGTAGTCAATGGAAATGCTAACGCAAGTGAAGTTCTGCTACAACATGGCGGCACCCGGCCGGCTTCAACTTCCGGTCGATGGATTACCCCCTTGGCGCGATGGCGGAGAGTAAAGATGTCCATAAATGGCAGAGAATGTCTAAAGTTTGGGATCATTACATACTTAAAAAGGAAGAGAATAAGGTGCAATGTGTCTACTGCAAAGTAGACCTGGCATACCACAACAGTACGACTTCAATGATTCAGCATCTGAACCGAAAACATCCACTCCATGCTGTTTCTCCAAGCGTCGCTGAAACAAGGTAAACTAATGGTGTTCACACCGAACGCGGATAGAGCGTCGTCAAATACGCGTTTATCGCGTCTAGTTAGACGCTTGAACATTCGCTCGAGTTCAAATTTTTCAACTTGCGCGGAAGACATTCGCGGCAAATTGCGGCAATGCATCACATATGCTTAAACTTTCATTTAGCCACGCAACAATAATTTCAGCATGCATTTACTGTATACACCGCGACGTGATGGAGGAACAAATATTGTATTGGAGTCTTTGCGAGACCTTGTTTGTAAAGCCCCTTTCACACAGAGATTCCGGAAAATACACGGATAAAGCGACCCGGGATTTGACCCGGGTTCGTTTGATTTTGCTTCATTCACACTGCCAGTGATTTGCCGGAATCAGAGAGCACGTTCACACACAACCCGTGTATGTTCCGGAAAGACACGTGACATCGATGTGACATGTAATGTCTCAGCAACGTGTATAGTTTGCTTATGAGCTGCGATTTCTCTCTGGAGAAACCATGCTTGTGCATTTTTTTTCTCTGATTCGATCATAAACTAGCGCATTACGTACCGTTTCACTAGCCTGCTTTCACTTCAGCGTCATCATTACGACACGGCATTGGTTACGGCTTTTGTTCACACAGCGCGCGTTCCGGGTCTGAACACGGCAATGTTACTAGGTCCCCAACCCGGCATCAGTCCCGGGTCGTGTTTGCGTTCACACAGAAGGCACTCTGGCAATTCGCCGGGTTCAAAGCGCTGTGTGAAAGGGGCTTATGTCACGTCTTCCAAATAGTTAGACAACAACAAAAAAATGAAATTCCCCAGCCTGCTTCTCCAAATCCACTCGCACTTTTGGGGAAGACATTTTAATCGGCTACCAAAGTAATTGAGCATAGAACATTGTTGGCACTTATAAAATGGGTAAAAAATTGCAATAAATAGGCTTAGTTTTGGAGCCAAATGTTGGAGTTTGAATAAATACCAGGTTTTTTTTTTTTTTTTTGATAAATAAAAGCCAAATGCTTGATCATTTTACAGCCACATCATTTTCGTTATGCATTATTTGTTTTGGTTGTTTAAAAACACAAAAAATGTTTTATCCGATTACTCGATTAATCGATCGATTAAGTGCTAGATTAATCGATTACAAAAAGAAACAATAGCTGCAGCCCTATACTCAACGACATGTATGCTTTTTTTGCATCATTAAAATGTGTTTTTTAGCTAGTGGCCAATCCCCCGATGCCCTGAATAAACCCCTTCAGCGTGAGAAAAACCCCTTCTCTTCGCTATACTGATCGCCCTGTCGGGGTTTATTCTGCCAAAACAATCGGCTGGATCTATTATCCCTTACTTAAACCTGGATCATTTCAGATGCATGTGTAAACAGCTTTAACCATATCAAATTTTCCATTAACACATCTGTTAAAAGTAACAGTTTCTGTTAAGATTTTCGGTCAATATCTCAGTTAATTTACATCTACATTTATGCATTTGGCAGACACCTTAATCCAAAACAATTTACATTGCATTTCAAGGTACACATTTACATTCTGATCAGTTCATGTGCACAATAGAGGAGCATGTGCATTGGCTGCAACCTGCAGGTATTATAGCCAATCACCAAAGTCGACACTGCACACCAACTATAGATGCATTTTGTTTTTGCACTGTTTTTTTGTGTGGAACTCGTATCACTTTTATAGGCTATTGAGTGAATAAAGTCCCACTTCAAAAATTTGTGCAAATTTTTTTTTTTTATATAGACACTTTAAAGGGTTAGTACACCCAAAAATGTTTGTCTTCCGGTTCTGTTGTGGATCCGCGTTCAGTGCCGCCGCTGACGTAAGACGCTGCTGACGTGTGTCTGGTGCGTCCGTGTATTCGGGTTCAAATAAATATGGTCATAAAGTCTTCCTCTGTGTGGAAATCCTTAGACATGTTTGCGAAGATTGTTTTGTTTCCAGCGTACGTCTCCCTCAGACTGTAAACGAAGCTCGGGCGCACCAGACACACGTCAGCAGCGTCTTACGTCAGCGGCGGCACTGAACGCGGATCCACAACAGAACCCGAATACACACCCACACACACACACACACACACACACACACCAGACACACGTCAGCAGCGTCTTACGTCAGCGGCGGCGCTGAACGCGGATCCACAACAGAACCGGAAGACAATACAATGCTGAATAAAGTCCTAGTTTTTGTTATTTTTGGACCAAAATGTATTTTCGATGCTTCAAAACACTCTAACTAACCCACTGATGTCACGTGGACTACTTTGATGATGTTTTTATTTCCTTTCTGGACAAGGACAGTATACCGTACATACATTTACAATGGAGGGACAGAAAACTCTCGGACTAAATCTAAAATATCTTAAACTGTGTTCTGAAGATGAACGAAAGTCTTACGGGCTTGGAACGACATGAGGGAGAGTCATTAATGACATCATTTTCATTTTTGGGTGAACTAACCGTTTAACCCTCTTGCACCCCTCTGTGGGTCTCTAGGCCCAGTTTGAAAACCTCTGATTTAGACTAATTTCTTCATTAATTGAACCATTTGAAAGATGCATTAACACATAAATAAATAACAAAGACCTGAAGAGCAGTTGCTGAAAGCACTGCGGCTCATTCTAGTGGTTTGATGAAGTGGTATTCTCGAATGAGGAGCGTTCTTGTCAGCTAGAGAGAACGTTTTCAGCTTGTTTGTTCGAGACACAGGAGATCCAGCTAATTTCACGTTGCTTTGAGCGCTATGTCAAACCACATCTTGCTTTCTTTTCTTAAATGCAAAAAGGATGGCTGGAAGACCAAAAAAAAAAAAGAGAAAAAAGATCCAGATGTCAAGCCAAGCACTAATAGTATGTAACAGATCAGAGAGTGAGAGTGATCAAGAGCTAAACAGATGTGGGGGAGGGGGGAGAAAAGCAAATTCTTTCCCCTCCTCCATAATAACACCTCCTGGTGTGACTAGTCATTCACTAACAACAGTATCTATTACAATAATAATCCACATTCTTGTCAAGGTCACCCTCTCTGAGAGGAAATCCAGATAAGCAGCTCAGAAGCACAGACTCTCCAGCTCTGCTTCGTCACACGTCTTTTCACAACAAATGCAAAAAAGAGCAACACGACTCGCTGCTTGATGCCAGAACAAACATCCAGCGTTCCAGCAACATGAACTAGAACTTTGGCCCACAATCCTGGAGAAAAACAAGTCTATTAATAAGACATTTTCCCAAATGTCCATTGTTATGATCTGCTTTTCTTCCGTTTTATGCAGGTCACGTTAAATTGCTCTTATTACCACATCTTGGCTTGTTTTTAAATATATTTTATTGTTTTACCCTTGTCCCAAAGGCAAATCTGTCATAAAAATATGAATCACATTGCATGACGTTTACAACTATGGTAATAAAAAAAGATAAACAAACCATTTCCAACATTTATAATGAAAATCAAGTTTTTAAAATCTATGCCACAGTCATTTCCACCAATTTTCCCACTAGTTTTGTAATGTTTGTGTACTTCAAGGTAAATTTGACATTATGATTTATGTGTTAGTTTCAATCACGCAAGTGTGAAAACAATGTTTAAGATGCATAAAAATGAGCCTAAGCAAGACAAAATACTCTCTAAAATTTTTAAAACGCCATTTTCAAACACCAAATTGAGATGTGGTAGGAATTTATGATTTTCAGAAATGTTCATTTTATGAGGTCAGATCAGTTGTGATGCGACTGAACAAAGACAGGACAAAGAAAGATTTAAGAATACTGCAATTATGTCCTGTGTTTATCTTAATATGTGTATATTATAAAGTTTTGGTGCACAATCGTACACAATCACAGAAGAACCACAGCAATGTTCTACATGCCCACTTACAAGACTGGTTGTTTTCATGCTGCTATATTTCCCTGGAGAACCACAAGCCAACTATTTCTGGACAGAATGCATTCTGCTGCTTCCTCTAAACAGAGGAAAGACTCGATGTGGGTGGGTGGTACTCCATCTAACAGATACAAAATATTTACAGAGCCAGGGGAAGAACAGCTTTTTCACAATCCTCTGAACTCGGAGCTGAACCTCGGTCCAGTAATATGAACAAAAGACGTTGATTGGAGACCACAAGGGGAAAAACATCCATTCACGCGCAAACCTTCATTCTGAATTGGCTCTCAAAACACAAATGTCACGCAGAACAGCTGGAGTTGAGAAGATTAGTGTTTTACTACAACACATTTTGTACTCTAGGCGATGGTTTTCACATAATAGCTTGTTGAAAGGTGACTTGAAATACTACATATCTTTATGATTATTCTTTGCTGTTGTGTACGCCTATCCAATAATAACAGTGTTGAGCAAACCAGAAATCAGCTTTTTGTCAGAGAATGTTTAGGGTTATCAGTTTAACACATTCATTTAGTAGTAATACTGTAGTGTATGGAACAGAATACAGGCTTTTCAACATACTTTTTTAACAAGATAAGATGAAACGGCCAAAAATTTAAGTCTGAGACTGATATATGCATGTACATGGACCAACCATTTAAAATAAATACATGGACAGAATGCATTTGGTGTCTACCTGTTACCATCCACCTATTTTTATGCACATTTGGCATATCGCACAAAAAATACCAATTGATGTGCACAAATTCCAAAAATGTGCATTAAAAAAAAACTTAAACGCTCAATTGAGGTCAATATATATTTTTAGGGATGTCCCGATCAGGGGTTTTTGCCCTCGAGTCCGAGTCATTTGATTTTGAGTATCTACCGATACCGAGTCCCGATCCGATACTTATATAATACATAAAAAAAAGAATAAAGAAAAGCGAAAAAAATATTTTTTATTTAATTCACCTTATTTTAACATTCAAAAACTGTTAACAAACAGAGCACTTCTGTGAGGTAGCTTGAACAATCAAGTAATAAATAACATAAATTCTTCACTTTTGGACTTTAGTGCAACAGTAAATATAGAAAAAGTCTAATATAAAAACAAATAGCACCTCAACTTAAAATACCCAGCAGACATGTAAACAAAAAATAAGTCTTAAAAAAAAAAAAAAAGAGAATATATATATATATATATATATATATATATATATATATATATATATATATATATATATATATATATATATATATACACACATATATACACATTAGGGGTGTAACAGTTCACAAAATTCGTGGTTCGATACGATACAGCAAAAAGAAAGAAATGCCAGAGAAATTTCCTTTTTATTAAAAGAAAAACTATTTTTAAATAAGTTTGAGTTTTCCTACATCTTGAAACTTTCAGGTTTATAAATGGGGGTAATCTTTGAAGGATGAACAAATAATGTTTTGGTAATCACATTAAAAATAACATTTAAATATAATATTTGAGTTTTGAAGTGCAACATTAAATCCATGTTCATTCACGGCACAATGTTTCTCCTGGTTCCCACGTCAGCGCTGTTTGATCTAATAGAGATCTACGGTTAATAACGGAGAAATGTGAATGCTTCTCACTAGATCTCGCAGCGATCTTATTACTTCAGTGGCGAATTCAAATGTTTCGTCACTGGATCTCTTAGCAGAGTGTCTGCACAGATGTTGCTGGTCCGAACTGATAAATGGTCCGTTAAGCACAATATAATGAGTAGCGCAGTTTCGTTCTGCTTTCATTACGTTTGCCATTTGATGTTGCGCAACGTTGTGGTGATCGCGCCAGCGTGGATTTTGTCGGCAGAAAAATGGTCCTAGGAATCGTTAGGTTTGTATGCGTACCGAACCGGAAGCCTCGTACCGAAACTGTTCAATAATTACGAATACATGTACCGTTACACCCCTAATTTACATATATCCGAGTCCTGATCGGGAGGTAACGTCCGATTCCGATTGAGTCTGAAACCATGTGATCGGGCCCGATTTCCGATCGCGTGATGGGATCGGGACATCCCTATATTTTTTATCCAATAAGAAAACGTGTCCATAAAACTACAATGGAAACACATTTATTAAATAAATTCCTTGATGTGCATAAAAAAGTCGTGTGACTTTGCATAATTGGACGGCTTAACTGCAGTCGTTTTGTTCATTGTGAAATGCCAGAGCCGAAGTCTGTCATCAAAGTGTTCAGTATAATTCCCTCCCAGAACTTTCTCACACGACTGCGTTCCCAAACAACAGGCGTCCTCTTCCGAAACAAGATAACATGACCGCGTTTATTGCGTTTCGTCTGCATGTTCTGAGGCAGTTGTCTAAACAGTTGGCTTCATGGGATTTCATTAATTAAACAGCATATCATGTAATAAAGTCCATCAAAAAAAGTATTGATTGACAGATCTCTCAGCAAATAGATAAAAATAAAAAAAACACATGAATGTTTATCAGCCCTACAGGAAAAAACACATGATGTTTGAAGAAACTCCACTGATGAGTGTGAAACTTTACATTTCTTTGAATAAAACTACTACACATTCTAGTGCATTTGCTACTGAAGTTTGGAGATGGATAGCGTCACAGACACTATTTTTGAAAAACAATTTTGTAGTAATTATCAGTGAAAATTAGGGATGCACGATATATCGGCCACCATATCGGAATCAGCCGATATATGATTATTTTTAATTTTATCGTTATCGGCCCGATAAGAAAATGTGCCCGATATATTAAAGCCGGATTATTTCCAAGGCTCTCCTGCAATAGATGCCATTCAAACGAGATGGAAGCTATAGACTGTACGCTAGTGACTGTCAGGTCAACAGCTTATGTAAAACCACTTCGCAATACTTTCAGTTTAAGCATCAAGCACTTCTATACTACTGGTTTATACAACCCTGAAACACTGATACAATGGTCAATTTGACAATGGAAGAAAAATGCTCCAATGTCATGCATTCAAGAGCATGTGGACTCCAGCAGAGAGTAACACCATAAAGTGCCCACCCTCGGTCTGTGGGAAAGACTGAATTTGCTTAAAAAGCTCTTGTGTCAAATTGTTTAGAAATGTCATTAAAACAAAAATGCCATTGCCAACTGTGGTGGCCTCCTCAGTTTCTGTTCAGAACAGATGTAATGCACATGAAAATCAACATGTTTTGGGTACGAGCTTTCAGAATCTGGAATCAGATTGACGAAAATGTAATGCTTCATACTGTTACTATTTGAGAAAATGCATATAAAAACTGGCTTTTCGTAAAAGCTCTTTGTAAAAATGGTTATTTGATAATCAAAAGCATTAATCATTTTGCAATCATGTGGAATATATGCACAAACGGTTAAAAGTTCAATCAAACCATCATATGGTGTAGTTACACCAGAATTGCTAAACAATCAAAAAATAAATCGATCTTTTTATGTTGAATATTTATAAAAAACTGTACTACAGTAATGAGGATAAGTAGCTAACTATATCATTAGAAATCCCAATCTCAAACCAAGCATTCATGTGATCTCCCTTGATCAATAAGGGCAGTTATTGGCATGAGCTCGACGCTTCAACTATAATAAAGCACCAGACACATGCTTTAGATCAATATTCCTATCAGCATCATCTGTACGATCATTGCTCTATTGGATCGAACCCTTTTAAGGGCCCCTATCTGCATGTCCAATTCAATACACACAAGCGGATACATTTAAAGGGACAGTTCACCCCCCCCAAAACAAATCTTTCATTATTTTTTATGCATATTTTTCTTCCATGGAACAAGGATATATTTTGCAGAATCTCTTCCATAACCGTTTTTGTTTTCCGCAAAAAAGGGGTTAAATAAGGGTTAAGATAACTTAAGAAAACATCAATCATGATACACAAATGGCATCTGAGAAGGTCGCAGTAGGGATGCAATTAACGCTGGAAACACTGTGCACACTTACACCTTTAAAGACCAAGAGGAAGGGCAAGTGATTAATTAATAACTGCAGTGTAACCTTGAGTGCAGAAACTCACACAATATCAGGAAAAACACACTAATGCTAGGCATATTAAAACATCATCAATCGGCTACAGTGAGGAACAGCATTGAGTGATTTATATCTTATCAGTGTGTGTGTGTGTGTGTATCATTACAGTTCACATACAGATGGACACCACAGATAAAAGGAATCAAAACTGGTTCTGGCCAGACGCTGCAAACGCAATCGGCATGTCCTCTAATTTCACCTCATTTGATTTGATATTTATTGAGTCTTATGATGAAGCCAATCTCTCCGTTTAGGGTTTAAAGCCCAATAATGTTTTAACTTGGATACGATACCTTGACAAATATTCAATATAATTTTCGATACCACAGGGAAAAACTGGCATTTAGATCATTTTAATAGTATCCCATTGTTTATGTCCATTCACTGAAAATCTCATCAATCAATATTTTCCAACATCAATAAGCACATGACACATCATAACAGTAATCCATGTAAATCAAGCCGTTTAATCAAGTCTTCTGAAGAGACGCAATCACTTCATATAGACGCTTATTCACATATAATCATTGATCAGTTATTATCTCACCTAAATGTTTGCTCACTCAATGTATTTTTACAATGGGGTCATTTTAATTCAATAGCTTACAGACAGCACAAGGAAGCTTGATTTCAAACTTTGAATATTTTATTATCGAACTAGGGCTGGGTTAAATAATATCGATTTCACGATATTAATCGATTCTCATTTTTCGAACCGATATCGATTCTTAAATCTCAAGAATCGATTAGTCATACTGTTTTCATTTGATGAATGAATGGAACATTGTTGCACGCATCCCATCCAATAAGTCGCAATAATCTTCGTGCTTTGTTACTATTGATAGTAAATAAAGTCTCAAATTTCAAATAACGCCATTTTCTTACGAAATCCAAAAACATAAATAGCGTTTTGGCGCTGTGGCGTGAGATCGCTCTGGCTCAGCTCAGCTCAAGAGAAGCAGCAGCGCGGAGTGCACATGATCTCCTCTTCTGCCTTAATACCAGTTACAGCGCGAAATAAACATGAACGAACGTCTGAAAGTGTGTTAAAAGATAGAGTACAACTTATCGAAATCCGTATCATGTCACATGGAATCGCTCAATCAGTGTTTCAACCGTGGAAAGACGTCAGTAAAACAACTTGTAAACAATGTCATGTAACGTCACATTTACCTCAGAAAAACCATATGTGACCATAAACTCGTTAGTCAGCTAGAAAAATTAACTCTAAAGAGGAGCATTTTGCTAAATATATGCACCATATTACATATTCATTATAACTTTTAATGTTCTTCGATATTTAATGCATGTTTGAATAAATCTGGCAAGTTTTTATGACAGCCACCATTTAAATGTTTATATTTCATATAACTTTATTATTATAAAAATAAATAAAAGTGTAATTTAAGTGTTTGTATAGCTACAAATCAGTTAATTTTTACCTTCAATATTATAGTAGGCTAATGAAGCCTAGTAGGCTACAACTGACTCCCATAGTTTACAGCATTAGTTAAGAGATTTGTTTTCCTTGAGAAGATTTGCCATGTATTGTACCTGATATCCAAAATAATCAATATTGAATCGAAATCGAATTGCAAGCTTGTGAATCGAAATCGAATCGAATTGTGAAATTTGTGTCAATACCCAGCCAGCCCTAATCGAAACGTCTATATTTTTGACAACATTAAAGTCTGAGAGCTCCTTTAGAGTCGAGAGGGAAAACCCAAAACACACATTCATACAGCAAACTCTGTTTTAATCTCAAGTTCTTTACTAGACCATCATGTCATTTACTCATGATGTTCAAAAGCTTTATGTTTGCTTGCTTTTCTCTACTGCAAAATAAAGTACTTAGCAAAATTCAGTGATTAGCAGCTTTTGGTCATCAAGAAACCAAGATCTCAGTAGTCATACACCAGTGAAATTGCTCAATTGAACACACTTCTTACAAATATTAACATATATATGAAGAAAAAAAGCTAATTAAATTATCCACACAAACATAGCCTTCAAGTATTTCTAATTTTTTCCAAGTAATTGACCCTTCACAGGGAGCTTGATTGACAGGTGATCTGACCAATCATACTTCGCCATCCGCCATTTTGTCCGACAAAGCAGTCAGGAGAGTAAGTAGATTAACATGGGAGGATTTGAACTTGAAAAACATAATGTACTGATGCCTTTCTGCGGTTAAAACAACATTCCTTCTTATGTTCATTCATGTTTATTTGATGCTATAAATGAACTAGAAGGAAGAGATGATCGGATCACGAGCAGCTTTAACTAATGTGTCGTGACAGATCGCTGTAGTAGAGCATCAAAGAGCCACAAAACGGTATTTATTGTTTAAATTTCTTTAAAAAAAATGACCAAATTTGAAAGGTGAGACTTTGTTTAATATGTTTAATATCAAAAGTAACCTGGTCTGTCCTGTCTGTCAGCCCGCGATGTATTTTAAACATGGTGAACATGGTGTGTGTGAGAGCAGCGTAGCTTGTCGGACATAGCGACAGTAACTTAAGGCCAATTTATACTTCTGCGTCGAGTGTACGCCGTAGTGTACGGCGTAGGCTACGCACGTAGGCGACGGCGTCACGAGCATTTATACTTCTGCGTTTAGGTCTGCGTTGCTCCGCAGTACAGCGCCGAAACGCTAGTTGGCGGCGGAGGGTTTTAATGTTCCACTGTGTTTAGATTCCTCGCGGCAAGAAGAAGATTCCTCGCGGCTGTTTTGAGTTTAGGTTACTTCAAGCAATGGCGACTGAAAGAGAGCAGATCATGTTGGAGTTGGAGCTTATCGAGGTGGAAAAGGTAAATTTTTAGTTTTTTTAACAGTTTCGCTGTACTTAGAATTTAAAAATGGCGGGCGGTGCAGAAGAACACGCCGGAAATGCATAGGAGGAAACGCGATGCTACCAAGCCGACCAATCACAGATCTTGCGGTCCGCGTCGTCGCGACGTGTAGTTACATTTTTGAGGAGGTGCGCGTCAGGTTACGGCGAAGGGTACGGCGTATGGTACGCGTCTGTGCGCATGCTACGCCGTACCTACTGCGCGCACCCGATGCAGAAGTATTAATTGGCCTTAAGGGGGGCGGGTCTTTGCGAACGGTCAATTACTCCAGTAAATAACAATTAAGAGCAGTGATGACTTATCTTTTATTGACAAGATTGATGTTTGATTAACATGTTGAATCACATGTTTAATGATGACAGTGACAGATCGGATTCAAAAGATTCAATATTTTGACAATTCAGATTTTTGTTTACATTAACGTAATACTGTGTGTACATGCACACACACATTACATTGGAAAGTAGAGATGCACCGATGGACCATTTTTGTTGCCAGCAGAAAAGGCAATAACATCAACGAGCGTTCTCACTCTCTTCTCTCCGACGGCAAAGTGACTCACCCCCGCCTCCTCTCACTCACTCGTCTCATTTGCTCCGGTTAAATAGTGCTTGTATTGTGCATAATTTGACCAATTCCTGTAGGTTTCGCGCTCACCCCACGGATCTATATAAGTGGAGCCAGCGCACAAGCCGCCTCTCAGTCTCAAGCAGCTTGTGATTCGCAAATACCAAAACGAGTGGCTTATTGCACAAACAATATGGTGTCAAAATGTCCATCTTGGCGAGTATTCAATTACACACAGTCAGTTTTGGAACCAAATAAGTTGAGAAAGAAAACGCATGTGTATCAGTATATTAGATCCGTGCATAAACTCTTAAAGTGACAGCAGCCTAATATTCCTGCTCGCTCTGTCATGTAAATAAAAGAACAAAAGACAAAGAAAAATCACCCACTGCTCTTGACTGATTGTAAGCATTAATCTGTATTTCATTTTTACAATGAAGACTATCCAGTGTTATTTTACATTTGATTACTTTAATTTCTATAGTATTTTCCAACACGATCTCATGAAAGTGCGTATCTATACCATGAATTTAATTTCTCGTGTTATTTATACGCCAAAAAATGCACTGTAAATCTCTTGGGTAGGATTAGGGGTGTGGAGTGCATGCGTATTACACGCCAAAAAGTGCGTATCATATACACGCAAAATCTATTTTTGCCGTATAAATGGCACGATAAATTAAATTCGTGGTATAGATACGCACTTTCATGAGATCGGGCTGGTATTTCTTACCTGAATATACTGTATGCCCACCTGTTTATTTGCTCTTATTTTATTATCTTTTTACTTGTATCTTTTTGCATTGAAGAAAAGTAGATTTTTGTTTGTATATGCTGTCAATTATAGTTCTTTGAAAGAAAATTGGCAGGTCACACTTACAAAAAAAAAATTGGAAATCGGAATCGGCCAAGAAAATTGCAATCGTTTAGCCTGGTTAAAACCAGACCATTCTCAGTTGTAACAGTTGTAACTGAGTTATGGTCTGGCAAAGCATCATAGACAAATCATTTCCAGAGGTGCGTCACCAACGGACGTCGCGGATAGACCTAAACCCAATCAGAGCGATGAAGGAGATGACGTATGCAGAGCGGCGGAGAAACATCTCCGAGTGTTGTTCTTTGCTCGGTTTTTAACAAAAAGGAAACGTTCGAATCGCTTAAAACAGACGCGATAGCTGATTCGAACGAGTGATGTTCGACGGCGGCATCCATCTTTGTAATGTAGGCTACAAAATCTGCTTCAAAATCCCAGCGCTGTCGTCATCGTGTAAAGCCCGCCCCAACGTTTCTGATTGGTGCCTCGATTTCGACGGATTGGAAATGGGCTTGAATGAGCTCTTTGCCACACTAAGGCTGCGTTCAACTTCACACTGCAGGGGCTTAATGCTCAATTCCGATTTTTTTTCAAGGCTGTTCACATTTCCAATTAAATGCGACCTTTTGTGATCTCCTGTGTGAACGTGAAATGACCCAGAAGTGACCCGCATGGGCAGAAGAGTACTCAACGGTCAATTCCAGCCTACTTCAACGCAGAATTATGACGTTTGTCGCATATCAATGACGTGCGGGTCGGATACATGTGACCTGGCCGTTCAGATTGAAGCCGCATTTCAAAAGATCGGATACATATCGGATTTGGACCACATACCCAAGTGGCCTGGGTCGCATTTGAAAAGATCGGATCTGTGTCGTTCAGACTGTCATGAAAAGATCAGATACATTGGGTCAAAAAAAAAAAATCACAATTGGGTCGTTTCAGCCTGCAGTGTGAACGTAGCCTAACTTTCAGAGCAAATCTAAATTTGCCGGAAGTTGTCTGGGTTTTCCCAGGCTAGCAATCGGTGCATCTCTATAGGAATGTGCAATGCAGGTACCAAATTACTACCAACATTGTATAAATACTGCTATTGGTGAAGTTACTTTTTTTTTTTTTGTATCAACTTGGTACCCAAGGACCAGCAATTTCTTATTCCCTACTTAATGCAAAGAGCAGCCAGAACATTCTGCTAAATAACTAACTTAATCTGGAAAGTTATATGGGTCTGGAATTTATTTATTTTTAATCATTTCAAAAAAATCTATACTTACTTAAAGCTATATTGTAAAACCCAACTCAATAGCTATTAATTATAAGTATACAATCTTTTTGTTTAGGTGCTCACAGTAATACGGTCTATGCTCACAGGAGAGGAACGGGTGGCGGGTCACGGTTCCTGAGCTCAGGTCATGGCTGACATTGATTATGGAAACATGGGAGTATGGATGCATGAGCCTTTCATCTCACATGTGCACTTTGCTCTCCTGAAGCAGCAAAACATATTGCACAGCACGTCTTCTCGACATAAAACATCCATAGCATTACATGATGTAATGAGTAACTGAGACTGACTGTGAAAAACACAAGCGAGTGTTCATTCAGGCGCTCCCGTGACGAGAGGTGTGAGAGTGAAACAAACAGCAGATGAACGTGAGAGAGGGAAAGCATTTTAACAAAATAAATAAAAGCTTTTCTTTTTAAACAGATGAACAGCTAGCAAATCTTTGAAGATGAAAGCAAGCGTTTAAAAAAAATGATATTGGTCTTTAATTTAGTTAGTTGATATGTAGTAGGGCCAGTGAATGATAAGAGACTCCACAATAAAGAAAAGACAACCAACAAAAGTTCCTAGAAATATACTTATGGTCATATAGTTGTAATTAGAGCTGGATAAAATGAGGATTTTTTTGTTTAAAAGACAGATCAGGATTCTCCCACAATTCTGAATAGACAACTAAACCACAGAGCTTCTGACAAAATGTTAATTGCTGAAGTATTTAATTCATTTGAATTAATATTTTTTTAAACGGGTTGAGTGAATGATTCAATGACACGCTCATAAAGACTTCACTACTTACATTATGAATCGGTGTTTTTGAACGAATCACTTGAATAAACGATTCAATGACAAATAAATTACGTGTCGCCACCTACTGGTGTAACGTTGTAATTAATACAATCTTTATTTGTCAAGTTACTTTCAAAATGTTATTTTCTCTATTTTGATCGCTACCGTAGACATCAGTGTTTATATTCGAACAATAAACTTATATCTCAGTTTTTCTGTTAAAACTAAAATTATTGTAAGACAAAAAATTAATGATACTGTATTGTTTGTGAAGCGGTTTCAAATCTACATGACCAGAACGCAGATCTGAAAGTTCGCACTTGTCAAAGGTTTATTAGTTCAATCGCTGTCATTTAGGAATAAGATCATGTGGGTGTTTGAATCAAGATGGCATCTTGTAACGATTAATTGTGCAGCTCTAATTATCCAAAACTACACCATTATTACGATATGAAGATCACCCTGAAGTTTCTGAGACGCGAGATTTTCATGCAGCATTCAATGCCAATACACATAGCTTTGTAAATTGTGAACTAAAGCAGAGCTAGATGCTGCCTGGATTGTCTCCTACACAAAGAAATCCCAAATCATTCTGTCGCTGAAATCTTTAACAATTCCCTCTAATCTTCTTAAAAGGATCTTTCCAGTGACACTAACCTCATTAGAGCAAGAGAAACTCGACACAATGCCAGAGCACAAAGATGTTAAACACACCAGAAGACTAACTAAGCATCCTTGAATGGCAGCTCTTTATACATTCTGCAGTGCGAGAAAGTAGTATGAATGAGATCTTGTGATTTTCTTGATCAAACAATAATGTTCCACTTTTCACAGCAGCCCCAAGGGCTTAAAGTATTGTGCGTGTCAAAATGAAAGAACTGCCATTATAAAGAGATTCATGATGGTCCAATTGGAACTGGTTGCAGCATTTCTCTTTCAATGCTTTGAACTGTGACGAATGCGAGGCTGAAGCTGCAACAGTTTTAAGAAGGATGAAAAATATATTGGAACCATATTGGTTATTGGCTGATATTTGTGTTCTGTATTTATTCCTTTATCTGTAATTAATACATGTGGATGCTCATTTCCACCAATTTTTAAAATGTTTGATTGCTTCTGCCATCATCTACTCTAGCACTAAAAGCCATGGTGTTAGAAAATGGCTAAAGAAGAGTTGAGAGTTAATTTTACTATAAAACTATGCTATTTCTTCTTTCCTGTAATATATCAGATCTCAAAAACTATTGTTATATACAAATTTCATACAGTACATATCTTAAAGGGTTAGTTCGCCCAAAAATATATATTTTTATTTCTTAACAATAATTAAGAACAATGGTCTCATTATTAAAAGTCCATGTAACAAAAACCTTGAGCTTTCATTTACCATCGGGCATTAGAGTTGCACAATTACACACGTGATCTTATTCCTAGATGACAGCTTCAAATAAAGATTGTATCATTACACCAGTAGGTGGCGACAAGTGTTTATGAAAAATGTATTTGTCATTGAATCATTCATTCAAGAGAATCGTTCAGAAAACCTGATTCATCCAGTAATGAAACAAGTGTTTGTGAGTGAGTCATTGAATTATTCACTCAACCCGATTTAAAAAAAAAAATTAATTACTAGACTGCAGCAATTAAAATTGTCAGAACTTCCAGAATATTTTCTCAGAATTGCGTGGAAATTGTGATCTCTATTTAAAAAAAAATTTTTTTGTACTTTATCCAGAAATGTGCATTGATCAATTGTTTCTGAAAAAAGCCTAAATTGAATCTGTACATAATATAAAGTGATTGTGTTTCTTCAGAAGACATTTTTGAGTGAACTAACCCTTCAAATTAATTATATTTACAAGCACCAAAACATTGAGGGGGAAAAAAAAACATTGCTTATCATAGGGGAAGTGTGACCCAATTAATACTTTGTATTTTCAGTAGTGCAATTAAGTGAATTGTGACAAAATCCTGATTTCTTCACCAGTCCTCTTTCGCCTCAGTGGAACTGGGAGTGCTGACAAGCTCCTTAGTGTGTAGGAAGTTAAATACTTCATCCACTTACAAAGCAACCCCTCTCCCCCTCTTTCATTTAGCCCCTTCTCTTTCCTCTGGCCCTTTTTTTTCCTTCGGCAGATTCGAGCAGAGCACCTTCCAACGCCTACACCCAGACTCCATCGCTGGCATTTAACACATGATCTCTCCAACCTCCGTTTGGAAGCACTGCGGCAACTTGAGGCATTCAACAGTTCTCTCTCATTTATTCATTCCTTCTCTCATTTATCGGTCTCTGTTTGTTTATCCCCCTCTGTTCTGCCCTCTAGCTTTCTCTCTGCTCACATTGAGAGGTGAAATGAGGCATGCTGGAAATTTGCTGGCTGACAATGGAGGACAGCTGCTCTCACTGCTCAAGCCTTTCATGAGCTGAATTAGCAGTGCTAGCTCGCTCGCGCGCGCCCTTCCCCCACCCTCTGCTGGCTTCAACACCCATCCAGACATACTCACAGTCGCCATGTACAAAGCTGAGGGAAACGCACCACGGAAAGGCTTTGTTTCCCAAATCTGCCATTGCTCTAATTGCCACCTTGTATTTGACTGAATTCCTTCTCGCATGCTGCATCATAAACTAAAATAATTTGAAACGCTATAAAAAAAAACAGTGTTGCACCATCCAAAACTATCACCAATACTACAATTTAGAGGTCAACCAGTTGGATTTTGCAGACGAAAAAAAAACAAAGGAGGGGAAAAGCAGATTATCTATTAATCAGTCAATAGTTTATTAATTATATTGAACGTATAGACTAAATGCATCTCTTCTTGGAGAAATTGTCCAACAGGAATTTACATTAAATACCAATGCATGCGCAATTAACTGTCACAACAAACTGCAAAATGGACCAATTTTTTGCACAAATCAGTGCATTCTTACTTCAAGTTTGGAATCTTTTAATTGCATAATATCTACTTGACCCGAGAATCAAGTCACGGGGAAGCAAACATCTCTTTTGTACTGATGTTTCCAAGAAGATTGCGCACTATGGAAATCTGGGAGAGTACAGGATTTGGCTTTGATTTACAACATTTGGGTCATCAATATCTGAAATTATGGTTACCTACCTAATCTACCACAGATTTATTTTGCCATGCTACTGAAAAGACAAAAAAGCTTAGGGAGTGCCCTTAAAATGGGCTTTAAAACCATCTCCAGAAGACACATGGTAGGCTCTTTATGGTGACTGGAATTTCAATGTTGGCAAATCTACACAACAAAGCACAACAGTAGCAAACATAATCCAGTAATGAATATGACAATCCGCATTTGTTCTTTTAGTCGAACGGCATGTTCTTGGAAAACGTTACATAATTACGTTTTTAACACAGTGGAAGCCACAATAAAAGGCCAATGTAAAAGTTACAAACAAACACTGTCATCACTTATCAGCTTAAGATCTGAAACTGGATTTGAAGCTTTAATTGGAATTTCCTTCCTAATTTTAATGATCCCCAGAAGCAGTTCTGTTCAGATTAAAAGCTTGTATACATGTAGATAAATGACCTTCTTCCAACCCTTCCCCCACAGCAAGTTAAAGCCCGTGGGTTCAAGGGGTCTGAGCTTTATTTTCCTCCCCTCCCCCCCAAACACATCTTTGCCTCCTGGGATTAACAGCCAAACCAGTCCTAAACTTCCCTCTATTCAATGACCGGAACAACAGGGGAGGAAACAAGCCAAACAAATTTGTAATGTAACAATGTTAGCATAATACTGTAAATATTGCTTGAATACGTTTTTATACACACTGTGAGCAGCATTTTAAATCCCAGAGCATTTTCTTTCCACGACCTAACGGTTGAAACACCATGATTACCTAATTTGGGTAATGAAAGTTCAAATCTGGTCCTCTCTCTACTTTCTGTTCAAAAAAGTTGCAAAAAAGTCTATCCTAAAGCACACACAATGCCAAAAACAGGAGGAAACACTCACTTGCATTCAGGTGGATTAGGTTGTTAATATTGACTCAAGTTCTCAATACATCAATAACACAATTTGCAGCAGCTGCTAAACGGCTCAAATACACAAGCGGGCCATCCGCGCTTACCTTTTCATTTTTCATCTTCTTCAGAACTCTGCATTCCCCGTCAAGCTCCTCCGGCTCGGTTTTAATAGCTAACGGAGAGACAATTCCAACAGTTTCCAGAGCGTTATTCCCAAGTTGCTCTGTCACAGCAATGTCTGCGTTCTGCGTATTGTCAAAGGGCGTGTTGCGTGTGCTTCCAAACGCCTGAGCGTTCGCAACTATCTCCTTCTCAATTGCCACGACTGCAACTGGTGCGCTTTCGATTTTGTCTTTCTTGTTTTTCCCACTCGATACTTCCTTTTCCTTTTTGCTGTTTGGCACGCCGCGTGAGGCCTTGGCGCCCTTCTCGGCACCCTTGCCCGTGGCGGAGTTGCCGCCTGCTGAACTACCTGTCGCACCAGTAACCTCCCCTTGGGTCCGTCCCTGATGCTCCTTTTTTGCTCCGTCTCCAGCTGGAGACTTGCTGCTATTGTCTTTAGAATTTTTGTTGCGTTTGGATTTGGATTTGCTCTCTTTGCCCTGAGGGGCACTAACTGGGCTAACGAACTTGATATTGTCTGGCAGAGCCGCTACTGCGCTAGGTGGAGCTGCCATTCCCCCGCCGTCCTTGGTGCCAGACATCTCGAGTTTGTCCTTCTCTAGGTCAGCGTCAAGGTCGATAATCAGATTTCCAACCCCGATATCCCACTCATCACCGCTGTCGTAAGTGTCCACCGCATTCGAGTCCACACCTTTCCCGCCTGCAGTGCCACCACTTAGGGACATTTTAGTGCCAGCGGCCCAGGTTTGTCACAGTAACGTCTGATTTCTCAGACTGCCAGGGTGTGGGGAGAAGGAGAACAGTGGCCTCAACGTATTGATGTCAACTTCCCAGTCGCCCACATTTTGCCCTAGAGGAGAGACACACAAAGAGGGATTATCTGTCTTGAAATTGTACTCTGAAAATGAAACGGTAATGGATGAATATGCAGCACTACATAAGGACTTGGCTTACCACACGAGAGCAAATACACAAAACGCGAGCAATAACTTTGAAAAGCAGGAGAGTTATAGTGTCCCCAACAGATGCAATCAATCTCTTCCATTTTAATTTGAGAAACTCAACAGAAAGGAATGTTTTCTTGTCATTGTTTTCAGGTACACATTTATTATCTCATCGCATTCGATTCAAATTTCAGTAGCACTTTATTTTACAGTTCTGTTATGCATGTATAAGTACTTATTATAGTAATAACTAGATACTAACCATAATCCTAACCTCAACCCATGTTAAAGGATTAGTTCACTTTTAAAAAAACTTTTGCTAATAATTTACTCACCCCCATGTCATCCAAGATGTCCATGTCTTTCTTTCTTCAGTCGAAAAGAAATTAAGGACTTTGATGAAAACATTCCAGGATTTTTCTCCATATAATGCACTTTGCTGGGCACCAAACGGTTCAAGGTCCAAAAGACAGTTTCAGTGCAAACTGCAAACTGTTCAAAGGGCTTTAAACGACACCAGACGATGAATAAGGGTCTTATCAAGCGAAACGATCGCTCATTTAAAAAATAAATAACAAAGTTTAAGTTTAATAATGTCAAATGCCCGCCTTGCTCTGTTCTGTGATGCACGTTCGTGACTCTCCTGTTCGAACTCGTTCATCAAAATGAACAAATCTTTTTTCGAGTCATTTGGATCATTTAACGAACGAAATGAACGAATTGACTCGGAAAAAGATTTGTTCATTTTGATGAACGAGTTCGAACAGGAGAGTCACACAGAACAGAGCAAGGCGAGCATTTGAGCTTTTAAACTTAAACTTTGTTATTTTTTAAATGACCGATCGTTTCGCTTGATAAGACCCTTATTCATCGTCTGGTGTCGTTTAAAGCCATTTGAACAGTTTGCAGTTTGCACTGAAACTGTCTTTTGGACCTTGAACCGTTTGGTGCCCAGCAAAGTGCATTATATGGAGAAAAATCCTGGAATGTTTTCATCAAAAACCTTAATTTCTTTTCGACTGAAGAAAGAAAGACATGGACATCTTGGATGACATGGGGGTGAGTAAATTATCAGCAAAAGTTTTTTTTAAAAGTGAACTAATCCTTTAAGTCCATGTAGTAGGGCTGCTCAATTATGGCAAAAACAATCAAGATCATTTTGGTCAATATTGAAAGAAATCACGATTATTTAACACAACTATTGGTGGGCGATATGATCAAAGTCTTATCTCATTATACGAGTAATTTTCAATATCAGTAAAATTTCACAATTATCGATAGGCTACTTCAGCAAAAACTAATACTAGGTTAACTAATGTAGTTATGAGGATACTACCCAAAACGCCATTTTGATATTTTAGTGTGTAGGCTATTTAACCGTTCAGGCGAAGCCCACGGTATTCTTTGCTTATGAAGCACAGAAAGCCGCCTGGGGAACAGTGTCTCTTTTGCGGCTTAATGCGCTTTTAATAACACGGTTTAATATCAAACAAACATGTCCCGTAGTTTAGCAACAATAGACTATATTTTACAACACTGATTTGGATGTTAAGTTTGGCGCAGTGAGGAATGCACCGTTTATGTGGCAACGGTAAATAATAGTTTAACTCAATTATCTTTAACTCGATTATGTTTTCATAAACGGAAGCCAAAATCAAAAATCAATTACGATTAATTGCACAGCCCTACCATGTAGTTACCTTTTATTACTGCGTTCTTTCTGGGCTCAGTACACTGTAAATGCATGAACTGTTAAATTAAGTACAACCAACATTCCATAACTTATTAAATAATTTCTGCAACTGTGGCATTTGCCGATTCAGCGATGGTAAAACAAAGGAAACACTTGCATAAGAGTTTAGAAAGAAGAACATTTTACCAGTTGGTACTACTAGGCTATTCATCCAGATACAAGTGCAGTTAATAAAGATACATAAAGTTATACACTACAAACTTCACGGACATCAAAATGGATGATGATTTGGTGATTGTGTGATGGTTAACTTTTTACACAAAATATTAAAATTCAACATTTATTCATTAGTCTAGTGAAAGAGAATGGCAGGACAATTAATCATTCATTCAATTATCATTAATCAATATTTGGCCATGTTGTGTGTTTTTCGGTGTTTTAATCCGTCTCTTGTCCACTTCTGTCCTGATTTCTTCGAGGAGAGGGTCTATGTGTGGGTAAATGTTTGGGCTTTTTCAGATCTTTCAATCTAATGGAAAAAATAAGCTTACACAATTTAAATATGAATGTGACCGGAGATGATGGAAAAACACACAGAGAGCATCAGCATTAGTTTCTGCTCTGACAGACGCAAGACCAGCCGAACGCTGTGAGTGTGTGTTAGAGATCAGGAATGGTGAGAGAACATTGTGTTTGGTATGTTTTTTCCTCTTTAAACCAAACTTGGGTCTTCAGTCGACAGTTTAAATCCCGTCTTCCCATAATGGTAATAAAGAGAAGACGGTCTTTTGTGGCTGTTTGAACACATTCGATCACATGAGCGTCTACACTACGAAAGCAATCCGGTGGAGTGTGTTTTCCACTGCCTCTGGAAGAGGTCAAACTCGTAACATTCTCGACCGTGTTTACACCTGTATTTATTTAGTGTCGTCCACCTGTGATCCGATCGACCAAAACGCATCTTAATACCAGATGTAAACAGGGGCAAATATTAGTGAGTGAAATTTCCTTCTTTTGCCAGTTCCAAAATCTGCCACCAGTCATAAAAACAGATAATAAACAGTTTTATGTGGCGTATGGCAACTCCGCTCTCTAGATATGATATCTGCATAGGCCGATAAAAAAATATATTATCACTTGACCACTTCTTCAGTTGTTAAAAGTATATATCTTGCAAAAAAGATTAATACAAAGCAGTGTTACACTGAACAATGAGCAAAGTTTAGATAACAATGGCAACGTTTTTGCAAAGACATTCACTTCTAAATAGAAAACAGATCTGTGAAATTGTGAGCATTTTGACCTATATTATGTGCCTAAGTATTGGTTAAGAACATGTGTCTGCTGATGATATTGGGCTGTTTTCAAAGCCTGATGTCTGATGTCTAATTAAAGCAGCCATTCTTTAACACAGGTCATCTCCGCTTAGCAAGGGTACGGCCAAATAAGCCAACACAAGTCAAAGGAGCATGCACTTTGACCTCTGACAGCGTAAATAATTAACACTCAAGTCTGTGAGCTCAGAGCTGCAAACACGGGCTGGAAAAGAACTTAAGAACCCGCTCACGCTAGATCTGTAAGCGTTTGATTAACTCATGTTACTCTATCCATATTTGAAATGCTTCACCAAGCTTAACTGCAGATCAGTTCAGCGAGCGGAGGGCTTTGTTCATTAAGCTGGAGATTATATTAGCCTTTCATTTACTTCCATATAAGTTTTCACAAGTCTCTGATCATCACAAAAGCCAAATAGTGGCATTGAATGCGAGCGATATCATTTCAGACACTAATGCCCTAATCAAGCATCTCGCATGAATCAATAGTGCTTCTACTTCCTACTAGGGAGGAGTAGATCAATTTCAAACTTAGAATAATGATGTTTTATTTCAATGGTCAATCCTCAAATAAAATGTATATGCAGTGTTTATTTCATTCCTTAAAAAAAATGAGAGATATATGCATGTATATAAATATATAATATGATACTTCTTATAAGTTTGTTAACAGGAAAACATTTTTTTACTTTGATGTTAGAAATTATATATCGAATTTTTGGTTTATTTAATAAATAATTCATTATTAATACAATGCTTAATGTCTAAAATTAGCCAAAAGACATATTTAAAAAGAAAACTGTACATCTTCTTGTGCTTAAACGGACATATTCACATGATAAACGTCAAAAAACGCTGGTCTCGACGAATATCCTAATAATAATAATAATAATAAATTGAATTTGTACAGCGCTTTTCTCGAACTAAAAGTCGCTTTACAGGGCAGGTGAATAACCAAGACAAAAATAAATTTGATACTTCTAGTAATCCTAGTAAACATAATATGTTATATCTTAAATGAACAAACAGTTGAGAAATAAAACGCATGTGTATCAGTATATTGGATCAGTGCATTCGGTCTTAAAGTGACAGCAGCCTAATATTCCTGCTTCAGTCTGTTTCATTAACGTTGATCAAACAACAAAAGATAAAGAGAAATCACTCACTTCTCTTGACTGAATAACTTTTGTAACTTTAATAAGGTTTAATCTAGGGGTGCTCCGATCAGGATTTTTGGGGCCGATCACCGATCACCGATTACTGGAAGCTGTATCACCCGATACCGATACCGATCACCGATTACTGGAAGCTGTATCACCCGATACCGATACCGATCACCGATTACAGGGTCTTTTTGAAGACTTCTTTTTATCATGTAGCATTACTTATTAAACTATATTTAACAACAATGTACATTAAGTATTACATTTAAGAGAAGACAATGCATAATGAATTGACACCTGTGTATTTATTTGCAAGCAACATGTATTAACATAGCAGCTTGGTTATTGAGCAGCTTAGGGCTTGACATACAACTTTCCTGTAGAATATAAAATAAAATTAATAAAAGACAGAACATCTGAGTCTTTAAATTTAGCTTTAGACTACCTTAAAGTAAAAACAGCAACAAAAAAGGCTATAGCCAAAATAATGTTTTGAGTCAGTCGCCCATCAGTTTTTCTAATACATTTAAAGGACCACAGGTAGTAAAGTGCACAGCAAAAAAAAAAAAAAAAAAAAAAAAAAAAAAAAAACTTACAACTTCCATATCTGTATCTATAACTTTGCTTTTTTCTGGGATGCTTAGTCAGATTTTGTGGGCATTTAGAGAGGAAGAAAGAGGTAGAGAAACCTTTTGTTGTGTGTGTGTGTGTGTGTGTGTGTGTGTGTGTGTGTGTGTGTGTGTGTGTGTGTGTGTGTGTGTGTGTGAAGAACCCTTGCAAAATTATTTTAAACAGATTAAGAAAGCCACCACTGGTCACATCTATGGTTAGATTGATTTTTTTTTTAGATCCAGTGAAGTCTGTCCCACCATGTACCTAATATAAATAAATAAAACATCTTCAGTTAACTAGCAGATCATTCATTTAGTTCGCTTTTAAATAAGAAATCTAGAGCTAAAATGTGTTTTTGAACTCAAGCTGCGCGCTCGTTGCCGCGGCGATCAGTTGCATGGATACAGTGCTCCTCGCGCAGGCTTCACTCGGACGCGCGCTTTAATCTATCGCCGTTGCGGACTCTATTCATTCCGGTGTAATCACAAAATAAAACACAAAAGTATCCTTGCTTGATATAACTGTAACCGCTGATGAACATATTCAGTTTTGATGAGAGAAAAAAATATGTACGAGTGATTTGACGGACGCACGGGGGTTGGATACATTTTTGTCATTGGTTGTTGCGTTAAATCCTACCCAGATACAATAGTGCTATTTTCTGATTGGCTATTGTGTAGCTCGACGAACAACACCAGAGGAAACGCGCTTGATTCATGCCGGTTCCACAGTGAGAGCGGCGCGGCCAGAGTTTTGGCCGCTGCGGCATATTAAATATATTACAAATAGTTTTTCAGCGTGAGAAATACAATGTGTGACAGGAGAGCGTGACAAAAGACCGAAATGAGTGACTGTCACGCTCAATGCTTGACACTTGAGAGCCCTGTTGTAGAATTGCCAGACCGGTGAAGCCATTTTTACCAGGGCGTAAAAAATTTGTCTCGCGAGTTTTGCGTCATCTGATCGGCTTTTCTGGATCGGCCTTCATAGAGACCGCCGATCACACATCCCAAAGCAATTATCGGCCGATTATGATCGGCGACCGATCAATCGGAGCACCCTTAGTTTAATCTACATTTAATTTATACAGTGAAGACTATGCAGTGCTATTTTATATTTGATTATTCATTTTCTCTACCTGAGAAGACAGCGAACTTGTCTTTAACAACGTTTGAAATTTATATGATTTGGGCAAGTAGTTTTTGGCGTCACAGCCTTATTTACTCAAGGTTATGGGTCAAAAATATAATCATGTATTTTCTTCCATTTTTTATTACTGTTTTTTGTGGTGGGGCAAGTAAAATATTCATCAGGGCAAGTACAAATTTGAAACACTGGGCTGACCGGGCCAGTAGTTGTGTCCTGTATAGATACCATATTCATAATAAATCATAAAAGCTTTTTGAATCTTGAATCTAAATCCTAGATTTGAAAAAATGTCTCTTTTCTATGTGAAATTAACATGGTTACTATAGGATAGGATTCTAAGTTAGGATGATAATTGGGTTTCCATTCAAATAAAGATTTGTTTTCCATTGGATTCCCTGTAACTATGCCTTGTAAATGACGATCGCCCACCAAGAACACGACGCAAAAGCTAGCATTGACCGCAGGACCCTTCATTGACGAGCCATCATCTGACCAGCATAACCCCAGATGGTCATCTTACGTCTAAAGACTGCAGCTGTTCTGCTGGAACACAGAGTCAAAGAGGTCACCGTCAGTTTAACATCTGCAGCTAACCTGTCTGTGTCCTGCGGGTTCATGTCCGACCCCTTTAAAAGTCCAGGAGACGTACAGCTTATTCAATCCGCTGCTCTTTAAACATGCCATTTATCCAATGAGTGTTTTGGGATCATGAATCCCAATATTTTTCAGCCTTTTGAAAATGTATGATATGCATCTGGAGATTTATCTGCTGTAAAAAGACTAAAAGTGGCTGAGGGGACTATTATATTGAGCAAAGTACATTTAAGGCTAAATTCAAGATCTAAAATACAGTAAAAATCTAAATGTACATCACTAAATGTACAAAGGGAAGAATGATATCTGATCAGTTCTTTATATGTTCACCAATATAATACAGTAATAGTGATAAATAGGTATATTTCACTAAAACATTTTAAGCATCTAAAATGACGCTTGAAGAACATTTCTGATAACGGTAATGAATTGTTGAATCTGTGTTTGGAAACATTATACCAGTTAAGTGAAATTGATTCTAGAAAGAATAATCTCATACTAATGAAATGAGACAAACGAAACTTAATGCCAAATAAACAATAAAATCATCACAATGTTAACATTGTCAATATAATAATATCAAATAATCAGCCCTATTGACGCCACAATGTAACAAGGCTTCAATTAAAAGCAGAATAACATTCATCTGCATTAGAACGATAAAGCACAATCGCACCAAAGTGCATAACAGGCCACTTGTAACGTGCAATAAAGATCGAACGCTGAACTGAATGATGTGCATAGCTTGAGTGTAAATTCATAATGAGAGTATGGATCTTTCTAAGCATTCACAAACATTAGAGAGAGAGCTCTATTCTCCATCTCTAGTCCAGCTGTACGCTCCCACCGGCTCGGCCCTATTGATTTCCCTGGATATCCTGACACGGGATCAGAGAACATCAAATATCAAAGCTTGGAGCGCTACGCGATACATGGGCTGAAAAACATTTGGACAAAAACAGCTGTCTAGACCAAAGCTGAGCAAAACTTTTCTAGTGTAAAGTATAGAGTAAACATGTTATGGAAGCTTGTTTCCGCCACTGAATAAAAAAAATAAAAAAAATAATAGCGCCTTTTTATCTCACAATTGCGAGATATGAAGTCAGAATTGTGAGAAATAAAGTCGCAATTCTGAGAAACAAAGTCGCAATTGCGAGATATAGTCGCAATTCTGAGAAATAAAGTCGCAATTGCGAGATATAAAGTCGCAATTCTGAGAAATAAAGTCGCAATTGCGAGATATAAAGTTGCAATTCTGAGAAATAAAATCGTAATTGCGAGATATAAAGTCGCAATTATGAGAAATAGTCGCAATTGTGAGAAAAAAAGACAGAATTGAGACTTTTTATCTCACAATTCTGACTTTTTCTCTCACAATTGCCAGTTTACATCTCGCAATTCTGACTTTATAACACATAATTGCGAGTTTATATCTCGAAATTCTGACATCTTTTCTCAGAATTGTGAGATATAAACTCGCAATTGCGAGTTATCAGGCCAATTCTAAGAAAAAAAAGACTTAACTTTTTTCCCCTCAGAATAGTTTATATCTCACATTTCTGACTGTATAACACGCAATTTCACTTTTATAACACGCAATTTCGACTTTATATCAATCAATTCTGACTTTATATCTCGCAATTCTGACTTTATAACACGCAATTGCGACTTTATATCAATCAATTCTGACTTTATATCTCGCAATTCTGACTTTATATCACGCATTTCTGACTTTATAACACGCAATTGCGACTTTATATCACGCATTTATGACTTTATAACATGCAATTTCGACTTTATATCAATCAATTCTGACTTTATATCTCGCAATTGTGACTTTATATCTCGCAATTCTGACTTTATATCTCGCAATTGTGACTTTATATCTCGCAATTCTGACTTTATAACACGCAATTGCGACTTTATATCAATCAATTCTGACTTTATATCTCGCAATTGTGACTTTATATCTCGCATTTATGACTTTATAACACGCAATTGCGACTTTATATCAATCAATTCTGACTTTATATCTCGCAATTGTGACTTTATATCTCGCAATTCTGACTTTATAACACGCAATTTCGACTTGATATCACGCATTTCTGACTTTATATCTCGCAATTGTGACTTCATATCTCGCAATTCTGACTTCATAACACGCAATTGCGACTTTATATCAATCAATTCTGACTTTATATCTCGCAATTGTGACTTTATATCTCGCAATTCTGACTTTACAACACGCAATTTCAACTTGATATCACGCATTTCTGACTTTATATCTCGCAATTCTGACTTCATATCTCGCAATTCTGACTTTATATCTCGCAATTCTGACTTTATATCTCGCAATTCTGACTTTATATCTCGCAATTCTGACTTTATATCTCGCAATTCTGACTTTATATCTCGCAATTCTGACTTTATATCTCGCAATTCTGACTTTATATCTCGCAATTCTGACTTTATAACACGCAATTCTGACTTTATAACACGCAATTCTGACTTTATAACACGCAATTCTGACTTTATAACACGCAATTCTGACTTTATATCTCGCAATTCTGACTTTATATCTCGCAATTCTGACTTTATATCTCGCAATTCTGACTTTATATCTCGCAATTCTGACTTTATATCTCGCAATTCTGACTTTATATCTCGCAATTCTGACTTTATAACACGCAATTGCGACTTTATATCTCGCAATTCTGAGAAATAAAGTCAGAATTGCGAGATGTAAACTCACAATTGTGAGAAAAAAAGTCAGAATTGTGAGATAAAAAGTCGCAATTACCTTTTTTATTTTTCATTCTGTGGCGGAAAACAAACTTCCTTAACATGTAGCTCTGGCCTGCAGACAAAACTCAACAGCTAAAAGGAGAAATAACTGTGTGTGAGACGCAGGACAGAGATTCGCCCTCCGGCTGACTGCCAACTCATCTCCACATGAGTACTCTACAACATTATTACTGATAAATTAACTGACAATCGTATTGAGAGCAGATGATATCAAATGTCACATATTTGCCTGTTTTGGTGTCAAAACACCAATCATAATAATGCATTTTTTTGGCACATAGTGTCACGATATCTTTGAAGTATTACCGATACCATCTAATAGTGCTGCAGTCGTGAACCCGCCAGTGGTTCCCTATGGGTTTTTATAATGGGGTTTTGAGTAAAATAAGCTCTTTGTTAAACGTAATTCGACGATACTTTAATGTTTTGTTCCACAACGTAAATTACGCACACTCGCAACTTAAACGCTCTTATTAAGTTACTTATTAGAAACATACAAAAATATATATACAAACATAATCGCTTCAAAATTCACATTTTTGATACGGGTGTGTGTAATTTATGTTGTAGGATAAAATATCCAAGTATTTAACTTTTGTTTAACACAGATGATCAATTGAGGATCATGATTTTTCCGTTTCAAACAGAAATCACTATTCTCCTACGATTCTGAACAGACAACTAAACAAAATCACATGCAGGCCTAATTTACTAGAGCCTTTGACACATTTTAATTGCAACAGTCTATTTAAAATGTTTAATTAATCTGAATATATATATTTTTTTTTAAACAGGTTAAATGAACGATTCAATGACTCACTCATAAAGACTTGTTTCATTACTGGATGAATCAGCATTTTTGAACGAATCTCTTGAATGAATGATTCAATGACAAATACATTTTTAACAGTCACGTGTCGCCACCTACTGGTGTAATGATATAATCTTTATTTGAAGCGTCAAGTCACTTTCAAAAGGTGATTTACTCTATTTTGATCGCTACCGTAGACATCAGTGTTTATATCTGAACTATAAACTTTTATCCCAATTCTTCTGTGATATGAATATTTGTAACACAGAAATAACTAAGCTGTGTGCGGTTTCATACCTATACGTGACATTTGCTCTCTCTGGGTCAGCGGCAGCAACGCAGGTTTGAATGTTCCAGTGTTTGGTTCCATAGACAGGAGAATCGTTGTCATTTGGGAATGAGATTGCCATCGTTTAACGATTAATCACGCAGCTCTACCACAGACCTTATTTTTCTCATAAATTAAAAAAAAAATCTTGAGGGAACACTTTCAAAATTAGTCTTCTATATAGAACTTCAATGGAGTTCTATTTAGAACCCTAGGGTTCTTCACTCAATTTTAAAGAACCCTGAATGCCAAAAAGGAGAGGATAGAGGGATATACAAGGAGAAATGTTTTAAATGACTGCATAATCATTTTATGTTTAACAGGTTATTCCAATTATTTATAGGGACAAATATTTTTACGAGCCGTTTCATTCATAAAATTGAATCACAATAACAAATTAATGAAAACAAAGTTAATTAATTAAAACTAAACCCATTAAATGATCCCATGATGGGAACCAAAATGTTCTATATATGAATATAACCTTTTCTTCTAAGAGTAAAGGCAGATGATGATGTGAGGCCAATAAAAACGAGCCATATGATCATGCTTCTGACTGTATTAACATAATCTGTTTCCAAAAGAAGGAACTTGTAAACAAAGTACTAAATGTAAAACCCAAGTTCAGGCTCATTAAATGATTTTCTGAACAAGGAAACATCTTCAGCTCATCTTGAGGATGTCAGCAGGTGTCTGCTCCAACTCTTCACATAGCCCGTTTTATAACACTTCTTTCTAAGACCATATAAAGTCTAGGGTTTCTTCGGAAAGCTGATTATTTCCATATGCTATTTATTACGGTTTCCCTGCTTGTCTTTATTTGAGGCTATCTGTGCTAATTCTTTAAACAATACAATAGGGCAAATGCATTTCAGTTTCATTCACAGTCACACTCATACTGAATAGCTTCCCCTAGCTATAGTGCAGTACCATTGAATAAATATATCTAGATTATATTAACACACCAAGGTATTTACATGGACAATGAATACCATGGTGTTACATCTGCAACTATCAGAAAATGGTATAAAATGGACAGGAAAACATACACCAACACATTTTTTGTCAGCGTTCAGAACCAAAATAAATAATTTTATGAAATTAAAAGGAGGCAGCAAAAAAATTATTTTCAATTTATATGAAAGATACTAAAATTAGGTTTTGACATAGTATCCCATTTTAAATAGCCCATGAAAACTAGAATGAGTGTAGTTGAAGAGCTAATATTTGCCTCTTCTCAATCAACAACACTGGTTAAACTTGTGGAATTGTTACGATTATTTAGAATCAGTGGGAAAATCAATGTAGAAATATGGCATCAAATGTTAATAACACAGTACTGACATATATACCATGTAATTTACATTGTAATCGAATATACTTGAAAGAATACCACTTGGTACTATCATGCCTCGCGTCCAAAAACCATGATATAATCATGATATCATGTCAAAACGCCATGGTAACAACATGGTACCTTTTGTTAGTGTGTTAGGACTGCTCTGAAGACGTGACTGTTGAAGGTTGTGTGTTATCTGGAGTGAGTTCTGTGTTTGAGCAGTGATTCACTGCGAATATTCTCATAACTCACACACATCCTTTGACATTCATAACAGACTCGAGCTCTTCCACACAGAACTGCAACTCCAGCATAAACAAACCACAGTCGTTTTAAGCACTGTCGGGGTGTTTATGGACTAGCAACCCGTTTATTTGTGCTCGTAATCGAGTAAACTGGGACTCGTTGTTCGATTCGCCGCACCTAACGCGCTGTTCGAGCGCATTGGTCCGCGACGCGTTGCTCTTAAGGAAATTACTCTCTAAGATGGTCAAAGCATGTGTGAGCCATGACAACCGAGCTAAGCTAACGGGCTAAAGCACCTCCAGTCTCCATCTGCACCAATAAAACACCACCCCCTACCCACACACACACACACACACACACAAAAGAAATGCATTAATCCCAGCGTCACTTACCCCACACGCGAACCCCTATCCAGAGAATACTTATGTACATTCCATAGAGGAAGGTGGAAAGGCCTCTGGATTTGCGCACGGAATTCCCAAAATGATCCCAAAGCAGTGCACTTCCCAACACATCCAGCAACTAGAGAAAAGGAAGGCCAGCAGCCATCACACTCCTAAAGATCCCGTTCAGAAATGCAAACACTGCCCTGAAACTGGCATCGCAGGATCGAAATCTCACAGCTTTCTTCAAATACGTCTTTCTTAAACTCCAAGACGATAAATCCAACATCTCGGCACGTCCATTTTCACGTATATTCATTCATTTTTTCCCTTGAGTTGAGTCCTAGATCCCTCGCTCCTTTCAGTAAGGGGGATACAATGTAACTAAAGGGCAGGAGGAGGAAGCGCCATGAAATCCAGGAGAATGATCCGGATGGATCGAACCCTGCGCGCGCAGTGCGCGGTAAGACGCGGAAACTGGATCAGTCGATATCCTTCCCGGAATTTCCAACATGTGTTTGTATGTGTTTATGAGTCCAACACATTTAAAAAGCCTCTTTTTTTTCTCCCTTAACTTGTTTTCCTCTTCCTGGTCTTGTTTTAAAATATTTCTTAATGTTTTTTTTTTTTATATGAAATGACAAATTGATTTTACAAATTCAATTCACATTTATTTGTATAATGCTTTTTACAATACACACCGTTTCAAAGCAGCTTTACAGAAAATGCACGAGTCCACATTACAATTTAGAGGGATCTGTTATCAGAGGTGACTGTTATGTATTTCAGAAATGTACATATACAAATCACACAGTAAGCTAAAAATGTATTAATTTAAACAATGTAATAATTTAAGGCAGAAACAATGAATTGATGATGAAGTAATGAATACATGTTTGTTACAAATTATTGTGACATATAGAAAAATGTAGCATTAGTGCATGTTGATTCAGAGTTTGCATCAAATTCAAACTAAATTTAGTTAAAAGCAAATGCACCAAAAAAAAATTTTTTTACTTTAACTTCTTTGAATGACCATTAATTCGTCAGTGACTAAATATTATTTAGATGATTCACTTGCAATGAATGGCATTAACATTCTTCAGTTTAGGATAATAAAAAGGACTCGTTCGAACAGCCCGTGGTTTTTTACTGTCATTCTGAATAATCAAATCACAATTTAATTATCCTGCCTACATGAAACTCTTATGAAATGTCGTTCCAAACCCATTTCCGAACTTTAGCAGTTTAGCATACAGTGAAAGTGGGAAGTGACCAGGGGCTGCCAAGCCTAAAAAAGACACACAAAAAGGGACCATAAAAGAATGATAAAAGGGGTCTGTATGCTATTTTGCAAACCTTCTAAAGAAACACAATCTTTTTTCTTTCTTTTTTTTTGCTATATGGTGCAGATATGACATCACGAGCTGTAGATATGACATCACTAGCTGTGTTTCCATCCAAAGTTGCGAATTTAACTGATGCACAAAATTGGAATATGGCATTAAACATTTGATGCGAGTAAATATAGCAGCATTTCCATCCCATGTGTTCAAGAGAACAACAGTCGCTTCCTGGGAAATTGCAGTAATAAAAAGAAAAATCAGTAATAAAAATGGAAGTTGAAACTGTGGCTCTTTTTCCCTCCATCATGAATGAGTTCGTCTCAGAGCGTCCGGCGAAACACAATAAACGCTGTCATGTTCTCTTGCGTTCGGATGCTGGTGTTTGGGAACACAATCATGTGACACTAATTATAATTATACCCGACTATTGTGATGACAAACTTTATCTCAGAAACTTCCGAACCAACATTTGAGATGCGATTGGTCCGCTGGTAAGTGCGGTTATCCAATCACATCCTCTGTTAAGGCAGTCACATGCTTTTTATTGAGGGATTTATTCGGTAAATGTGTTTTCATCTTTGTTTATGCGCATATCCTCTTGAAGGATAAAAAAAATCCACCTCAACTGAGCGTGTTTTTATGCACCGTACTTACGTTTCCATCCAGCGTTTTTATGCGATATCCCAAAATGTGCATAAAAAGAAGTGAATGGAAACAGCTGATGCCACATGTATTAGGAAATGAGCAGCGTTGACATTGTGCTAAACATCCTTCATGTTTGAATTGACATGATAGTTAACATTTTAGAGGAACTGTCCCTTTAAAAGAGGAGGAGTTAAATGATTAAACACTTGACATTTGGTACTACAGTAACATTGCTGCTGAGAACATGATTTATCTGTAATGATTTTGATTTCAGTTGGGACATGATGACTGACGGCATTGACTAAGCCCAGACGTATCAGTTTATGTGTTAATATAGCAAACATTTATAACACTCAGAAATGCCCTGATAATGTACAAATGTGCATGTAGGCGTATTACTCTTTCACTTCTTGCATAGCTCAGTGAACACTGGGAAAGCTCCCCCAAACAATGCTAGTTTCCAACCGGCTGATGACAAACCGGCATCTCCAGGTTTCATCCGAAACTCTGCCGTGGGGAGAGACTTCTTCTCGCGCGGTTTCTGGTTCCTGGGTGGCAGCGTCGTGTCTGTAGCCACAGGTACACTCATTTGCACTTTCTTTTATTCGGGGTTAGGCCTGTCAAACAGTGGTGAGAGAAGGAAACGCCTGCGAGGAAAGTGCTGACTGAGAACAGGAAGACCTGCTGCTGACATTCCTTCTACAACCTAAGCCTCTTTTAAAATGCCCCCTCATTCAGATGCAAAAACATAAGCTTTTCATAAGATAATTAGCTCCTTCACACTTGAATCGTGCTTTTAATAGCTCATACTGTGTGTTTAAACAAACGCAGGATATTTGTTTAAATGCTCCATGATAATGTTGTTTTATTGAGAAACATTTTCATTTATAAATCCGGCCAGCATCGGCCGTGTATCGAAGCCCACCCAAGATCAAATCTCTGTGGAAAACTGAATTTAGGAAGGTGTTCCGCACTTCCCGAGAAAACTTTGTACTCCGGCACAGAGGAGCGTCCCAGCACCCGTAGCTGAGCGAGTGTGATTAGTGGCTTCAAAAGGCTCGATCTCACACTCAAACGCTATTAGTGTTTTGGACAATTAGTCGCACATTACAATATGATGGAAAAAAGAAGCAAAGTGACCGACATGCTGTAAAATGGGTGGATCATATGAACACATGAGGTCACATTTCAGCTCGAATAAATATAAACAGGGCTTGACATGAACTTTTTTGCTGCCCAGTTTTCCAAAGTTACTACTCAACATTTTTGACATTGATACCATGGGGGAAAAACTGCCATATAGATATTTTTTATATTATATCATAATTTGGCAGCAGGCATTTTAGGCTGCTGTCACTTTAAAGGATTAGTTCACTTTTAAAAAAACTTTTGCTGATAATTTACTCACCCCCATGTCATCCAAGATGTCCATGTCTTTCTTTCTTCAGTCGAAAAGAAATTAAGGTTTTTGATGAAAACATTCCAGGATTTTTCTCCATATAATGCACTTTGCTGGGCACCAAACGGTTCAAGGTCCAAAAGACAGTTTCAGTGCAAACTGGAAACTTTTCAAAGGGCTTTAAACGACACCAGACGATGAATAAGGGTCTTATCAAGCGAAACGATCGCTCATTTCAAAAATAAATAACAAAGTTTAAGTTTTATAAGCTCAAATGCTCGCCTTGCTCTGTTCTGTGTGACTCTCCTGTTCGAACTCGTTCATCAAAATGAACGAATCTTTTTCCGAGTCAATTCGTTCATTTAACCAAATGACTCGAAAAAAGATTTGTTCATTTTGATGAACGAGTTCGAACAGGAGAGTCACACAGAACAGAGCAAGGCGAGCATTTGAGCTTATAAAACTTAAACTTTGTTATTTCTTTTTTAAATGAGCGATCGTTTCGCTTGATAAGACCCTTATTCATCGTCTGGTGTCGTTTAAAGCCCTTTGAAAAGTTTCCAGTTTGCACTGAAACTGTCTTTTGGACCTTGAACCGTTTGGTGCCCAGCAAAGTGCATTATATGGAGAAAAATCCTGGAATGTTTTCATCAAAAACCTTAATTTCTTTTCGACTGAAGAAAGAAAGACATGGACATCTTGGATGACATGGGGGTGAGTAAGTTATCAGCAAAAGTTTTTTTAAAAGTGAACTAATCCTTTAAGACACGACGCACGGATCCATTATACTGTTACACATGCGTTTTCTTAAAATACATATATTTATTTAAACGTTATCTTTATGACAGTTAAGCGCATTTCCTCCTTTCTCAACTGTTAGTAGTGTGCTGTAAATGTGAAATATAAAATAAGTATAATTTGCATTTGTGTAATACAAAATATAACCAATTTATTTCAAATAATTGTACTATTTTAATTAGAAGAAACACATTTTTAAAACTCACAGTCAATCACAACTTTTTTCGCATTAGAGGAATTTGGTATGAAATTTACTTTTTTTAAATATTATTATTAATTTGAGAGAATTACTCAAAATGATTCACATATGATATTCCAACCCCTCCAAAAAAGTGAAGCAATCCCAGAACAGACTCTCCATTCACCAGACCGCAGATGTTAGCTAACCACTTATCATGTTGATGTATTTCCCCGTGTTGAACGTCCCGTTTTGCACAAGAAGAGGGAAATATACGCTCCATGGCCACTTTAATGCAGTTCCCATCATGCAATCTCCCGTTAATGGAGCCAGTCATTTGCTCTTTCTGCTGCAGAGATGCCTGTGTCACAAAGAGGCCACTCAATCACTCTGAGAGAGCAGGCCCAAAAACCTGAGAGGCTTTGTGGCCCAAATAACAAGAGCAGCTCCAATATGAGCACAATTGCCTCTTTAGTAAGCAGAAAATTCCTTGCTCAGCCAAGCGGGTCTGGTTCAGACCGTCGGCTTTATGAGCTGGAAATCCAATTGAGATTAAAAGGGAGCTGGTTAATTATATGGCAAAAAAGACTGGATTATAACAGATATATTATGTGTAATGTATTAAAGACCAGATACACAAGTAGTCTTCAGCCTTTTATTGCAGAAAAGTTAGGGAACGTTATCTATCGATGGTCACCATATGCATCATTCCCACTGTCTGACACGGCCGACGACTCCGTTCCTCGTCTCTTGACCGCCACGGCTTTGTTTCGGGTCACGCCGGCTGCATTAAACACTTCTTGGCACTTTGGTGGCTCTGGCTCTCCAGTTTCCCTGTGTGAGAGAGTGGGGAGGGGTGAGGTTAATGGTGATTCAAGTCCCAGTGACCTTTTCAAAGCTCCCTGTCAAACAACCAAAAGCTGCCCCGCTGAGCTGAGGGCTGGGATCAGGAAGAGAGAATTTATGAATCCGTTTACACACACATTCACACTTGCAACACCTTTTTCACACTTTCTCATCGTACATATAGGGATTGCAGTGCTGTGAAAGTCACACTGATACATCATTACTCAGGGACAGGTTTAAATCTAGATGTTGCATTCACAGAATAGTTCAGTTGTTTAGTGTAAAGAGAAACAAATTCGGAGAATACGGATTGACAACCAACTAGCATTCAGAGAGCTTCAATTTTCTTCCTAGAATGATGTGCAACGAATTTTCCATTGCATGTGATTTGTTATTAAAATGACACAGAATAAAAGTTCTGTACGGATGTCAATAGATTCAAGTATTGCATTGATGACTAATCTAATGTATTTTTTTTTTTTTTAGCTCTTACTGTGCGTTCACACCGGACGCGAATAGCGCGTCAAATTCGCGTCTACCGCGTCTAGTTTGACGCTTGACCACTTTGTGTTAATTCGCGTGTCAATGGCGAAATTGACGCGCGTAACAACAAAAGTTTGAAGCGAAATTTACGCGCGTCAGAGGCGAAATCCGGAGGCGAAAGTTTCGAAACCCGTTGGCGGCCATCTTTTTAGATGTTTATCGAGCATTAGCATTAGCATTATTCGAGAGAGTCACCGCTCGTATATGCTCTGGAGAGCAGAAACAGCTGCGTAGGGGACATCGTCGCTGTACTCGGGTCCACCAGAACCTCCGGAGGGTTTCAAGAGTTTCACAATTTGCTCCAGGAGCCAGGTTTGGTGGACCTAATGGTGAGGACGCCGACGAGGACAGCGTAGGCCGTATAAGCCCTCGGCCTCGAGTGGTCTATGCCTGTCGAGCCCGCTCTCTACAGCCCGGCGCGAGGTTCACCCTCATCCGCATCCACCTAATCTGTCATTTATTTTTGTTTTGATAATAAACGAAGCCAGCCTCCAAAAGTGATTAATCTGTCCTGTGATTTTTTTCTCTCTCTCACACATCACTGTCCAGACACTAACTTATATGTTGGTTGTCTTTACATTATAATAATATTTCATATAATCTAGATATGGAATAAATAGCATTCAATACAAAATGAATATGTCTCATATATTGAAATCAAGTTTTATGTGATAAAATATTTGCTTTGTTGTGCATTAGAACCACAGTCATATATTACAAAATAATTTATTGAAGCATCCAGATACTTCACCACGTGACAGCAGCAAGCAGCTAGGCTCCTGATTGGTTAACGCGGCGCGAATTGATGCAGAAGTTCAGATTTTTCAACTCGGGCGGCAGACGCGAATTCGCGTCAAACGCGTGAATGCACAAATAGCACTAACTAAATCATTCGCGCTTAACGCGCCAGACGCTCAATTCGCGCCATTCGCGCGAACTTGACGCGCGAATGAGGCGTATTCGCGTCTACCGCGCCGCGCTCTACGCCTCATTCGCGCCGCAGGAATTTTTTACGCGCGTAACGCGTCTTTGCATTGACTTAACATTGAAATCACTCGCGCCTGACGCGCTATTCGCGTCCGGTGTGAACGCACCATAAGAATGATTAATAACTTTAAATTTGCTAAAAGTCTAAATGTATTATTTTTCTTTCCAAATGCAGTTAATCTTGCAAGGAATAAAAGTGTAATATATATATATTATTATATTGATGCCGCAGCATCTTCTGGCATCTTCTTTATAACAGTGTTTCACTCTTAGGTGGTATTGCATATTTGTTGAGCTTCTGTAAATACATTTTACCATAAAGTGACTACTTTTGTTAAAAGTCCAACTCGGATTGGGTTTTGTTATTAGGAAGGCCATCCTTGTAGCCTGGTTAAAACCAGACCATTCTCAGTTGTAACAGTTGTAACTGAGTTATGGTCTGGCAAAGCATCATAGACAAATCATTTCCAGAGGGGCGTCACCAACGGACGTCGCGGATAGACCTAAACCCAATCAGAGCGATGAAGGAGATGACGTATGCAGAGCGGCGGAGAAACATCTCCGAGTGTTGTTCTTTGCTCGGTTTTTGACAAAAAGGAAACGTTCGAATCGCTTAAAACAGACGCGATAGCTGATTCGAACGAGTGATGTTCGACGGCGGCATCCATCTTTGTAATGTAGGCTACAAAATCTGCTTCAAAATCTAGACTTGTAGTCGAGACCGCCTAAACCGAGACCAAGACACTACCAAGACCAGATGGTATCGAGACCAAGACAAGACCAAGACCAAGACAGACCAAGTCGAGACTAAGACCGAGACCAAGTCCAAGTCGAGACCGGAGGGGAAAAAAACATTAGTGTTGAAGCTAAGCAATAACTTGTCAAATGTTGTTTTGCATTTGCCTGCCTATCTCTGCTGATTTCGAAGTCTCCAAATGAATCCATTCTGCAACTTTTAAATACATAATCATATTTTTAAAAACGAAATTATAGGCTTAAGTGCAGGATCCGAAAGTTGGTCGTTTTTGTCGCTATGGTTACACACACACACACACACACACACACCGTTGGCGGTGCGCTCAAAGTCATCTGTCAGTTGTGCAGTTACCCAAAATCTCCTGAATGAAGGTAAAACCCATCATGTCACTGATATGTGTTTTACTAAGGGGGCTTTCACACTGGCAGTTTAGTTCGGAACGGGGCACGGTTCGCATGAAAAATCGCTAATGTGAACGCTGTCATGGGACCCGGGTGCGCACTGGGATACCGAACCCGAGACTACCTGGAAGAAGTGGTCTGAGTTCGGTTGCTCCCGAACCGTGCCGCGGTTCGCGTGAATGTGTAAGCAACACGGACTCGGGTGCGCACTTGTTCAGGAAGTAAAGTAACCTGCGCATGCGTTTTTAGCTTATTGTGATGTATTTCGTTAAATAAAACGCTTGTAAGGGATGATAGTGTTGATGATTTACCTTGGATACGAGCGAGAGTGAGCCTGCGTGCAGTGTATTCGTGCATTGCGCGTGGAATCAGGGCAACAAGTTGGAAATCCTCTGTCTGCTAAAAAGAGTACGTTTGCAAGCAGCAGAAGTCCACCTTGTATGACACACGCACAGTAAACCTGTAGTGTTCACTCAACTGCGCATTATAGCAGCGAATTAATTTTAAAAAACACAATATTGACCCGCGTTCTGTTTTCTATCATGCGCCGTGCACGTTTGCGATGACGTCATATGCACGCAAACGCACCAGGGTTCGATAGAATCAAGTTGTGTGTGAAACCAGACCAACGCTGCGGGGGGCGCCGGGAACAAACGCGCTCGGGCTCGGACCGCAGCAAACGAGCCCAGTGTAAAAGCCCCCTAAATATTAATATATCAAAAACTGTACATGATATGTGTTTTTTAAATCAAGTGATCAAAGTGCTCGTTGCCGCTGCGATCAGTGGCGCGGATACAGTGTTTTCTCGCGTGGCTCGCGCGCACCGCACTGTCTTCACTCGGACGCGCGCTTCAATACGTTGCGGATATCGTCGTGGATATTGTAGTATTGTATTGCTCAATCCCCTGACCACTATGTCGGTCTGAGACAGCGAGACTTAGACAAGACCGAAAGGTCCGAGACCAAGACAAGACCAAGACCAAAGACCCTCAAGGCCGTGACAAGACCGAGACCACGTAAAAGTGGTCTCGAGACCAAGACCGGTCTCGAGACATACATCACTATCAAAATCCCAGCGCTGTCGTCATCGTGTAAAGCCCGCCCCAACGTTTCTGATTGTTGCCTCGATTTCGGCCGGATTGGAAATGGGCTTGAATGAGCTCTTTGCCAGACTAACTTTCAGAGCAAATCTGAATTTGCCGGAAGTTGTCTGGGTTTTCCCAGGCTACCATCCTTGCTCTGCTAGAGGAAAACAGATAGACAAGAATGAAGCGATTTTGTCAAATTAAGTCGAAGTGTTCCCTGCATCTAAAAAATTCTAGAATTAATAGATTCTAGAATTAATCTTCAAGAACTGCAAATGCTCAAGAAATCTCAATTTCAGGCTAATATTTTCCTCTAGTTCTGTCAGATTGTTCAGCGGTGAGATTCTGTGATTCCTAACGCTGCATTACTGTAGCTAAGAGCCGCCAGTACGAGGCTCTCAGCAGTCTTCAGTTCTGAAACTGGAGCCACTCGATCGATAGCAAAGGAGATGATGCTGATCTGGCTGGCATCAGCATCTCTATTCTGTGGGAAAGCAAAGACTCTCAATTCCACCCCTTGATCTTAGCTGGCCGCTTTTTCAGATCAGTTGGCAGCATTCAGCACAAGATGTACAGCGCTAGCATCTGTCAACCTGCAACGACTGCAAAGTCTGGCTCACTTCAAACAGCTCATGCTGATGAAATCTGTTACCTGACCAAAATTTGAGTCACGCAACACGACATGCGCTAAAGCCGGCTTATCAGATGCTGTCTTTTTGTTTGTCTCGCCCTATTAAACCTGTGGCTCCGGGAAAGCAAAAACCTGTAAACAATTGTTCAGAGCATGCATCTGAATGCTATTTCAAAGCACACTGTCACAAAGCCATAAGAAGAGAATTTCACATGAATGAACAGATCAACAAACAGAGAAAGAGATTTTTGATATAACATACTTTTTCGAAACAAACTGAGCAATTGATGCACATCTGAAATCAGCTAAGACTATTCCAGAATCAAAACCTTAATTTAAGAGAGATCTAAACATAACATACCCTATATAACTACAAAATCACAAACACAATCTAATGGAGATGCATTTCTCCAGCCAATGGTTGCGTAGAGCTGCTGAGTCCCAGTATTCGGCATTGGCTGGCGAGGCAACTTCTGAAAGCCCAGACATCGATCTGGCAAGATAATTTCCCATTGATTGTTTGGGGGCTGTTGTGAAGCAGTTTATTACCCATACTGCACCAAGGGAGCCAGCCCAACAATAGGTGCAGAGCATTGCTGGAACTCCATCATCTAGCACATCTGGCTTTTGTCCAACTACCTACGCTCAGATCCGAGTACTGAACTCCAGAGCTTATGTAATCTTCCCATCTAACAGGACTGCATATAGTCTAAAACAAAACAAGACAAAGAAAAAAAGAACACATAGAAATGTAACTGTTTGTTGGACACTTAAGGGCAAGTAAAATGTAACAGGGAACTTTACTGGAACTTAAAACAATAGACCTAAAAATAAAAATACTATTCTCAGGCCGAGTCATCTAGTAAAATGTCCAATCGGATTGTTCTTTTCCATTCAACAGAAACTTCAATAAGGGCAAAACAATGCCATAAAAGTGGTCTGTACAACAAAGTGTGCACTATATTCTAATTTCTATTTAAATACATATATTATGTTATTAACTGATAATCAAAGTACTGTATGTTATGGAGTGCCACAAGGATCCGTCACTGGCCCTTTGTTATTCTCCTTGTACACACTCCCTTTAGATGATATTATGAGAAAACATGGTATTATCTTTCACTTTAAAAGTTGTATAACTTCTCCCGCCACATAAAATATCAGTTAGCTGAGTGCATTTATAAACGTAATTCCTAGACGACCAATAATATCTTTCTAGTAGACAGGATTTTCATTTTCTGCTAGACTATCTCTTTAATCTCATCAAAGTCTTTAATTACATTTAGAATGTTTCACATTTCTCCTTAGAAGACCACAAATGCCAGAAATCCAATAGTATTATAAATGTTCAGGATGGATTTCATTGTTGGAGATCCCCAAAGGACCCCTACAGTAGAAAGCGTTCCCTTGTTTTTGTTGTGTTCAATCATATCAGTTCCTGAAAAGGCTGTTTGTCTTGTAGCCATAGGCAGTGAAGGGTGGGAGGAGGGACGTCAACACATGCACTCAGTGGGGGTAATAAACACAGACAGCTGGAGCGTTGTGATCTAGCTCTAGAGGTATTATCCATGTTAATGAGTTAAGATGAGCTTGGATATATGACTAGAAATAATAACGTATAAAGATAGACAGTCTTTGCTTTGATGTTTCATATGTGATAGTGAGTCAAGTCAAAGCCTATAAAACAAATCACTGTTCACTGCAGGATCTGACAAACTCTGAGGGTCTCAATCATGGATAACGCACAGAAGTGCCAAGGGAGAATCACATCACAGTCTGGGGAAATCCAGCTCGTTTTTCCAATCTAACTCTAAGTACCTTAATGATTGGAGCATGTCATGAATGCTCACAGACACTTACAGCTCCCTCACTGCAGTAAATTCAATGCACACAAGTCTCCGGAAGGAAGAGACTCTGGTTTAGCTGGTTTAATCGTATGGAATTTACTCGACTACTTATCTTGGTGCAGAATTGGAAAATTAAAATTTTGAATAGGTCCGCATGGAATCTGTGTACTTATTTCATCTCTAGTATGTTAAAAGAGAGCTGAGAGTGCAACACTTTTATTATCAGAAAAAAAGTATAAACGCATTACCCAAATTATCTACCAAACAAACAAGCAAGAGGCGAGGAAAAATGCAGCACTTTATGAATGAAGGCAGCTAGAGATCTGTGGAAATCTAAACAGCTTTCTGCTGAATATACTTAAATATGGTCAAATGTGTTTGCCCATTATTAAAAAAGCTTTCCTTTCAACAACAAAATAAACAAAAAAATAACAGCGGTGAGAAAACAGCAGTTCAGAAAGCATCTGATCATAGCGACGTTTGCACAAGATCTGCATTTCGGCACTCCAAAAGTCACTTCACAGGTATTTATATAGCACGTTATACAATAGATTGTTTAAAAGCAAGCAGCTTTACAGTATGAAACATGCAAAAAAAAAAAAAAAGCAATCTCTATCAATTAGTTACAACTTCAGTTTCTACTATAAAACGTCTCTCCAGTGTGTTCCTGTTGCGCCTGACCTCGACGGACTGAACAGAAGAAATAACCTGAAGAAGATGTTCACAAAGAAGGTAGAGCCACAGAGCCACACCTAACTATTTCGTAATTCCTACCGACCAATGGAAGTTGGAAGGCGTTTACCAGCCGGAGCGAACTTTTCTGATAAGTTCACTTTGGCAAGCTATTTCCAACTCCATGCAAACTATATTTTGGCCAAATTTTGTTCGAAATTGTGTCTCACAAGTTTGTCCTTCAAAGTATACTGGAGCATTAAGGCCCCACAATTGCCCCCTTAAATAGACTGTTCATGAATGGGTCATTGAATCAATTTTTAGTTCAATATCACGTTAACTACAAAACAAGAGATTCGTTGTTTATAATCATTTTAGTCTATTGGCAGCCTTCAGCTACATTTGAAAACATAATATTGCATGAAGAAGCATGTTGTTTTGCACATTATTCTCTCTAGACATTAGTCAATTTAACTACAATGAACAGGTTAGCTTACATACCATTCCTTTGTTAAGTAGAGAAAGTTTAAGGTTGTGTTGGTCGTGTCTGATATCCTGGCACTGCAAATGGTGCATACAGCAAATCTCTTTTAGTGAATATGGTCCATTTTGAAGTGTTTATATCCAAAAGCAACGATCTTAGGAGATTGTCTTCTACCTTCTCTATTTGATTTTTTTTCTGACTCTGTTTTGTCGGTGGTTTTGTGGCTTGCAATTTGTTAATAAGTAGATGTTGCATCATTTATAAAACATCATTTAATTACAGTTGTTAAAAAGTAATTGTCAAGTCATGCAGTTCAAGTTCAAGTCCAAGTCGAGCCTCGAGTCATTGGTTCTCAAGTCAAAGTCAAGTCTAATAATTTTATTCATTTAGTCAAGCATGTCCTTAAATTTGCAACTCGAGTCAAGTCATGTAGCTCGAGTCCCCTAACCAGCCAATGGAGGCCTGGGTATGAGGCTTGTAGCCAAGAGTTGAACATGTTCCATAAAAAAACCAATGCATTTTCCCCTTTTAGATGCAAACCCACACACAGACCAGGACAGGTATGCTGAGAAATCGCAGTGCTTGGACCGTTAAAACAGGGACACACTGTGTTTACAGCCCTTTCCCTAATATGCTGTGACATTAATCAATTCCACCTGCCTCACAGAGTTTGGAGTTTGCCGAAACAGCCAGCTGAGGATGGGAATTTTTCAGACACATTTAGAGAAAGACAAAGAAAAAAGACTGATGAAAAGAAAGACACAGCTCAGTCCTTACTAGCTGCCAGGGAGCTCCAGACCAAGAGAAAAATCTTCCAGCCACCAGGGTCACCCATACTAATGGGCCAACCAGAGAAAACAGATTAATCCTGCAGCCATTAATAATTCCTGCAACTGTTCCCTCCAAGGCAATTAATCACCTCCCTTCTCTGTCAGCACAAGAGCCTGGGGCTAAGCACAGATCCAGGGCTTCTGCTGGAGCCACGACTAAACTCATTCTCAATCACAACCATACTCACTCCGCTCCATAGAGCAATGTAGACATCATTAGAAGAATCTACCCAGATAATATACAAAACATCCATCCATATTGTTAATATACATGATATTATTAACATTTTGGTGTTTTTGGATGGTATTGGTATGGCATTATGATAGCATGTCCACCACAATATATATGATATTACCATGGTACCATTGTTAGACCCTCATCAAGAAACATGCCATTAACACAATACCATATCTCTAAAACACATTACCATGTTCATAAATCTCATACAATTACTGTAACACCAAGTCAAAAGAAATCGTACGTGTCCATAACACCATGGCACCATGTTAACCATCACATTACATTTTACTTTGTGTCAATAACTAAGCACAAGTAGTGCCTCAGCTTTATTTTATGTTGACATCACAGAAAAACATGCAAGTGAAATATGGAGTTCAACAAGGTTCTGTCTTAGGCCCGTTGTTGTTTTTGGACATGCTTCACTTTTAAAGTGATAAAATCAAGAAACATTGGTGTTTTGAATGGGACTTATCAACGTTTTAAAGAATACCATGCTATTACCATGATACCACATCTACAATATATATGATATCACCATGGTACCATTATCAGAAAGATTATAATTAGGCTTATGTAACAATGTAACACACAATGGTAGCAGTAGCTTGTTCAAAAAAATTGTATTAACATGGTATTAACAATGTCCACAATGACCAGACACGTCCAAAACCATGAAAGTACCACAGCAGACTGGTTTTTGAAGAAGCTACAGCTACCACTAAAATACAGCCAGCTGGTCTCTGTATACAACAATCAAACAAAACAGCGAGTCAAAACTAAATCTCAGGTGAGAAAATCTCACATATATGTTGACGGTGACTCACTAAAGCCTTTGGAAGAGAGATCAAGCAGATCCTCCCAACAAACAGTGTAGCACAATTAGTCACAGAGCTCTTTACATGAGATATGATGGCTCCATTATCATTCATTAATGAGAAACACTTGAGTACATGACCGCTCCCCCACACTCAAACACTGCTGAGCTCTCTGTTCCACTTCTCTCCACCGAGGGGGAGGCAGGGCAAGAAAATCTTCATTAGTAGAGCAGCGGCAAAAGAAAGCGGATGAGAGAAAGGAGGAGAGAGAAACAGAAGGGGGGAATAAATTGAGGCTGATCTGGTGCTCTGTTTTTGAGGCACTGAGATTTGCATATATGTGCAGCAGTGCAGAGGGAGAAATGTGTCAGTACTGACAGCTTCCTGAGAATTTTTAAGCTCGATGTTGGCGCCTCTCTTTCTCTCCCGGAGACCGCAGGAGCCCTGCTAACAGCCGCTCGGGGGTCAGGACCAGTGCCTTTGTGCTCAGCCCTCCTATGGCAACCTAGCAAAGCATGTTTAACGGTCAGCTCAAGTGCAAATCTGCTCTCTGGGGGGAGGGCGAGTTGAACCTTCCCCGCTGCAAGGGCAAATGGAGATGTGTGTATGTGTGTGTGGGGTGGTACAGAGCTAGATTAAAAGAGGACAAATTAAAATTATAAGACAAATACAAAACCATACTGTACATACTTTCTGACGTACCTTAGTGAGGATAGATTAATATTTAATTTGAGGCAATAAGTTCAATAAGTTGGACTATCTTATCCTGAGATTGTTTTCCTCTTTTGGAAAAACATACTGATTGACATCAAGGTACACAAAAGCATGACTTACAGAACGACTGTACTGTACTGTACTATGCCATACAGCTTTGGTGCTTAAAATCAAATATGGCCTCCACCCAGAAAAAGGTCGATAGTGTGCAGGAAATGAAGCAAGGGTTTACCCTGTTGAAAAGACAAGCTTAGACAAGTATTAATTTCCGTGCTGGTCCTGGTTGGTTTATTCTGGTTTGGTGGTGATGAACCAACATAACCATCCTATTCACCACCAAAACTTTGCTTGTAAAGCTGTTCGTTCAACCAGAATAGATAGCATAGAAGCTGGTTGACTAAGGATATTTAGGGGGTTAAGCTAGTTAAGAAACTGGGACACCAACCATGTCAGGCTACAGCTAATATATGTAAGGACTCTTTAAGATGGGTCATGCAGTTGTTGGGGGCTGGTGATCAGCTATGCTGGTCTTTTCAACAGGGAAGGGATACAAACCTTTCCCCACCATCATCGTGAGAGTAGTCAAGCTCAACGCACACACACTTTACTTAGCCATCTAAATAGGGTGATTCCATAGACGTAATGGTTTTTATACTGTGCAAACGTAATCTCACCCCTTACACTAACAAAACTTTCTGCACTTTAAAAAACCCTTCAATTACTTTATTTTTATACCAGATTTACAAATGAGGGCGCCCTTAAAGGGAGGTTTTTGGAGATTTTGGTCACTGCTGGGTACAAATTTGTTCCCAAAAATTATAGTTAAGTAGACACACACATACACACCCACACACGGATCTAAATCCATCGTTGTGCATGCAAAATCCATCACGGTTTGTTCTGTTACAGCTTGAGACTTCAGAATGAATGGCTCTCTGGGAGAAATCATCCCCACTAACTACCAGGGGTCCTCTTCTTGTTGGCGTAAGTGAGTCACAAATCAAAAACCAGCAGGAGAGGTTTTCCGAACACTTCTCCAACTGTTCATCTTCCTGCAGATATTTCTGTTAAGAATGAAAAACGATAGTAAAATAAGCAGAATAACTTCCCAGATTTTGCACATGAAGTTAATAAACTAGATTCTTACATTAACTCGAATAGTGTTTGATCTTGAAACACAGCATTACAGTGTTGTGATTTTTATCACAAGACCTAGTGATTTTTAATCAAATTGTCATAACTCGATCTTCCGGTGACGTATACTGGACTTCTCCAATAATTTAGTCCACTTAAACCCTGCCCCTTTTTTTTTTTTTTTTTTTTTACAATCGACTGCAATCTTGCATTCAGATCTGCCTCCACCCAATCAACGACGATGTACTGAACCAAGTCCCCTCCTTCATTGTTTTTCTTTTTCGATAATCTGAACATCACTTGGATGTGCATCACAACAGGGAAGCAAAGATCTTTAGCTTCTTCTATTTCTTTGCGACTTTAATGTGTTCATATGCATTTGATAGGGTGTTTTTTTAGCACATTGCTATTTGGTTCCTTGAGTATTCTGGGAAGTTTATACTGCGTTTTCACTTTTTATACTGTCTAGTCGATGCTTTACTTGTCTGCCACAATAATGTCTTTGAACTATCTTCAATTTGGGAGCTTTTCTCAGCTAAAATCATTCATGTCCGTAACCACAAACACAATTAGTTTATGCAACAAAGTCTAATACTCAGATTTAGGGATTTGAACAAACCCCTAATCCCCTGTATGAGCAATAGCAATAGTGTTGCTTAAACCGCCATTAATTAAGTTAACAGCAAGCACTTGAACAATCAATTACCTGCAGTGTAATGGCAAGAAATTGCATTGTAGTGCCTGTTAAGGAGTATTGCTCCTTTGATAAGACCTTGAGAAAGGTAACATAATCAGTATTTATAGCTGTTCCTTGTGGGCTGAGCACAGGACAGGGGTTGGATAGGAAGCAGTTAATGGTTTGCTTGTGCTGTGGCTCTTTGGCATGCTGGAGGGAGAGTGACATTGATCCACCAGCTCCCGTCCATCCGTCTCCCTGACAGAGGTAACAGGATTGTTAATAAAAATGGAAATTGAGCTGCACTACCCCCTCACACAGACACACACACACACACACACACACACTGACCGTATCCAGGGCTCGCGCTCAGCTGGCTTGCTTTGCTTGACATCTCCCTGCAGAGGCTAAGCACTGGTTGCACTCGCCGCCATGGTTGTGCTTCTATTTAAGCATGAGCCAGAGAGTGAACGTGAACAGACACACACACACACACACACACACGCACACACACACACACGTGAAGTCACCTTTATTTATATAGCGCTTTTTACAATACAGATTGTTTCAAAGCAGCTTTACAGAGATAACAGGACAATAATGTTGTAATAATATTGTTAAATACAAAATTAAAAGTCTCCAACTAAGCAAGCCAAAAGACAAAGGCCACACACACACACACACCCTGGCTGTGGGGGAGGAATTCTGATAAACGGTTGGTTGTCACGACATATATTAAAACATTTAAGGTGAACAATTCAATCTAGCAGGAAATGACTCACACTATGCGGTTAGGTTTTAGTAACACTGAGACATTTAGGGTTAAAACGAGTCAACAGATAAGGTTTTTTTTATAGCCTATGATGAAATGATTAGTGTAGTGCCGATAAACGCTGGGTCCAAAATACAAAACCACTGGTGACACTGCTTCTGTTCTGCCATTTATCTATATATAGTGCGGTAGAAAGTAGAAAGTAATGGGCTTAAAAGCTTCACAAAAAGCAGTTTAGCTGTGTTAAGCAGCATTTTTGCATGTGAATCCCCATCTTTCGGGTGTGTATTTGAGAAGGCAGTAATTTGGCAGACAGACCAAACTAATCACAGTGCAAAACTGACAGTGATGGATGATTTTATACATAGATATAAAGGATGATAATTTTGCAGTAAATAGTGTTTTTTGCACACACACACACAAAAAAAGAATACAATGATTAGGGATGCACACTATTCTTGTGTGACATTATTGGTATAGCCTAGGGATGCCACAATTCTCAATATAATATTGAACCGTTCGGTACGACATCAATACGCACTTGTGAATTGAGGTTTTTCGTTTAAATAATTTATGTGCGTTTTATTTCTCTCCGAATTGACGGTTTGTGTGTGCCTGTAACGAGCTGAGATGAGGAAACTCCTCCCCGCGACGGCCGCGAGTAAGTTAGAGGGCGCGCGCGCGCGGCTTAACCTTTCAACACTTTAACATGGCGAGCGGCGCTGAAGTCAGGCTACAGTACGAGGAAGCGCCGGCGTCTTTCAAATCCGTGGTGTGGGGACATTTCGGTTTTGCCGTTGAGTATAATACCGAGGAAGAAAAAAAAACGGTAAACAAATAAATGACTGTGTGCAAGCATTGTTTTACACGTGTAGCCTACTCAAACGGAAACCCCAAAATACAGGAATAGATAGCTGACCTAAGTGAAATTGCACTTTACATTTTGAATGAAGGACACTGTAGCTACTGGATTACTGTTAAGTTTAATTATGTTTACTGAAGTGCAAGTATGTTTATTTGAAATTGTCCATTTATGTTTACCAACTTCACATGTATGTTTATTTTCAAAATTTAGGAATTGATGTGTTCCCCAGTTTGTACATGGGCTACCAGCAGCTGTGAAATGTCAGTGTTAATTTTATATTATACAATACACTAGGAACTAGTGGACTTTTCTTAGCTTTTAAGTAAAATAAAGGAGTATTGCAATAAATCGGTTTTATTTTTTCTCCTTAACCTCTTACTTTTCCTATTGGCTAAGCATAGAATAACAAAAAAACACTCTTATGTGTCAAGCCATCAGAACCGAACCGAACCGAAAACCGTGGTTAAAAAATCGAGGTATGTATTGAACCGTGGGCTAACTGTATTGATGCATCCCTAGTATAGCCATATGTACTTTTTTTTTTTTTTTAAATGATCAGTAAAAAGATTTTGGGAAGAGAGATATTAAAAGGTTAATCTTTTCTACAACTAACATTGAAATGTATTATTGCACAGCCCAAACCGTAACATTGAGCTTTTGGTTTCTAATGTCTCAGTTTCTCACTCAACTCTCAGTCTTCTAAATTTCAGTTTAATGCAGAGATAGCACGTGAAAAACAGACACACAAATACAATACAAACTCCTAAAGATGTGTTTGCTTGTGTACACATACGAACTGTCTAGTAAGTGTTTTACTTGTCTGCCACAATAATGTCTTTGAATTATCTTCAAATGGGGGCTTTTCTCAGCAAAAACATTCAATTATTTTTAATTAATCATGTTCTATGCCAATGAATGAATCAATTAAAAAACAATGGGCAGATCTAGTAAGTGTTTTTAAACATTGCATAAATGGTTTTCAAGGATGAGAAGATTCAAAACTGTTTATTATCTTGGGATCTGTCAAGGGACAGATGAATTAGCGCCGAAATGGTCTTTTAAGTCAACAACAAAAGATATTGCAAGCATTCTCTCTGCCCTTTTAAAAGATAAGCATTTCTTGCTACCCTAACTATGCATGACTATACGATCATTAGCATTTAGCTTACCTGCAATGTGTGACCCAATAGAAACAGACCGGCAATCCACTGTTAGGTCTCGTTCCACCAGGTGAGAATCACTATATTAGCATATCACTTAATGGGCATAACTACAAATGTACAATCAATTAATGGCTATAAGATAATGAGGAATCAGTATAGGACACACACACAAAGCACAATAGTCATGTTTGTGCTTTAAAAAGCACTGTTGTTCACTCAAGGGACAGGAAAGCAGCAATGGATGATTTATATCTGCAGTTTTGTTTATGAGGGCGAGATCAAGGATAGATGATTTTAGCCCACAGAGCCAGTCTAAATGTAGATTCACACAGAAACTGGGTCAATTTGGCTCCCCAAAGGCTTGTGCGCACAGACAGTGGAATTAAACGCTCTTGGTAATCATCAAAATGGGTTCTCGGGTGGGAAGGTTACGTGTTGGGTGTTAAGGACTAGACTGGCACGCTATCTGCGGACACAGTACGGAGTTAAAAAGCTGATGGGAGTTTATTTCCGAAGCTCAGCTGGTTTGCTGGAGTGCAGGGAAGAATAAACAGAGTGACGTGAGGCAGAAAGAGCTCAGCAGACTGAGTGCTGCCTCATTGAGCAGCCCTGGAAACCTGCCAGTCCAACGCCACAAAGCATTAATACACGCAGAGTCCATCAGAGGAGTGTATCGCACACCTCCACACGGCCACTGCTTTTACAAGTAAACGTGTCAGGAGCACTTATGAGTGCACTCTGTGACATATGGTTTCTTTTTAGACACACAGAGCCACGGAAGCACTGCAAAAAATCAACTCCTTAAGCAGTATTTGGTCTTGTTTTCCTGTAAATAGCCTTAAAACAATACGCACTTAATCAAGAAGCAATATTGCACGAGATAACGAGAGTTGTTATTAGAAAACATACATTGAATCTGAATTGAATTTATTTTTCTTAAAGTCCCCCTGTGGGGAAAATCCAGCTTTTAATGTTGTTTATATGTCTATGCTTTAAGACGAACCATGTGTAAATTCATAAGTCGACAGCATTGCTGAGTGTTTTCTCTTTAAAACTGCAGTGAACCAAAGAGGGTTTGAAATCGCTGGTGTTTCTGACGTCACAAACGACCTTGTAACCAATCAGATCAACGTGTGATCGTCAACGAGTGGATCTCTGAGCTGAGTGAGTGAGTGAGTGGAGGCGGGGCTCATTTGCATATTCATAGACCGCGTATACTAAATAAGGCAAGGGTGTCGAGTTACATTCAAGCTATTTTAAGGCATGAAGCATTATTTTTTTAATGAAAACAACATTTAAACATGTCATTTTGGTGATCAAAGATGAGTTTTAAGGGATATTAAATACTCAGCAATGGTGTTGACTTATGAATTTGCACATGGTTTGTCTAAAAGCACATTAAAAACCCCACATAGACAACATTAAAAGCTGGATTTTCACCACAGGGGGACTTTAAGAATCAAGCACAAGTAAACTTTTGAAAAGGGTCATTTTTATATATTCAGCTATTACTTAGTCTTTGTCTATATGCAGACATCTGTTTTGTGAAATAGCTTATTCAGGATATACACAGATGCGGGTGTAAATGTGAAATTTTGCAACCAAGCCGAACTAGAAAAAAATTAAGATTCAAAGAAGGTTTTTCTAAACACTTTTTCCACCACTTCCTTGCCATTCATACACGTTCACAAAGATATATTAGAGACATTAGGGAAATAAAATGGGCAGTGAATGCCATTTCACATCGACTTAGATAATCAATGAAGGTAAAATGGGCTTAGAAATACTGCATATTTTCTTTCCGACACATTATGGGAAGCAACAGCTCCATAATAGAGATGCTCCCTCTTCAATCTTCAACAAATTTTAAATTCCACGAGTGATGTTTTCAAAGTGTGAATCTCAATAGCGGCGAACACAAAGCCTGTAGGGACTCAGTATAAACACAAGCACTCAGGGCCTCTTCAGCTCTCAGAGAACTAGTCCATACATGGGGAGACGAGAGCGAGGATTCCTCCCCCACTCGCTGAACGCAACAAAGACGGCAGAACTGGCTCCTATGTAGGGGGGGTGAGCAGATCAGACTGAGATTATCCTGCTGAGAGAGGTCTGGCTCAGCCGAGGTGGCTACAGACAGCTCTCTGAGTGTAAATACACTTCTTTCAAAAGCACAACAATAAGCTCAACAAGAGCTATGGAGATTAAAACAAGCTCAGCACAAAGCCAGGGCTAGCTGTGGGAAGCACTGAAATGTAAAACAAAGAGTCATTCTAAGCGCTGTGTGATTTTGCCATGGTTTTTATCAGCACACTTTCAAGGGCACTGGCACTAAATATTGTAGATAAGATAAAGATCTGATAATTACCATGGGGAAGCGTGTGTTTGTGTGTAACCTTAGTCTTCAAGACGGCCTTGTCCCTGTAGAGCGTACTGGGGAACATCAATAGGAAATGACTCTAATTATCAAATCAAATCTTTCTCTAATTGTGAAACCGTTGTGAGGAAAAAGTAGGTAGTTAAATTGTAAATGACCAATCGTGGGAAAAAAGTGCACATTTTCACTGCAAAACCACATAAAAATATTTTGATGTTTGTAAAAACAATAAAAAAAATGACATTCCAGTAATACAGTTAAATTGAAGTCCACATACAAATGTATATTTGCAAGCATTGTTGTTAGTTATTTTGTCCATAAAAATGTGTTACAGTGTTAAGTTTTTTGGTAACACTTTACAATAAGGTTCATTAGTTAACTAACTTAAAAATAACTAAGATTAATAAATTCTGAAATAAATATTAGAATTCTTAGTTCAATATTAATTTCATTACGTTAATAAAATCAAAGGTTGCATTTGTTAACATTAGTTAATGCACTGTGAACTAAAATGAACAGCTGGATTTTTATTAACTAACATTAACAGAGATTAATAAACATTGTAACAAAGGTTTTACTCATTGTTAATTCATGTTGGTTAATACATTAACTAATGAACCTTATTGTAAAGTGTTACCAGTTTTTTTTTATTCTACTATAGAACTACAGTTATAGCAGGATTAATTTCTCATTATGTGCTGCAGACGTAATTGCTTGAGTTGATGAAGCTGGTAAGTGTTTTTATAACAACTTTTACAGTTTTCGAAGTTGAGCCAAAAACCTAGGACGAGTTCACGAAAGAGGGTTTTTGAAATAATCTCCAATATTTAACAAACAGTTCGATTGACAGTGGAGCTAGAGGCAAAGTTGCTCAGAATGAGTTGTTCGAAAAATTTAGTAATATCCAATCCTTTACGCACGTGAAAAACGTGAAGGCGCCCCCCGGTGGCCGATTTCTTTTTAATTTCTTACAGGCCTCTAGGGCCGTGAGTCAAACAGGCCCAGCGAGTTTTGTTTCGATCGGCCTCCGTTAACCTTGTCTGACAGCCGCTGGAACTTCATTGGCTGATGGTTTTTTGAGATACGCCAATGTCCTCATAGACAATCACGGCACCTTGGACAAAGACACCGCATGCCAGTTTTCAAGTCAGTCGGGGGGAAAAACTATTGCCTAGCTATAGCAGTTTTCGTGTTGTTTTTTCCCCCCATTTTTTTATTTGTTTTTTTTTTTATTTCACAGCGCCACCAAGTGGCCAGTCGCTGCATCCTTTTTCACTCGACCCAAGCCGAGCCCATACACAGGTGTACCAAGTTTGGTAAAATTATCTCATTCCGTTCAAGAGGGATAGCCATTTTAGTAAAAGAAGCCATGGCCACTTTGAACGTTTTGGCGTCCAGTCGCAGACGTCAATCGAAACTGACTTTTTGTTGATAATTATTGACAATCAGACCTGGATCCGAACTAGGACTAGTTCGCAAAAGTAAGTTTTCCAAAAAATCCAAGAATCCGAGACGTGCGTTTTGTTCGTCTTGAGTCAAGCGTTCCAACGATATAAGACACTTGACTTTGAAAGCCACAGTGGTAACAAACAACCGAAGCGAAATGAGAATGTGTTTGAGGCCAGGAAAAATTTGTGTCACTGCCTGAACGGCTTAATAGTTTACGGGTGACAGTCGTTGGATGATTTTGGGCAATGATCCGCTTCCTTTTGTCGTTTTGCTCTGATGTTATAGGTCTTAATGCGTTTAAAACAGAAAATCCAGCTTGAAGGTGAACAGCTGATGCACTGCAGTAGAGAAGCAGTAGCTTTTCCCTCCAGAGACAAGCATGAGTGTGCTTCCAAATATAACCAAAAAGCTCTCTAATTACTGCAGTCACGATCTAGGGCTGAGTCTTCCATTCAAAACACTGTTTGATTGCTTAACAAGGACATCTTTGCTGTCTTCTTCTTTGCCACGCTTCAATTATGAGTCTGATTCAAATGGAAAACCATGTCCAGTTGCTTTCAAGTACTGGAGAGATTCTACCAGACAGTTTGAAAAAGGATTTCTCTTTGATTGTGAAAGACCAATTAGAGGAAGGAAATGCCTGCCATGCCGGTCTTGTTTGCGCCAGCCTTTTGGGGAAATTCCAGCCATATCTCAAGGCTTTCAAAGCAACACATTCCTCTTTCAGCTCAGGCAGTGGCTGCTGTCCAGGTAAAAGAGATAGTAAACATTAAAGATGACTAACACCAGTGCTGACTCTTTTTCAAGCTCCCCAAATGATGCCGAAATGGTTTCACAGTGACAAGCGTGACATTCAGCGAGGTTTAGAAATCGGCTATACAGCCAAAAAAGGGGTCAAGTATGTCCTAATCAGGCATGATGTGACAGTTTTTAGTGAAAAACTCATTTTTCCATTTACACTTAGAGAGAAAAACTGCATGAAGCATCGAATTCACAGCCATGCAGGACATTTTTGAGGTTTTATATAGCTATGTGAGATGGGGCTTTAGACCAATGAGACCCAGTATGCGACAGACATAGAAATCAAAATGCCGTGGATTGCAGTGGTAGGTTATATCTAAAACAGTTTTTTTTTCACATGAAAGATTTAATTGCTTTCCCAATCAGTTATCATCATAATGTGTACAATATGGGGAAATCGTAAGAAAACAAAAATGTAAGATCCATTACAGTAATATGAAAAAAAGAGCACAAAGTCATATTTTTCTTGTACTAATGTACAAAAAGGAGAAATTTGGAATCATGAAATGGATTATTTTATTTTATTATTTTAATGTTTATGGAGGTTTACTTATGTTAAAAGTTTTTTGCGCAAAAAAACATGCAGAGAAATTGCTTTTCCAATCAGTTCTTGTCAAAATTTGCACAATATGAGGAACTCATGTATTGTTCTAAGTAAACAAACATGTAAGATTCAAAACTGAACCTTACCATTACAGTAATATGAAAAAAATAGCACATTAAGTAATATTTTTCTTATACAAATGTACACAAAAGGAGAACTTTAAAAGAGGCATGAAATGGATGATTTTATTATATTTTAATATGTTTCTGGAGGTTTACTTATAATGTTAATAAAGCTTTTTGCGCAAAAAAAAAAAAGACCAATCCATTACACTGCCTCATTTACAAAACAATCTGCAGTCAAATGCTCCGAACAAACATATCCGAATAAACAAATCTGTACAAAGACGCAAATGAACTCTTTAAACGGGACGCCTCAAAGCAAACGTTCTTATTCAAGCACATGGTCGCATTTTCAAAACAATAAAAAAGGCGAAGCTTGATGACGCTATGAAGGAAAGTGGAACGATGTAAGATGTCGTTTTCACCATCCTGAGATGTGTGGAATTCACTAATCATGTTCACGGATGAGGTAATGAATTAGTTATTGTATTACCTGCATGTTTGATCACACTATTTTATGTCATCGTAATGAATTATCTGCAAAGAACGTGAAATGTAAAGCTATATTAGACTATTACTGATATGTGACTTTGTCAAATAATTTGGTGGGTTAATGCTGCACAGTTTTACACGTTTAAAACAATCGTTCTAAAAGTAAATTTGAACGAACCCACATTATTTGCAAGTAATGGCTAAATATTTTTGTGCAACACTTACTGTATTTAACTTCACTGCCATAGACTTGGTCACCAGACTTGATAAAAAGCGTTAATGAAGTACAAACAAAGTGCAATATAACTATAAATAATATATATATTTGCTTACCTATCTATTAAAACACATGCGAGAGCGGTGTCTATCAAGTTTGTCGCAAAACTTTCTCCATCTCGAAAATATTGATCCTTATTTTATTTCTCCATTTGTCCCAAAGCCTGCTTGCCTCAGTTGATCTACGTTTACGTTTTTTCTGTACTCGCCAATGAATAATCATGATCCATGATGACTGAACGACACAGCGGTGTGCTAGATACTGTATCATAGATATATAAATTCAAAGATGCCTCATTAGCGGCTTTCGTATAACGGCCCATTGAAATGGCAGATAATGAGGGATCTATATATATATATATATATACACACTCACCTAGAGGATTATTAGGAACACCATACTAATACTGTGTTTGACCCCCTTTCGCCTTCAGAACTGCCTTAATTCTACGTGGCATTGATTCAACAAGGTGCTGAAAGCATTCTTTAGAAATGTTGGCCCATATTGATAGGATAGCATCTTGCAGTTGATGGAGATTTGTGGGATGCACATCCAGGACACGAAGCTCCCGTTCCACCACATCCCAAAGATGCTCTATTGGGTTGAGATCTGGTGACTGTGGAGGCCATTTTAGTACAGTGAACACATAGTCATGTTCAAGAAACCAATTTGAAATGATTTGAGCTTTGTGACATGGCGCATTATCCTGCTGGAAGTAGCCATCAGAGGATGGGTACATGGTGGCCATAAAGGGATGGACATGGTAAGAAACAATGCTCAGGTAGGCAGTGGCATTTAAACGATGCCCAATTGGCACTAAGGGGCCTAAAGTGTGCCAAGAAAACATCCCCCACACCATTACACCACCACCACCAGCCTGCACAGTGGTAACAAGGCATGATAGATCCATGTTCTCATTCTGTTTACGCCAAATTCTGACTCTACCATCTGAATGTCTCAACAGAAATCGAGACTCATCAGACCAGGCAACATTTTTCCAGTCTTCAACTGTCCAATTTTGGTGAGCTCTTGCAAATTGTAGCCTCTTTTTCCTATTTGTAGTGGAGATGAGTGGTACCCGGTGGGGTCTTCTGCTGTTGTAGCCCATCTGCCTCAAGGTTGTGTGTGTTGTGGCTTCACAAATGCTTTGCTGCATACCTCGGTTGTAACGAGTGGTTATTTCAGTCAAAGTTGCTCTTCTATCAGGTTGAATCAGTCGGCCCATTCTCCTCTGACCTCTAGCATCAAACAAGGCATTTTCGCCCACAGGACTGCCGCATACTGGATGTTTTTCCCTTTTCACACCATTCTTTGTAAACCCTAGAAATGGTTGTGCGTGAAAATCCCAGTAACTGAGCAGATTGGCACGCTCAAAATAAAATTACCTTTCTTTCCCATTCTGACATTCAGTTTGGAGTTCAGGAGATTGTCTTGACCAGGACCACACCCCTAAATGCATTGAAGCAACTGCCATGTGATTGGTTGATTAGATAATTGCATTAATGAGAAATTGAACAGGTGTTCCTAATAATCCTTTAGGTGAGTGTATATATATATATATATATATATATATATATATACACACACACACAGATATACAAGCAGAAACAGCCACTTAATTTCACAACAAAACAGTCGATTTATATGAATGATAGACCTGTTTAATTACATTTTATAACATTTTGTTTTTATGCATCGATGCAGAATCGTTCACATCAGCATCATGATGCATCGTAAAAATACATCTCTACAAACAACGATTTCAATCATAAGCAGAAAAGAAGCAAAACACTACCAACAAAAACAACTCCATCACAGCGAAGACTCTCCAGATGCACCATAGACTTAAATGTAAAATGAATGTCAACACAATCTAGTGAAATCCACTCCCCTCTACTCCACTCATTTACAGTCCGCTACCCTAGAGGGCCACATCCCTGGGGTCAAAGCCCTGGCTAGACCCGCTTTGAGATTAATGAGCACATAAGGCACGAAAATCGATCCCAACATGGTAACGTCATTGAGATCATCAATCAGGCCAACTGGACTTTGAATATCAACACTTTGGAAATGCCATTCGGAAAAGGTATGAGGATTCTTTACTGGGATATTTGGCACAAAAAGTAAAATTTAATCATATTATTCAGAAGAAAGCAGACAAGCATTTATATTTATATCAGGTTTCAAAGAGTGTTTAACTGTACACTAGGTGCCCACCCAAAGACAAATCTAAATATTCAACTAATTTCTATGTTGGAGCTTGTCGACAAAACTAAGAGTATGTTTACTGTACACACACAGAGCTGCTGCTGTTGGCAGGTCAATGCAAGCCAGTGACTCTCACTGCATACTAAGCGCACTTGCAGCAGTAGCCAGGGCGTCTAGGCTACATATGGTGGGGAATGTGTTAATGCAATATTCATGGTGTGCATGAGAGCGGAGCACAACACAGCTTTGAGGACTCTCTGAAGTCCCTTTCACACTCAACAGAACAGAAACATAGCATGAAGGAAAGCCATGTGTGATGCACCAATGCTCTGGCCTTTCACACAAACACCAGCAAGCTTCATTACAGTTGTGACCTCTGACCGCTAAGCGAATATTTAACTATTTGACACTGAATTTCGTGTAGACACTTGGTGGTATTAAGGTGAATTGCAGTTAATTGACAGCTACGTCTAACCAACAGGAAGCATAAATATACACATACCATTAAAGATTCAAAGCAATCCTGCCAGTTTTACACAAATCTGCCTAGACAAGTCAAATGTTTTTTTTTTTTTTTTTTTTTCATCTACAACAGTGTACGTCAAGCTGTGTTGATGTATAGTGGTAGTGTACCTCTCCAGTTAGATTTGCACAATGCATAAATAGTCACGGGATAACCCTGCCTTTGTTTTTAAGCCACTTAAGGAGTAATGCAGCATGAAGAGGGAAACACCTACTCATTTGAAGTGGTTACAACAAAGCTTTGATTTAAGGTGTTGTGCTTGGCAACCTAGATTGTGAGAACCTGATGTTGTGATAGGGCTGCAAAGAGCAAGGAAAAAAACGATGAAAACCAGTTGTATATAATAAAGCAAAAGAATTAGGACAATGCCAGAAAGGAAAAATGGCAAAACATGCACTCAATCATAAAAGCCATGAAAAAAATTACTTAATTTAAAAGGAAATATGACCTACACTTTACCTGCAACATGGAAAAAAATCTAATATAAGCCTACTACACCTGCACTGATTTAAAACCAGAGATATTTACAAAAGCAAAATTGTCAATTTTCCTATTCAACCGATGCAGTTAATTTAATTATTAGTATTAAAAACACTTTCTCAGAACAAAATTATTTAAGAACAATTTTTGCATGATATCATAGTTTGAATAGATATCCAAGAGTCCAATTTTCCAGTCAATTTAAAACAAAACACAAAATGATATGGCAACTGAAGTAAAAACTAGGGAGGAAGGTTTCTGCATCAAATAAATAAATAAAAAGGTTATTGTGAAAATTAGTCACATTGTAAGATTTGTGAGATAAAGTCCCATTGCAAAACCTTGTCACATAGACACACATATAAAATAAGTTTTAGATTTTTTAAAAGAGAAAAGCTTGTCAAACTCAAAATAGATGAAGATGCAAGGTGCAAATGAGCAACAACTGTAACCAGAGACCAGCAACTCGACTTTCATCCATGCACACACACAGTCTTTTCCATTTACTCCCACCATCTTCCTCTCTCTCGCTCATGCATTAATTTTTCAAGAGCTTAAATGGCCATCCTGGCAGAGGCTGAGGGCGCAGAGTCAAGGGTTCCTACTTCCAGCAACAAAGTGGTAGATGTATTTGTCGACAGATGAGCCTTTAAAAACACGCTTGACAACACCAAACCGAGACCTTGTAATCTTTGTCATCATATGGTGTGGGACTCCAGTACTCCCACACTGTTGCTAGTGCTCTATTGCAGTTGGCTGTTGTGTAAATTAGGATTAAATTAAGATAAAGAAGAGGGCTCATTGCATCGTATCATTATTCATACGTGCTGCAGAGGGAAAATTAAACCTCAGACAGCATGAGAAACATGGGAGCAGCTGGCAGCCCACACATAGATGCAATCTCCATCACTCGACTCTGAGGACTTGGGCTCTTTAAGCAGAGCGGTCATTACTGAAAACAAATGGAGGGCAACATCATGCCAGATCACCACATTTCTGCATCTCTACGGCCATTTTGTGGAGGTACACATTAAGGTTTCCCCAATGTTGAAACACTTCCCCAGCACAATGAAGGGAGACAACTATAAGTAAGCCATTTGTAGACTGTGGTTCTTTTTGAGGGGTCCAACATGTCAAGGCGTGAGTTTGACAACCAGTTTCTATGAACAATGGAAGATGGGGGATGGGCTGAAGAGGCAATATGAGTGTTTGAAAAACATTATTTGTGCAATACCACTTGGTGCCACTAGGATGAACAACATGTGCCGATGCATCCCTAACTCTCCATTTAGCATTAGCGTTCTTTACGACAGTCAACAGGGTAAAACTATTTCCACAATGTTTCCAATTCTTATGCATAATCTGACCATAAAGGTCTTTCGTTTAAAACGACAATATTTAGCGTATTGGAGAATGTGAATGGTGTTTTACTTGATATTGGGTGTCTGTTAGATGAGAGCACTGGAGTGCAGGACTGAATGAAACTCGTCATTCACACGCACAGTAACTAGAATTTAAAACCCTTTAAAAGTTGAAGAAGATAATGAAAATAGAAGACACAACTAATGCTGTGTTCGAAATCGCCCCCTATTCCCTCATTCACTATTCCTTACATTACTCCACTAATATTGTTCACTTGAGGGAGTGAATGAAAACGAGTGAGTGAATTTGGACACTGAGTGCGCCGGAAGCGCTGCCACTTTTGCATAGTTTGTTTATTTGTTTAATAATTAATTGAAATATAGAACACTGGCAGCTTCAATTATAATGAAAAGATGCTATGGAAACTAGCATGCATACATTAAACAATTTAATAATCAATTAAAAAGGAATTTATACGTGTATGATATTACGCTGGACCAGCGCGGTTTGAAAAATGTATGGATGATTTGATTCAGCTGCGGCGCCATCTTATGGCAAGACGTGGGAATTCATTCAACGCGTGACTCTCACAGCGAATTATGGGTATTCTTTAGCCGTCGAGCATACATCGGTTGTACACTTGTTATTGTGGTGCATTGTGGGATTGAATAAGTACACTCAAAAACATCCACTATGGTTTCGGACACCACTACAAACGGCTGTCCCCTCAAATAGAGCCTTATTTAAGGGTATGGGGGGCGATTTCGGACAGCCTAAGTTTAAAGGCCATGCCACACCAAGCCAACATCAAAGAACTAGCAGCGACGAAAGCCGACTGTGTTCTTGCCTCGCGTAGGCTGTGTCTCGGACAAAAGCATGCGCTTGAACACACACGAAAAGACTAGTCTTTTACAAAAACTAGCCCAGCAGATGCTCACAAACATTGACTTGTCTGTCATGGCCTTAAAGAGCAGGACCTAGGTTTAACTGTGTTATTTATTTACATGTCATGCTAGGCTGACCTGTGCTTGAAATGAGAATCATGTCTATTTCGACTCATAGCCAAATACCAACCGCATTCTTGGATAGTTGCTTGAATGCACAGGACCTTCAAAGGCTTGCTTGGTTTTTTTTCTGGCAGTGTTGAACAGTCTCCCTCCAATTCTCTTTTCATGTACACATATCTTTTATCTGTTTATGTAGCACGCAGTTTAAAAGCTAGCAAGTCTTCTTAGCACTGAAGGGTTGTATCAAGGAGACAGATATACAAGCGTGTCAAAACCGCTTGTTGATATTTTGATCACACACCACGATACGAGTGAACAACTCTGTGTGGGAGCTTGGAAAAGTAGCCAGCAATTACACTCTTAAACTCTTTTCCACATGGCCTCCAGGATACCTCTCAAAGTAGACCGAATTTGTTTTCAGTTACTAAGAAACATTAACAGATCTTTTTTAGGATAAATACGACATTTAAATGTTACACGGATGAAAATGAGGCTGTGAGGGATAGAAGTAGAGCCCAATCAATGAGTTATACTGTTTTAAAGATGCCATTAAGTTATAACAATTTACAGTCTTTCTCTTGACTGCGACCCTTCTTTCAATATATCCCACAGAAACTTCCTAGTTCAATAGGAAATATATCAACACATAATTGATTTTTTTGGGTCCACTGAAATACAGTCCAAACAATTTGCACTAGGGAACTAAACAGAACAACCTATTGCTAATAAATGGCAAGAAAATGCTATTAAAGTCCAGTGTGGGTCCTTTTCTATGTGCTCATAAATATAAATGTCTATAACTCCAAAACAAAATGAGATAATTTCACCAAATTTGACACGCTTATGTATGGGGGCACTCTGAGGACACATACAAAAACCGGTGAAACTGCGCTATAACTGCACCACTTGGTGGCGCTATAATTGAACAAACCATGGAATTGGCTCTAACTACAGTACCGTTGGTCTGATTGACTTCAAAATTGACATACAATGTCTTTGTCTCAGTTGCTATCATAGTCCATTATGAAATTGGTCTACCTTGAAGAACATGGCCATTACTTAAATTACAAAATGACAAAAAGATCCAAAGCTGTAACTGCAATGGTTTTGCAAATATCAGAGCCTCAATTTAATTTCTAAAGTAAAAACTCAACCCAATAGTTTCTCAAAAACACTGGTTCTCTCCGAACATGAAAATGTGACAATCTCTTATGCTCACCCACCTGTAAAAGGGGGAGGTGGTGTGGTGTAGTGAGTACGGGAAGGTTGCCGGCTCGAGCCTCGTAAGGAACGAGCTTTAAACCGACATCACTGTGTAAGGCACTTAACCCAAGGTTTCTCCAAGGGAATTGACCCTGTAATAATGTATTGTGCCAAGTAGGACAAGTTCCTGGAAAAACATTAGGTTGGGGAGTGGAAATTCAACAAGCTTCTCCATCCCTCCTCCACTTCCTAAGAATTTGACACGCTGACCTATATATATTTAGGCTGTGTACACATTTTCCTGTTCTTTTCCAATTTATGAATTTGTCATTTAAGAGCAGAAATCAAGGCATATGCTAGATACTTGTTTATAGGATTAGTTTACGTCAATGTTAGGTCTATATTCTTTGAAAGGAATATTCTTTCAGGACTTGCAAAAGTTGTTGCGGAAAACATCTTACTTGGCAAAATCACATTGACTAGTACAGGGCCAACATGAAATCTGCACACGTACAACTCAGCAGATCTGCGCTTTGCATGTTTGCTGTATACATTTTTGTTTTTCAGCTCCATTAAAGTCACCCTGTGATAAAAATCAAGTTTTTAATGTTGTTTATATATCCATGTGGTGTCTTTAATATGCTTTAAGACAAACCATGTGCAAATTTATAAGTCAACACCATTGTTTTTCTCTCCTTAAAACCAAAGACAGTTCCAAAAACCAAAGAGATCGCCAATGAGTGGATCTCTGAGCTGCTGTGAGTGAGTGGAGGCGGGGCTAAGGTGCACATTCATAGAATTTCAAAGAAAAAACATTTAAATATGTCATTTTGGTGATCAAAGATGAGTTTTAAGGGATAAAACAGTTACTTTTTTAACTGTTTTTAAAAAAAGGTCTGCTGTAAGTGATCACTTGCCTACTAGCATGCAGTTTTATAACTTCTGTGCAATGTCTGAAAATTCCACCCAAAACCAGCGAAGTAAATGCCAAAAAATCCCTATGAGCCTGCCAGTAATGTCTGCTGTAACTTGTTTTGGATAAACTCATCCCTGCTCATTACTCACCCACTAGCATGCAGTGTTATAACACCTGTGCAATGTTTGAAAACTGTGATTTCTGGTAACATTCGTTGACCTTTTGCCTGTTTGTGGATCACTATCACTGCTTTGAGTTTAAAGGGCAAATAGGGGGAGGAAGCCCTTCTCGGAGCACTAAAGTCCTCTTGTTCATTGCACGCTTCTCCTTCACATTAGTGAAGCAGCCAGTTCCCGGCTGCCCATTAGCTGTGTGACAGATCTGTAATAAACACAGCCTGTCACCTCTGAAGCCTGCTGCACATTTCCTGGGTAATATATAACCACCCCCAATACACATTCCCTTCCCCCACCGCAAGGCTCAATAGACATGAAACCCGATTTCTGTCGAGCATCCCAGCAGCCGCTGAAGCAAGAAATTCCACCGCACCCAGATAGCCCTGGAAAATACATGAATATAAAAAAGGAGTCCATGAATAAATCAAAACGTCTTTTTACTTGAGAATGAAAAAAGGTTGTGGTGAAATGAAAGGGAAAAAAAGTGTAAAAACAAGGGCACTGCAGGGAGAAAAAGAAAAGGCGTTAACAGTAGAAGTTGAAGTCGATAATCTCATGGCCTCAGGCTACTATAGCCCCTTGGTAAGGTAGCTGGTGGGTGTGAGGTAACTGGTGGGTGATTTTACACACTTTTCTGCAACGATTGTGTGGGACAATCTGGCAGAATTCTGCGAATGGATTTAAATATGGTAAAAAAAAAAAGTGTTAAAGGAGTTGAGCGCACTCCGTAGCAAGATATCCATGTGCAGAACAGTATATCTCACTTTGGGTTTAGAGTCTGTGAAATAGTCCACGAGTTCCCAAATTGGTTAACTGACACAAACCAGTATTTTTAAATGATTCATTGAAAACACTAACACGCAAAAGTCATTTGCTTGTCAATTAAACAACACTGGTTGCACTGTATTGCACACCTACTTACAAACTTATTAATTGAATTTGAGAACTAAGGGGCTGTTTAAAAGACACCAATTTCAACTAAAAACGTAAAACTTTTTATGCGTTTTGGCCGTTCGTTAACGCGACAACACCGTTTTGGGTGCCTAAAAACGCAAAGTTTTGAAAACGGGTTTCAAAGTGCAAGTTTTGGAAAACGGTCTCCGTGTAAACAATAAAAACGCGAATCTCTGAAGACGATGACGTCATGCACATGCGTATTACGTGTTTAGTCAATTGTGTTTCATCGCCATCTAATGGTCTGGCAGCAGAATACAGCGTTTTTAGTCATTTTCGCGGATCCGAATGAATGGGGATCGTTTTGACAATGGTATCGTCTGTACGTGGAAAACTCAAAAGGAAAAACTTCTCCGTTTTAAGGATATCGTTGTCGTGTAAACGTACCCGAAGTTTTTAGTTTGCCCTTAAACAATATGGAAAAATTAAACAAACTGTGGTTAGTCGCTTTACACTCTGGTCGGAAAATCTCTTTCTGGTCTATGTGGATCGTTCTTGGCCAGAATAAGTTGGCAAGTGAAGCAGACATTCCCATAGTCAGAAGCCTGTTTATTACCAGTTGGTTAAAACAGACAAAATTGGTTTCCTTTCAAGAAATAAATAGATCATCTACTATAAATCCATCCCACAGCATTCTAGAAGCTGGGCTGCATATTAATAATGCATGCAGCTTCCAAGGCACACTTGTTTGGATATTGAAGCCGTATTGATTCGAATAAAGCAAGAAGAGAGAGACAACCTTTAGCCTTTAAAAGGCTGGCATGTAACAGAATCACTGATGTGAACTTGCAATATTCACACATGGCTGATGCCACTCATCAGGATATCTCTGTTAGCGCTGTGCAGCGAGGGTGACCTTCAGTGAGGAGATGAAATGACAGGATAAAAGATTCAGAAACCTCAGCACCCACACAGCTTTTAATACAGTTGTTTTAATCAGCGGACGGAAATTTTGTTGTAATGGAATGACAGAGTCCAAATTTGCCACATCTAAATGTCAGCAATTCCAGCAACAATGAGTGGTGGATGGATGGTTTTCTATTATGCAAGTCAGTTTTCTGTAATAGCTTTTTGTAATAGCAATCTTTTTTGATTGCTAATCCATTTACCATCCAGTCGTGATACAGACAAAGTCTTCATGTGCAGGACAAGAAGGGTGACACATTGACCCTAATGTTGGATAAACCTCGAAAGACATGGAAGAGGTAAAGGGCAGGACATCTCTGTGGTGACTTCTTACTCTTAACTGCCCTCCCAGCTTATCAGTCCATATCTCCTCCCCCATTCACCCAATGAGGAGTTCGTGGAGGTCGACTCTCTTGAGAGCTCTGGCAGCTTAGGAGAGAATGAAAATGAATAGGAAACGGTGGATAGACACAAGGTCAAAACGGATATAAAATTCTCCATTACGATATGAAAAGCTGGTGGAGAAAGAAGAGCGCATTGAACGTCAGAAGGAAGGATCGCTTTTGAGGGCCTGGCTTTGTGCTTCCTTTATGTGAAAACAAAAGAATCCGAACACTGAGTCACCAATGCTCTTGTAAAAGCAATCCCCCATGCTTGTCAGAGAAGCTTTCCACCCGAGAATTCACAAATTCAGTTATATTATGAATTGACCATTTTTATCTGAGAAGCTAAGCAGGTTGAACAGAAGAATGTGTACATGTGATTAAGGAGGAATTGCACGCAGATACTATCCAAGTGTGAAATGCTTCCAGTCTGTACTGTGAAATAACACCATTGATGACAGTTGAGCTGCTGTGAAGAATGACTGGGAATATGACATCAAACAACTATTCGTACTTCTCCGTTTCTTTCATCATATGTGACCCTGCCTGGACCACAAAACCAGTCGCAAGGGTACTTTTTTTGAAATTGACATTTATATATCATATGAAAGCTAAATAAATAAGCTTTCCAATGATGTATGGTTTTGTTAGGATAGGGCGATATTTGGCAGAGATACAACTATTTGAAAATATGGAATCTGAGGGTGCAAAAAAATCAAAATATTGAGAAAATTGCCTTTGAAGTTGTCCAAATGAAGTCCTCGATGTTGCAAAAATACATTTTTGATATATTTACGAAAGGAAATTTACAAAATATCTTAATGGAACATGATCTGTACTTAATATCCTAATGATTTTTGGCATAAAATAAAAAACGATAATTTTGATCCTTACAATGTATTGTTGGCTATTGCCACAAATATACCCGTGCGCCTTATGACTGGTTTTGTGGTTCAGGGTCACTCACATATAGGTTTTTTCATGATGTCTGGTGACAAAATGTGGGTCATGTGGCTGGAACAAGAGGTTCTATCATTCCCAGAAAAAAAGCTAACATTCATCAGTTAGCAATCCCATTCATCTCAATGGCAGCTTCTCAGCTGGTGTAGGACCTCCCAGAAGTACACTGCCATGAGGTGTTTTTGGCCGGTCAACAAAGCCGTAAATGCCATGTGACCTATCACTCTGGCTGATGGGACCACAAGAACATGCACAGACCCAAACCCTTCATCAGTGACTATCCTGAGCTGTGGAAAACCCAGGAAACGCCAAGGGGAAAGGAACAGCTGGAGTGCATTTGTCTTTTGTTCAGATCGACAATTGTTTGTTTCACTTTGTTTGAATATTTTTACATTAATCACCTGCTTTGATCTCCATAACCGTTACAACATTTTTTTCAAACGATTGACTATCAAATGGTAGTCCATTGACATAGTCCAGTACAATCTCCACAATATTACCATGGGTTTTCCAATGGATATTTTATCGTAATTAAATGTTTTTTAAAGTCATGCAAATCAAATATGCTCACATTACTATTGGAAATGCCTAAATGTGTGATTATTTGGACATCCACGATGTGAAAATCAAATGAACTAACACCTTGATCATAACCAAAGGGAACCAAGGCTAGATGATAGTAAAGATAACAATAAGCATTAATTGATAATATATACCAGTCCAACACATGAAAAGCAGCAGCTTGTGATTTCAAGGAAAATTTCACCATACGACATATTGCATGAAAAGAGGTGAAGTAATTATGTAATATTTTGAATATCACGCAACACCAGTTAAAGTAGAAGATGGTGTGTAAAATCACAGCTTTGTTGTAAAACTGCCTCAATGTCTACTGTGTAAAATGGGCTGAAATAGCTTTCCTCATTGCACACTCAAAAATGATATTAGCAAGTTAAGCTAATTATGATGATAATTATGCCTTTGCTTTATCTAACAACAATCTTTTTTTTTTTTCTTTTTTTTTTTAACCAAGCTTGGTACGATCTTCCATGGGATTGCCTTCTCTGTGAAGGATATACTGTACAGTGGATAAGATGCTTCTCAAAAACATTTGCTTTAAGATGTTTATTAATATTTGTGCTTTTTTTCCATTTGAGATTTTCATTACTTTTGCAAATATTGTATACTATAGATAATTGGATATAAATAAACATCTTAAAATGAATGTTTTTGTGAACCATCTAAAAGACAGTACAGAATGCAATGTTTTAATATTTGGTTAAAAAGTATCTTATTGGGGCAGCATAATGAATTTGCCTTATCTTCGTGTGTGTAGTGCCCTATATGATGCTTAAAATTGCTGCCTCCATAGACTGCTCATTAGACATGCATGTGTTTAAATGTGAGAGCGTAGAAAGGGTGAACGACTAGAGCCGGCACATGAAAAGAGGCAGGCAGGACTTACAAATCTTGTGTTTCCCTTTCATGGGAAATTTCACCACCATCTCCTGGGGGTTGGAGCAAATGAAGACAAATGGAGAAGTCGACTCCTCGCTGATCTTGGGATACTGAAAAGAGAGAGAGGAAACAATGAGCTGTGTTCAGCCACTTGGTTACCACGCACAGAAAGCAGGGCTGCTTTGAAAGGCTTCTCTTCCCCGTAATTGATAGGCAGCACACAGGAGAGGCGAAATTGACTGGCACTTTCATAAGAAAGGTGACATCTATCTAATCTGTCAAGGGAAGGCACAGGTCATCTTATTTCCTCCCGACCATCAGAGAGTCGTATGATTGTATCACGACATTCAAGAAGCACAAGCTTTTCACAACACTATTTCCCACCCCCACACTAAAAGCGGCAAAGAGAGCTTGACACAATCAGGGCTTTTAAGAGTGCTGCAGATATGAGGTCCCTCTGCATACTTGAGTCGTCTCGCAGGAGATGCGGATATATTCAGACACTGCAAGATTTGCTTACACTCGTGTGGTGATACGGTCACATATCTGATTGAAATGAAATGTTGCGTCAAGATCAGCAGATGAAAGGTTGACAAACAACACTAACATTAAAGTGTATAAGGTCAACTTGCTCAAATTTAGAAGTGCATACCTTAAATTAAATATTTTTAACATTTTTAATAACCAGTTTCGCAATCTAGACAAATGAAAGGACAAATATACCTTTTGTAGTTCATTTCAAAGGATATGAGTCCAACAAAACTCTACAACGCATCTGTCAACAAAACAGAAGCTGCCAAATTCTCCTCTATACGCCATCATGGACGGTTTGTGTAACATGCCAATATCATCATCATAAACCCATGAACAAAATCTAATATGTATAAAACAATTGTGATATTTTAGGATACTTGGGACTCCATATGGGTGTTCAAAAATATCTGTGTAAAATCTGGGTCCTTAAAGGGTTAGTTCACGCAAAAATGAAAATTCTGTCAGTAATTACTCGCCCTCATGTTGTTCCAACCCCGTAATGGTGTGTTCACACCGAACGCGAATAGAGCGTCAAATACGCGTCTAGTTAGACGTTTGAACATTTGCTCGAGTTCAAATTTTTCAACTTGCGCGGAAGACATTCGCGGCAAACGCGTCGCCCAATTCGCGTCATTCGCAACGCCTGGCGCGAATGATGCATCTATTCGCGTCTTTGCATCGACTTTGTATGTAATCTACTCGCGCAAATAATTAAATTCGCGTTCGGTGTGAACACACCATAAGACGTTCGTTCATCTTCGCAACACAAATTAAGATGTTTTTGATTAAATCTGAGAGCTGGATCACTCCTCCTCTTAGGCTTCTTAAGGGATTGAAACTGGCCGGCCCAAAAGTTATGAAAGACATCGTTAAAACAGTCCGAGTGACTGCAGTGGCAAGTTTTATCAAGCGACGAGAATACTTGTGCGCAAAAAACAAACAAAAATAACGACTTTATTCAACTATTCTTTTCCTTCCCTGTGGGTCGTGAGATTTCACGTAGTGTAACAGCGCAGCGCTTCTGTGTTGTATGTCACACGTAGGCTCACTATTGGCCGACGCTGGTCATGTGTGTGATGCGTGTGACGTACAACCAAGAAGTATATAAGTGACGTACAACCTTGCTTTTACGCAAAGCTTCTAGGTTGTATGTCACAAGCATCACACACATGACCAGCGTCGGCCAATAGTGAATAAAGCCGTTATTTTTGTTTGTTTTTTGCGCACAAAAAGTATTCTCGTCGCTTGATAAACTTAAGGTTGAGCCACTGTAGTCACTCGGACTATTTTAACGATGTCTTTAATAACTTTTGGGCCGGCCAGTTTCGATCCCTTAAGAAGCCTATGGAGGAGTGATCCAGCTCTCAGATTTAATCAAAAATATATTAATTTGTGTCCCGAAGATGAACGAAAGCCTTACGGGGTTGGAACAACATGAGGGCGAGTAATTCGAGGGCGAGTTTTCATTTTTGGGTGAACTAACCTTTTAAGCAAAACCATTACATACATTACGGAAACATAATACTTGGAATAACTGATCACATAAAACTGTACAGTGGCAAAATAAGAAGCAGCAGTAAATGCTGTGCAAAATAGAAAAAAATAGTGACAGCGTTCATAAATACGTGTCAGTGTTGTGGCTGCAAAATTTCCATCTAGACTCAAAGGTCAAGAAACAAAAGTCTTATTTTACAATACAATAAATGTGGGTTCACTGATCATTGTGGGTAGTGTCTCAAGTAGCAAAAGATGTTTGTTTAACTACATTTCTCATTAGTGAGCTCATAGAGAGAGATGCTATCTTTGTAGCTTCTCAGTAGCAAAGCTATTTTATTGATTAGTGCAACGGTCTCACATTATAATTGAATCTCGTGCCTCTTTTGGAGATTTCTTTGTTTGCTAAATAACGCATTAAAACTAATTAGAACACACAGAACCGGCTGCCTATTTATTCAATGAAGGAAAAAAAAAATACTGGGACTTGATTTGATCTATGTGGAACAGATTGAATTGAGAAAACAGGGTCGAATGAGAATTGGCAAGTTGGAATCGAAATAGTTTGCTGTTAGAATAAGTATCTGTTTGGCTATAAGTTATCATTGTCGAATAGCCTGCATGGCCTAAATGACATTAGCAGAAAAAGAAAGTAGTGTAAACTGACTGAGACTTTGTTATAATGTAATGTAATGGAGGAATGTTAATAAATCCACATGGATCAACACTACTTAATGTTATTGACACGTTAGAGTGACAAAGAAACATGCATGAATGCACAGTAAATATCAACCAAATTGGGTAACACTTTACTTGAAGGGGTGTGCATAAGACTGACATGACACCTTCATAATCATGACATGACACGTCATGAATATGAAGGAGGTTTTATGCATGTTTATGACAACTAAGTGTCATTCACCCAATTATGACATTTGTAATGCAAATATGACATTGTTTGAGATGTTTTTGTTATGACAACTTGACATTACTTAGACAACACAACCTGTCATAAATATGTCATAACATGACATAGCAGATTCATTATCAAACTTAAGAAACCACTTAGCTTTATGGGCTAACTACATTAAACTGTCAGGTGGTTTTGAGATTGGCTGTCATGAGGCCATTATAACATTTTAATGACAAATTCAATTTGTACCACTGTAGTTGAGGTCAAGAAAAATATTCATGACACTGTTATAATGCCTCATGACAGCCAATCTCAAAACCAACAACCTGACAGTTTAATGTAATGTAATAACCCATAAAGCTAAGTGTTTTTTTAAGTTTGATAATAAATCTGTTATGTCATGTTTATGACATATTTATGACAATTTATGTTGTCTTGGTAATGACAAGTTGTCCTTACCAAGACTCCGACAGGTTATGATGTATTGGTTTATGTCAAGTTGTCATAACAAAGACATCTCAAACAATGTCATATTTGCATTAAAAATGTCATAATTGAGCGAATGACACTTAATGGCAGTTGTCATAAACATGCATAAAACATGTGTCATGTAATGATTATGAAAGTGTCATGTCAGTCTTATGCACACCCCTTTAAGTAAAGTGTTACCCAAAATTGTTTTGCATGTGTCATTTACTACCTCTAGATAGTGTCATATGGCTGAAAAAGAACTATTGTCACATATATCATTATCATGAAATAAAACTACTCAATATTGTGAAATAAGATTTTTTTTTGTCATATCGCTCACCCTACAGAAAGTTGCTTCAGACAGAAGTTATTACACTTGATATTAACAATGTATGCACAGTCTTTTCTTGTTTTCTTTGGGAAAATGTGCACTGATAAATACTGCACAATAAGACCTGGAACATTTATTTAAGAAAGTAAATAGCTTCAATTTTGATTTCATGTTGAAAAGTCTCACAAAAACATGTTTTTAAAAGAACTTTAATGGAAGATAGAACTGCAGAGTTGAAAGATTAAGCGTGTGGGCTAAGACTCATTTAAAAAGGATGACAGATTGCATGATGGGCCGGTGGAGGACTACCGAACAAAAGATGAACAGCACTATTCCTTAATAGCTTTCTTGAATGCACTGCCTCTGTCTTTTTATTTGTTAGACAACCTTCATAAATCCTCTATATAAATCTTGAATTAAACAGTGAATAAAAGCAAGAGAAGAGGGAATTTGTTTGATATAAAGGAACTAATCTCAAATTCAAGCCAATGGCCTTAACAAAAAGAAGCCTATACACACACAATGGAGCGGATATATATGGCTAATGTTCAGAATCTAATCTTGATCAAAGAACGAACTCAAAAACGTTTCCCTTTCATCCTTCCATGGCTAATTAGGATTTAATGCTGCTGAACTGCACTGGCCAGTTCTCCCTTCCCCCCGCGTGACAGTTTCAATACCTGACTAATTGAAAAGGCATGTCAAATTCATAACCATCTACAGAATAAGGGCTTACATTCGAAAGCTTCAGTCGTATCGCTGAGATAAGATGCAATCTGAACATCAGCCATTACAGTAATATGGTGGATTAAAATATAACTTAAGCTAGATTGAAGCCATATGCTTCCCATCGCTACAGAAAATAATGTTGGATTGTTCTGTTTATCAAGTTTGTAATGAAGATCAGAAAATGCACATTTCCATTTTTGATTTCTAGGTTTCAAAGCAGAAATGTGAAGCATGTATTTTTATTGTTCAGTAAAATGTTTTTGTGTGAGCTGATAAGTTGTCCACTGGTTTAGGGGATGAACTTCTGGCTGAGCCAATTGCATATGCGTTTGTGGCTGCTGAAATGTGACAAATGGTGCCAATTTTGGGGAAACTTGTTTGGGTTGGAAACAGTCATTATATTTGCAATTCCAACATAACCCAACAGTTAACCCAAAAATAACAATTCTGACATCATTCACCAACCATTGTGAAGTCAATAGCCTTCTGATGCTATACGATAGCTTTGTGTCAGGAACCGACCGAAATTTTAAGTTGTTAACCATTGAAAATCTCTACATCCAAACCTGTGTCTTTTGGAGCGTTCTTGACCTTCATAGCTTTCCGAGTCGATTAAGGAATCATAATTTAATAGGTTAATCTGGTTCATGAAACCAGCATGAATGATTCATTCACAAATCTGACAGATCTATTTCTCTGGTTTGTCAAAAATGACTTAAATTCGGGTCTGTTCATCACACAAAGCTAATGTAGCAGCTTCAGAAGATTTGGAGCATTGTGCACAAGTCATGCTGGCTACAATCATGATACTTTAATAATGCTTTTTAATAAAGGAAGCTCCAATCATTACATAAAAGAGTGACTAGTAGAATCTTCAAAGTGCATCGCAAAGGAAAGAAAGTCACAGGTTTGGAGCGACACAAAAGGTGAATAAACAATGACAGAATTTTCATTTTGGTGACCTATTGATTAAAGGATTAGTTCACTTTAAAAAAAACTTTTGCTGATAATTTACTCACCCCCATGTCATCCAAGATGTCCATGTCTTTCTTTCTTCAGTCGAAAAGAAATTAAGGTTTTTGATGAAAACATTTCAGGATTTTTCTCCATATAATGCACTTTGCTGGGCACCAAACGGTTCAAGGTCCAAAAGACAGTTTCAGTGCAAACTGTTCAAAGGGCTTTAAACGATTCCAGACGATGAATAAGGGTCTTATCAAGCGAAACGATCGCTCATTTCAAAAATAAATAACAAAGTTTAAGTTTAATAATGTCAAATGCTCGCCTTGCTCTGTTCTGTGTGACTCTCCTGTTCGAACTCGTTCATTAAAATGAACAAATCTTTTTTCGAGTCATTTGGTTCATTTAACGACCGAAATGAATGAATTGACTCGGAAAAAGATTCGTTCATTTTGATGAACGAGTTCGAACAGGAGAGTCACACAGAACAGAGCAAGGCGAGCATTTGAGCTTATAAAACTTAAACTTTGTTATTTCTTTTTTAAATGAGCGATCGTTTCGCTTAATAAGACCATTATTCATCGTCTGGTGTCGTTTAAAGCCATTTGAACAGTTTGCAGTTTGCACTGAAACTGTCTTTTGGACCTTGAACCGTTTGATGCCCAGCAAAGTGCATTATATGGAGAAAAACCCTGGAATGTTTTCATCAAAAACCTTAATTTCTTTTCGACTGAAGAAAGAAAGACATGGACATCTTGGATGACATGGGGGTGAGTAAATTATCAGCAAAAGTTATTTTAAAAGTGAACTAATCCTTTAAAGTGTTACGGCTACGTATTCAAAACAGTGTGATAGTAGCTGATTTTATGCTTTTTGGTTCAGGATGATTGGCTGCTTAGCTTCCACTGCAAGTACTACTGGACACAAAATTTCAGTTTAAAGTCCCCCTGTGGGAATAAACAAGCTTTTAAATGTTGTTTATATGTCTATGTGGTGTTTTTAATATGCTTTAAGACAAACCATGTGTAAATTCATAAGTCGACAGCATTGCTGAGTATTTTCTCCTTAAAACTGCAGTGAACCAAAGACAGTCTCAAAAACACGCTTTGAAATCGCTGGTGTTTCTGACGTCACAAACGACCTTGTAACCAATCAGATCAACGTGTGATCGTCAACCAGTGGATCTCTGAGCTGAGTGAGTGAGTGAGTGAGTGGAGGTGGGGCTCATTTGCATATTCATAGAACCGTGCATACTAAATGAGGCAAGGGTGTCGAGTTACATTCAAGCTATTTCAAGGCATGGAAAAAAATTCAAGGAAAAAAACATTTAAATATGTCATTTTGGTGATCAAAGATGAGTTTTAAGGGATGAAATAATTGACTACAGGGGGACTTTAAATATTGAGGACTGAGTCAATATTACCTTCTTGCGGTAACTGACAGAATGCCACAATGCTGTCGACTGAGCTCAAATTGCATTTAACCTGCCAAATTTCTTCAAACCAGAAAGCATGATGCAAAAGCCAATCACAAAGAGCATTTCAGACAGCTCACGCCATGTATTCCAGAACACTACGCTAGGCTAGCGCAGTGCAAAATGTGTGCGCAGCCACAAATATCTGCTGACAGGGTGCCAGATAAGTGGAAAGTATTTTCTTTTCTCTCTAGGCTGAGACTCTGCCAGTGTGTCCCAGCTATAAGCACTGTGATGAGAGATTCATATTGTCCAGTGCAGAGGAGGGCAGCAAAGGGTGAGCAGACCTTGCCAGGGAACATTATAAGATTAGTGAACAGACAGAGCACACCATAGCTTATAAGCCTCCCCATGTCGCCAAACAAAGACAGCCTGGTGCTTTAACTAGCCAATGGAGCAATGAATCTGAGACTGGCTGTCTGCTCACCACTGCAGAGAAACAGGCTTTCAGCTGATGTACGCAATTAGATGACAGAGGCAGGCAATCTCCTGCACTGTGGCGCAGTGGTAATAGGGCCGGCCCGCTTGGCTGCACTCAATCTCGGACAAATAAAAAGGCTTCATTGGCACCGACGCCCTGACACAGGAGAAGGACTAAGGAAGAGGTCTTTCAAAGAGAAAGGGAATAGGAGAAAAATGCATGCTGTCAGGATCACTGCATTTTCAGTTGTATTTCACTAGCATAAGACCAACCCTCAATGGAAAATAAAAAGCTCAGCAGCCTTTTCAAAAAACAAAACAAGGAGAAAAAAAAAGAGCCTGTAAACCCCTGCAAGTCAAAGACCATCTGGGAGCTGTGGTGTGAAATGCCTGAGCAGCATTCCAGTGAATAAACCATGAATAGATGAGAAGAATGAGCAGCTTTCTGAGCTCTTGCTGCTATTATACATCAATAATACTGATTAACAGACAAATCTGGCCAATTAATGGAAGCGTTATCTCTTGTGTCAATACTGACAGCTTCTCAACTGATAGCATTTTCTTTTCTTTTCAGATGTTTGAAGTGAATTTGAGCAAATATTGTGTAAAATAGGTTGATTAACGAAAAAAAAAAAGCCCTATTCGCACTGGATTAGTATAGGTTTAAAGGTGGGTTAAGGTGTAAGGGAAGGGTCAACATTACATTACATACATTAATTAATTACAGCTGTAATTACATGCAGGTATTTTCAAAATATAAGTACGATGTAAAAACATGTATGTACACATTAAGTCCATCGTATCAAATTATTAATTTCAATGTTAGTACGTAGTCGTTAAAGCCACTTAATATAAAGTGGGACCAAAAACCCTGCTGGTATCAAAATGCGAATGTGTTTTTCTCATGTTGTCAGGTTTTGAAGAGATTATTTTTTTATGTTTTGTTGTAAATGCAGATGATTTGGCTCAAAACGCTGGAACCACAGCAATTCCAGACAAACAGACCCTTTTTAAATGCAGTTATTTATATTTATGGCAGGCAGAGCTGTTCTCTCTCCAGTAGGAGAGTTCTGCAGTGATTAATATTTAAACGCACTCCTTCATCCACAAACACAACTGGTGTCAAGTTAGAGCGCAAATTAATTATACAGCACTGGTCCAACACTGCCACTAGTGTTTTTACATAATTTATGTCTCAGCCACAAGAAAATTCATGTCCGGCTATTACCGCTTCACAAGCTGCCACTGTGTCAATCAGGCTGATGGTAAACGCTCACCTTAATGCATACTGAACATGTAATGTACCTCTCAGAGGGAAAAGCACAAAACTTCCAGGAGAAGCTGGGCAACGGCCCGTAGGGGGGAAAACCAACGCTGTAATGCATTGATTGGCCTCGTTTAAAAAGAGTCCCTGAATCAGGCTCCTGCTGAAAACGCATAAGCAAAATGAAACACTAGCGGGCTTCCCATGTAGCCAGAACTGGCTGAATTGCAGGTTCTACATTAGCATTTCGACAGACCTTCACTTACTGAAAATCATGGCTTAGCGAATGGGAAAAATGCAGTTTCACAAGATGATGATAGATTTTGTGAGGTCACTTATTTTGGTGGTAAGATTTATGCAGCCCAAATGTTTTGCTCAGTTCCAGGTCCCTGAGTTTTGCCTATGACCTCACCTTTGAGAGCAAACCACAAGCAACGAGAAAACAAGGTCGCCTAAGAATCGACCAGACGCTGAGTTATACAAAACCACACTATGTTAACATTTTTGGACAGATTTCTTCCACGAATCATATTAAAGTGGAGCTCAATAAAGCTCAAAATAGGATATTAATATTAATATCAAGTCAAATTTGTGTAAAACTCTCAGCACTGCCACTAAGGACAAGAACATTTTTATCATAGATCTTCATTTTTTTATATAGTTTTAAGAATGTCATGCAAAACTCCAGTACATGTGGATGTAAACTATACCCAGAAATAATATCAAAAGCAGCAGTCTAGATATTTGAAACATTTTAAAAAATCAGTCAAAACATGTGACATAGTGACATAGTTGACAATTTTACCATTTCGCCTCAATTTCCAATGGCAGGTCTTGTCTGGCCAACCAAACGTTATTTGGTTTTTCCAAATTTGAAATAAAACCATAAAAATATTGCAAATCATACCAAACGTACCCAAATTAGTCGACAGGCAATTAATATACTCCTTTGACAATAGAGAAAAACAATTAAGAGAATATTCCATAGACAGTATAAGAAGTGGACAGAACCATCTCATTGGAACTCAGTTGAGACAGTTGAAGCCCATTTTTAGCGATTATTGAGCACTTCCGTTCCTGACGTGCAGACTCAAACCGACTCAAACTAAGCTTGATGACGTGAGCAACCTGTCTGACAGACGTAAATCTTCTAGTAGCTGTGCCAAGAGGAATCGGAATCATTCCCTTCCGAAACTTGCAGAGCCGGAGATCGTGAGTATTAGCTGTCCATTAGCTCGCAGCAGGAGCAACTTTACAACTCTCTATGGGCTTCTCCCTTGACTTTATGCCTCCACGTCCCCCCGATTGCGCGCGAGTTTCTACTTCTGTCTATACGGTAATTTTCTCTAGTGTGCGCCAGAGAGTCGCGTGTTATGACGCAATCGTTAGCCTATTTTTACAAAAACGGCTTCTACGGGGTCATAACGTAAGATACAAAGTAATGGAGCCTTTTATACATTGTCGTGTTTCTTTAGAAATAAATAATGGACAAATGGAGTCTTTAAACGCCTCAGATGTAAAGTTATTCGCTGTCAAAGTGACGCCAAAATGAATGGGAGTCAATGGAAATGCTAACGCAAGTGAAGTTCTGCTACAAGATGGCGGCACCCAGCCGGCTTCAACTTCCGGTCGATGGATTACCCCCTTGGAATATTCACCACAATATGTTGAAACTATCCACCACAGAAGAAAACGACATCACATGATGCTGGTCACATGGTTTTGGGATAAACCATTTTTTAGTTTTCAGGGGGGGTGTTTGGTTAGTAATGTAGTTGACAGAATTTTTGTGGACATTAATAAAATGAAATATTTACTTATTTGAAAGACAATTTAATTAATCTATTTTTCTAAGGTATTTAGACTGGAACTAAATTTAATATAGATAATCTTGACTAACATTTTTTTTAACTCGACCCACTCACTTTAAAAAGCAGAAGACATCGCAAAAAAACTGTTAAGGTACGTAAAGGCAATTTTAAGCAACCTGAAAAATAGGGTGCAAAATTTGGTGTGAGATTATAGTATGCATTCTCCTAATAGGTAAAATATGATATTTCTAAAGAAAATTGTTCTATAATTATCATCAATGAACATGAAATGTAATTAAATTACAGATTGGCCTTGGTGAGGAGTGTCCGTAAGTAACATCAAAATGCCATTCATAGCGCGTTACCGAGAAGTTTAGCGTTGGCCGTCTTCTTCTACGGCCAGTTTTATCTGTCAAGGCAACAGTTTAAAGAGAACCCTGCTGAGCAAATTATTTATGTTAGATAAAGGGGATGTCTAATGCTATTTAATGCATTCTGACTTATTTACACTGTTAAAGAGTTGGATTCTCTTGCTAAACATGGCCAAAGTTTAAAAAAAAAAAAAAAATGAGTTGGACGTATGACAGTATTTCTGTGCCAAATACACTTCTACACTAAGTTTCGGAAAGTTGTTTTTCTAGTATGGCCCTGTATGAAGTCATAAAGGGCTTGTATAGGCACTTCTCCAGGAAAGGCGCACACACACACACACCAACGTGCTTTGTTCGGGTTATGGAAGCCGTCGGCAGCGCTGTCATTTTGTTTTTAGACCACGAAATCATTGTGTTTTTTTGGTCGTGGGGGAAAGATAATCTTGTTCAGCTTCCCAAAGAACCCAGCGTTGAGGGAACAGTGGATGCAGTTCGTTTTTCCGGGTGTTTGTTCCCGGCATTTCGGTGACGAATGTTTTATAAACAAGGCCCAGTTCAACGCTGGATTTGCAGATCGTTTGAAACTGAAAGATGGAGCGGTCCCAGCGATAAAAGATCCCGGTCATGAGTCGGAATTGCAAAAACTCGGCTGTTTTTGGAAAGAATCGGTTCAGCGTATCTGTCTTTTATAAATCTGATCAAACTAAAAACTCTTCTGAGATATGAAGGATGCAATACTACTCTATAGGTACTCAAGATTAGCAGAAACTGTGTGTTATGTGCCCTATAAACTGTCAACACAAACATTTGATGGTTATAATCGCTTTCTTGAGTACAGAGGCTTCAGTTTGCCATTTTAACCCTACATCTTGAGTGCCAAGAACAGGGTCCATGTGGACTGCTCGAAATTGTAGACTTCCAACGTAGACAGTTCATAATAGTTAAAGTTACAATCAAAGGCCATATTGCACGTAAAAAAAAAAGAAAAAAAGTACAACTCTATCTTTCTATCAAGGCAAGATAGCTGCTGAACTGGAAACATAGCAAACCTCAAGCCTCTGAGAGAGTTTAACATCGAAACCCAATAAAAATCACAACTTGGTTTTTCTCAAGAGGGTTATTAAAGGATAGGCTTTCCTTCTGGATCAAAGCTCAGCAGGAAATTATGCAGTTAAACTAAAGGAATAATAAATCTTATCAGCTCCACAAATCTCACCTTGTCTGTCAGCATGGACCACGTCAACAAGTATCGGGCAACTGTTTCTTCACCCAGAGGTCTTGACGTGAAATAAGAGATGCGTTTATGAGTTTGTCGGTAGGTAGACATGAATGTTTGCTTTGATTGAGGTTTTGGAAACCAGCCCATCTATGTCTGCTGGAGGTGAAATACCAGTTGCTCCCACAAAGTCCCATTAGAGGGAGACTAACTGGCCACGAGAGCATGCCTTTCATCCAGATCCCCCGTGGATCTACAGACACCTCATTAAACAGACCTGGAGAAATGGCAGGGAAAGAGAGGGGAGGATTCAGCCATAACATAATCAGCTGAACAGGGAAATGTTTAGGCTTGCAACGGATCGCAGTTGATCCGTACGGATCAGGCCCCGCGCTTCGACACGCATGTGATTCGCCGATTAACTGGTAATTTTAACCTAGTTTATAATTTGGACGTGTTTTGTCTTGCCAATTTACACATTCAAACAATTTTAAACGCGGAAGATCGGGGAAAATCGGGAGTCGCAGAGAGAGAGAGAGAGAGGTGCGTTTCAGACAGCGCTCGAACACCGAATTGGTTCCTCTCTCGCGTTTCCTTGCCCTTGAACGGACACATGCATACAAAATTAAAGGAGAACTCCGGCGCAAAATGAACCTTTGGTCTAATTACACATTGTTACCTAGTCAACCGTTATCTGAGATTTGTTTTCATGATTATCGAATGAAAATAGTTTTATCTCTAAAAACAGTTTAGCCTATAAAGCTAGTATAACGCTAGTTTATTGGGCATTGAGTAATGACAAATAAAAATCGCTTGTTAATACCACTAACAAGGCTCAAAATAGCCCCACACTAACACGGTAGCATAATGAGGGTCCCTACCTTCAAACCGAAGCATTGAGAACTTTGCCAGTGTCCAGACAGTTTAATAACAAGATATTTTAAACATACAGTCAACTTCGCGTATACAGGCAGAAGCCATCTTTGAAATACAGTCTCTACCAGTCGATCTACGAACGCCGATCCAAGCCTGCTGTTCGCGCTCACCTTATCACAACTTATAGCTCGTTCACATCTCACCAGCGCACTTGGATCGGCGTTCGTAGATCGACTGGTAAAGGCTGTATTTCAAAGATGGCTCCTGCCTGTATACGCGAAGTTGACTGTATGTTTAAAATATCTTGTTATTAAACTGTCTGGACACTGACAAAGTTCTCAATGCTTCGATTTGAAGGCAGGGACCCTCATTATGCTACCGTGTTAGTGTGGGGCTATTTTGAGCCTTGTTAGTGGTTTTAACAAGCTATTTTTATTTGTCATTACTCTATGCCCAATATACTAGCGTTATACTAGCTTTATAGGCTAAACTGTTTTTAGAGATAAAACTCTTTACATTCGATAATCATGAAAACAAATCTCAGATAACGGTTGACTAGGTAACAATGTGTAATTAGACCAAAGGTTCATTTTGCGCCGGAGTTCTCCTTTAAGTCAAAACACGCGTATATATACGCCTCGCTGCAAGGATTCGCTCGGTTATGTCATTAGTGAACCATTGAGATAGAAACCGAATGCTTGTCAGTTTTTTTCAGTCCATGCATTCGGTCTTAAAGTGACAGCAGCCTAATATCCCTGCTGTTAATTCCATGTCATTAATGTTAATAAAACAACAAAATACAGCTTTAACAAAGATGAAACTATATTTAATTTCTATATTGAACAAATAGTGTTATTTTACATTTAGGCTTAACTATTCATTTCTGTACTGAAATACTAGTGCATAAGACTGACATGACACCTTCAAAATCATGACATGACACGTCATGAATATGAAAGAGGTTTTATGCATGTTTATGACAACTTTCATTAAGTGTCATTCACTCAATTATGACATTTTTAATGCAAATATGACATTGTTTGAGATGTCTTTGTTATGACAACTTGACACAAACCAATACATCATAACCTGTCAGTGTCTTGGTAATGACAACTTGACATTACCAAGACTTGTCATACATGACATAGCAGATTAATTAGCAAACTTAATTATGGGTTAACATTACATTAAACTCTCAGGTTGTTGGTTTTGACATTGGCTGTCATGAGGCCATTACGACTGTGTCATGAATATTTTTCTTGACCTCAACTACAGTGGTACAAATTGAATATGTCATATATATAAAATGTTATAATGGCCTCATGACAGCCAATGTCAAAATCAACCACCTGACAGTTTAATGTAATGTCAACCCATAAAGCTAAGTGGTTTCTTAAGTTTGATAATTAATCTGCCATGTCATGTTATGACATATTTATGACTTAGTAATGTCAAGTTGTCATGACAAAGACACTGACAGGTTATGATGTATTGGTTTATGTCAAGTTGTCATAAAGAAATCTCAATCAATGTCATATTTGCATTACAAATGTCATAATTGAGTGAATGACAATTGTCATAAACATGCATAAAACCTCCTTTATATAGTCGTGACATGTGTCATGTCATGATTATGAAGGTGTCATGTCAGTCTTATGCACACCCCTTCAAGTAAAGTGTTACCATAATGTTTGAACTTAATCAGTTAGGCTGGTAGTTTTTGATGTGGTATCAAAGAACTCCAAGTGAGAACTTAAAGGGGTGATGAACTGAGAAATCAAATTTTCCTTGAGCTTTTGACATCTAAGAGGTCATCATATTATAAGAATATCCTGTAAGTTTCAGAACGGAAAACGTCCTTGTTAGTCCAATAAAAGCTTTTATTGACACCAGGCTCAGCAAACGACTCGTTTTTCAAAGTGGGGAACTATGACGACAAAGAGGATAAAACACCACCCCCGCAGAAGATGATCAACGCCTACTTCAACACGGCCGGTTTAGCCCCGCCCACCGATTCGCGCATTACACGAAACTCATTATAATATGCAAAACTGTTATCCAATCACAGCAGTGGGCGTTTACTTCCAAGTCTTCAATGCGAGACGCCCATAAAAACCGAGCGTTTTTGAGCTAGGGTAGAAAATAGCCTATTACTAATTTATTTTTATGTTTTTGAATTTAAAAACCAAGCGAACGTCATAAGTTGACCTCAGACAACAATATAAACATTTTTAAAAAGCCAGTTCATGACCCCTTTAAGTAATAAATGAAAAGCAAAGTTACACTTTTTTTTTGCCGATTTGAAAAATGATCCGATCCGCGGCTCAAAAACCGTAAATGATCCGAACCATTAATTTCGTGATCCGTTGCACCACTTGAAATGGTAGAACAAGTACCAGTTCATTAGGGAAGTTCATTAGGGAAGGAGAGGACAGTGTTTTTTTGAAGAATAGTGCTTAATAGGTAAAAGGTGAGGCCTGACGAGTAACAGGATGAAGGATGAAAGCAGCGCCGCGTCTTTGATCCATCAGGGTGGAGTTGGCTTAGAGGGACATGCGAACCCAGAATAACACAGTCGAGTTTGTCCATCCTGACCCACGACACCCTCAGCGGGTCTCGCAGCTCTGCCTGTCAGCAAGACGGATGCCTATGGAGAGTGTATGGCTGACGAGGTGCTTGTGTCTTACTCTGACTGACAGCTTCTGGCTTCCAGGAATAAGGGAGGAGAATGTCAGACGCATTTACACCGCCGACACCTGCCACTAGTGTTGGGTGGGGGATCGGGCCGGAGCTCTTTAACAGACCCAGCTGAGCACCTGCTGGACTCCATTCATGAGGGCAAGTGAAATACGACCCCTCACTGACCATAACAAAGATCTTTAAGGACAAATCATTTGGTCAACTGAAACAACATTGATAAAGGACAAAGCGGCATCAATTGTGGTTAACGCTGATCTAACTTAAAGTCCCCCTGTGGAGAAAATCGAGCTTTTGATTTTGTTTATATGTCTATGTGGTGTTTTTAATATGCTTTAAGACAAATCATGTGTAAATTCATGTCAAAACCATCAAGTATGTATTCTTTAAAACTGCAGTGAAACAAAGAAGGTTTGAAATCGCTGGTGTTTCTGACGTCACAAACGACCTTGTAACCAATCAGATCAACGTGTGATCGTCAACCAGTGGATCTATGAGCTGAGTGAGTGGGTGGAGGCGGGGCTCATTTGCATATTCATAGAACCGTGTATACTAAATGAGGAAAGGGTGTCGAGTTACATTCAAGCTATTTTAAGGCATGAATCATTTTTTTAATCATTAAGATATTTATTAAAAATATCATTATAAATATTTTGGTGATCAAAGATGAGATTTAAGAGATAGCCTACAATTATTGACTACAGAGGAACTTTAAAAGCCATAGATGAATTACTACATTAAAAGCTTTTTCCAAGATACCAAGTTTTCAGCCTGTTTTCCTCATTATTGATTATGAAATATCATGCATTTACTGTGTATTGTATTTAGGTTTTTTCTCAAATGGTTTGTGTATGTTCTTAAAAAAAAACTGAATTTCTGAATTTTTCGATATCCAATAATTCTCTTTTCAACCCATTATACTAGGGCATTTAAAAACACCATCCTTATCAAGTGTTTCTGACCACAATGTTTACGCATATGGTCATGACAAGGTAATGTTTTTTTTTTTCAACTCTGTTATGACAAACTACAAATATATTTATTGTAAATAATGTGGTGCAGAGCAATAATATGTGCTCGTTACAGTCATCATTATCAATTTTTCATTGAACTTTTCAAAATTTTTATATAATTAACTTTTAATCGCAGTACTTCTGTGATGATTTGAATTATTGTAAGACAGAAATTCTTTTTATATATAATTAATAATTTATTCCATGACGGTACTAGAATTGTTAAGAGAAATTCAAACGAGGATCATTAGTTTTCATCTAAATTCTCTACAGTTCAACAATTTTCTCATCTCAACAGAAGACTTCTGTATGTCGCGCGTCTGTCTGAGCTTGTCAATTAGTGTGTCCAGACCTGACACACACGGTCTGATCTCTCCAGAACGGCAAAACGCTCAGCACACAGAGAGAGGGGGCTTAAAAGCACCTTTCCACACAGCAGATAATGAAGGCGGCTACTGGAGAAATTGAATTCCTAACAACCACATCCTTACACACTAACACTGACAGGGAAAAACAATGTCTGTGGGGGGAGGATAGGAAGAGAGAGAATAAGATAGCGTGAAAGAGAAAAAGGGCTGTCTCGGTTTGGCTCAGATTCAGAGTCTCTCCCACCGGAAGAAGGCTTTTCAGCATATAAATATCACATTACCACACAAGGAAACACAGGCCTCAGCTGGCCTCCTAACGAGGGCTTCTGCCCCCTGCCAACAGGCCACTGTCTTCCCATAACAGGCAGCTTAACGGTTTTGTTCTGCAACTCAGTAGGACAAAGCACCTTTTCTAAATAACAACTAGGGCTAATAGATTAAAATAATCCTAATTTTCTGATTGGGATCTTAAAACAATTCATGATTTTCTGCAGTTAACACGATTAACCTCTCGTTTTGAATTTGCTCGTAATGCAGTGCACTCAGTTTTATTGCATCGTGATAAAATCTGACGACTGATTTTTTGCTTCTTTAGCTCAAATCACAGCTAGTGCATCAAAAACCCCTCCAAAAACAAAAAACAAAAACACTGGTGACGCCTCTATCAAAATGAAAACTGGCTTTTTGTAAGGCAGAACAGAATGAATAGTTACTTACATAGTTACTCACTCTATGTAGTGAAATTGTTTTTATTTTTTTATTCTAGTTTTCAAAACTCCTAGATTTAAAACACTAAAGACTGGCCAATTTTATTTTATTTTTACAACCAATTTGATTCTTTTTGCATTTAAGTGTCCAATAAACAATATGGAGAACGCATAATTAATAATCCTTTTATAGTTTTCTTTTGTAAAACTGTATTTAAATAATCATTACACAATAAATCACATACAATAAAAGGCTAAGTTTATGAAATGTTTATACCTTTGCATTAGATCCCTATTAAACTCTCTACAAAATACGGCAAAAATTCAGTGCCCTGTTACATATTGTTGTGATGTCTGTCTGTGTTCCCCGTCTTTGTGCATTTGGTTCAGTCCTGTTCCCTGTTTTCCCGCTCCTCGTTTGTGTTTATGTATACCACGTCCCTTGTTATCTCGTTTAGCTCGTTTGTCCCTTGTATTTAAGCCCTGTGTTTCAGCCCTATCTTTGTGAGTTCTTGTTTTGATGTTGTAGTGTCGATCAGTATGCAGTTAGTTTGAGGTTTGTTATTTTGTTCCAGAGTCTTGTTCCAAGCCTGAGTCTTCGCCTAGTTTTGAGTTTATTTAATAAAGAGTGTGTGCTGCATTTGGACCCTGCCTCATCTCTGCTTTCAACTGCACTACATAACAGAAGAACTCAACACAACATGAATCCAGCAGCCATGCCAACCCTGTGCCCAGATGTCCAGATCATGTGTCTTTGTCAGGAAGATCGATCCATTGAAGACTATGTCACAGATTTTATTGAGCTGGCTCATCTGTCTGCTATGGACGATCTGTGTTTAAAGATCTTCTTCCGCGGAGGGTTATCTGAACCTCTCCGGTCATTAATGCCCGATCATGACCCTCTCAGGTCATTGGAACAGTATATTGACCAGGCCCTGTGGATGAGCCGATCATCGTTTACTGTGGGCGTGGAGGAGAAGGAGCTCCGTGAGCCCGCAGTATTCCCTCAGCCTGTCCTTCTCGTTACGTCAGCCTTTAAGCTTGCCAACACGTCGGTCTATGGGCGTCCAGGACTGATGTCCACCGTGGCACAGCCGCCGCTGATGTCAGTGCGGAGGGCCAAGGAGACCGTCCAGCCAGAGACCGTCCAGCCAGAGCTTCACGTCAGCCACGTCCAGCCAGAGCTTCACGTCCAGCCAGAGCTCCACGTCAGCCACGTCCAGCCAGAGCTCCACATCAGCCACGTCCAGCCAGAGCTTCACGTCAGCCACGTCCAGCCAGAGCTCCACGTCAGCCACGTCCAGCCAGAGCTCCACATCAGCCACGTCCAGCCAGAGCTCCACATCAGCCACGTCCAGCCAGAGCTTCACGTCAGCCACGTCCAGCCAGAGCTCCACATCAGCCACGTCCAGCCAGAGCTCCACATCAGCCACGTCCAGCCAGAGCTCCACATCAGCCACGTCCAGCCAGAGCTTCACGTCAGCCACGTCCAGCCAGAGCTCCACATCAGCCACGTCCAGCCAGAGCTCCACATCAGCCACGTCCAGCCAGAGCTCCACGTCAGCCACGTCCAGCCAGAGCTCCACATCAGCCACGTCCAGCCAGAGCTCCACATCAGCCACGTCCAGCCAGAGCTTCACGTCAGCCACGTCCAGCCAGAGCCCGAGCCCGTCCCCTGCCCGCCAGAGCCTGAGCACACCGCACGTGAGTCCACTCAAAATACAGCGCTGGTTGTGATGTCTGCGGCGATTCTGTGTGTGTGGGCTACACACACATCAATGATGGCCCATGAGCCCAATTCCGAGTCCCATGATGTGCTGGTCCCGTCCGATCCTGCGCCAGAGCCCGCTGATCCTGCGGCAGAGCCCGCTGATCCTGCGGCAGAGCCCGCTGATCCTGCGCCCGCTGATCCTGCGACAGAGCCCGCTGATCCTGGGCCGGTGTCTGTTCCTGCTGATGACCCCATGGCTGCCCCTAACAAAATTTGGGGGGGGGGGGGCAGTAGGACCCTGGATGGGACTATGAAGGCCGCACCGCCATGGCCGCCCGAGGGGTCTTCTCCGCCGTGGCCGCCCGAGGGGTCTTCTCCGCCGTGGCCGCCCGAGGGGTCTTCTCCGCCGTGGCCGCCCGAGGGGTCTTCTCCGCCGTGGCCGCCCGAGGGGTCTTCTCCGCCGTGGCCGCCCGAGGGGTCTTCTCCGCCGTGGCCGCCCGAGGGGTCTTCTCCGCCGTGGCCGCCCGAGGGGTCTTCTCCGCCGTGGCCGCCCGAGGGGTCTTCTCCGCCATGGCCGACCGAGGGGTCTTCTCCGCCGTGGCCGCCCGAGGGGTCTTCACCGCCGTGGCCGCCCGAGGGGTCTTCTCCACCCTGGAAGCCTGAGGGTACGACAGCTCCGCCCTGGACGCCCGAGGGTCCACAGCCTGCTCCGCCCTGGTCACGCCCATAGCCTGCTCCGCCGTGGCCTCGCCCTCAGCCTGCTCCGTCGTGGACACGCCCACAGCCTGCTCCGCCCTGGCAGTCTGTTCGTCCTGCTCCACCCACGTTCCATGGCCCAGGTCCGCCAACGTTCCATGGCCCAGGCCCGTCATTGCAAGGCCCTGGTCCCGTTCCCTGCGCGGACCTGGCCCTCCATCCCTCCCCCGGGACCGCCTCCGCTCCACCACCCTCCCGAACTGTCTTGTTTCCTGTTTTGTTGGGCGTCGGGAGACGTTTAGCTCGTTTGTCCCTTGTATTTAAGCCCTGTGTTTCAGCCCTATCTTTGTGAGTTCTTGTTTTGATGTTGTAGTGTCGATCAGTATGCAGTTAGTTTGAGGTTTGTTATTTTGTTCCAGAGTCTTGTTCCAAGCCCGAGTCTTCGCCTAGTTTTGAGTTTATTTAATAAAGAGTGTGTGCTGCATTTGGACCCTGCCTCATCTCTGCTTTCAACTGCACTACATAACACATATTATGCTATTTAAAATGCAATAATTTCAAATAAATGTTTCCAAAACACCTTTGTAACATTCATTTATAGTGTAATCAGATTATGCATCATTATGCCAAACACATATATATATATATATATATATATATATATATATATATATATATATATATATATATATATGCAGCTGATATTCAACCTATTAAATCAATGAAGAGCCAAGTCCTTACATTTACATACACACAGAGACTGCAAATGATGGAGTACTACAACAATAGCACAGTTCTCTATGGCAGGACAGCCGGCCCATGCTCAGTCAATACAGATCAATACAGCACTCGGCTACTGTGGAGGGGAAATTGGTTATTTTTTTCCCTGTTCATATCTGGCTGACTAAAAAAAGTGCCATGTTGACAGCCAAATGGAGGCGTCTGAAATCACCCTGACAAGGCATCCTACAAAACAGCACTGGACTGACAGAGATATTAAGAGCTCTGTTCAATGTTTAGATCAATACAATCAAAGTATGAGATATAGGAATGAAATGGCAACCAAGTAGAGCTGCACGATTCTGGATACATTGAGAATCACAATTTTTTTTGTTTAAAGAGATCTAGCCTGGTTAAAACCAGACCATTCTCAGTTGTAAGTGAGTTATGGTCTGGCAAAGCGTCATAGACAAATCATTTCCAGAGGAGCGTCACCAACGGACGTCGCGGATAGACCTAAACCCAATCAGAGCGATGAAGGAGATGACGTATGCAGAGCGGCGGAGAAACATCTCCGAGTGTTGTTCTTTGCTCGGTTTTTAACTAAAAGGAAACGTTCAAATCGCTTAAAACAGACGCGATAGCTGATTCGAACGAGTGATGTTCGACGGCGGCATCCATCTTTGTAATGTGGGCTACAAAATCTGCTTCAAAATCCCAGCGCTGTCATCATCGTGTAAAGCCCGCCCCAACGTTTCTGATTGGTGCCTCGATTTCGACGGATTGGAAATGGGCTTGAATGAGCTCTTTGCCAGACTAACTTTCAGAGCAAATCTAAATTTGCCGGAAGTTGTCTGGGTTTTCCCAGGCTACAAGAAGAGATCATGATTCTCCCACGATTCTGAGTAGACAACTAAACAAAATAACATGTAATTTATTAGAGGTTCTGACAAAATGTTAAATGCTGCAATCTATTTGAAAAATATTAAATTTTTTTGCGATTTGAGTGAATGATTCAATGACTCACTCATAAACACTTCACTTGTTTCATTACTGGATGAATCAGCGTTTTTGAACGAACCTCTTAAATGAATGATTCAATGACAAATACATTTTTAAAAGTCACTTGTCGCCACCTACTGGTGTAATGATGTAATTGATACTCTTTATTTGAAGCGCCAAGTTACTTTGAAAAGGTGATTTACTCTATTTTTGATCACTACTGTAAACATCAGTGATTATATCCCAACTATAACCGTTTATTCGCAGTACTTCTGTGATCATTTGAATTATTGTAAGATAGAAATAATGATACTGTGTGGTTGAAAAGGCTGTTTGTTTTTATACCTATACATGACAACTGCACCAAGGGTCGAACCGCAATAGAAGAACACTAGTCAGACATCCCTGTTGTAAGCAAACCATTTTAAGAAATACAAAAGATCTACTAAATGAAAGCTCAAAACTGTGGTGGGATATTCTTGGCATTAAGCAAACAAAACGAAAATCTAACAAACAAAAATGGCAAATGTGTTGTTTTGGCTAATGTATGATTACAAATGGAAACATGGTTTGCGCTCTCTACCACAAATATGCTTGGAAAAAAAACATTTAGACAATTAATTTGCCCCAGAAACAACATTATGAAACATGCAAAATGCTTTGCTTTGGCTGGAAAGAAATCTCGATGGCTGGTAAATTTCCAATTGTATACACTCTGAAAAACAAAAGGTACAAAAGCTGTCACTGGGGCGGTACCCTTTCAAAAGGTACATATTGGTACCAAATAAGTGCATATTAGTACCTCAAAGTTACATATAGGAAACAAATAAGTGCATATTAGTACCTCAAAGTTAAATATTGGAACCAAATAAGTGCATATTAGTACCTCAAAGCTACATATTGGAACCAAATAAGTGCATATTAGTACCTCAAAGTTACATATTGGTACCAAATAAGTGCATATTAGTACCTCAAAGTTACATATTGGAACCAAATAAGTGCATATTAGTACCTCAAAGTTACATATTGGAACCAAATAAGTGCATATTAGTACCTCAAACTTACATATTGGAACCAAATAAGTGCATATTAGTACCTCAAACTTACATATTGGAACCAAATAAGTGCATATTAGTACCTAAATAACACATATTATAACCTTTTGAAAGGGTGCCGTCCCAGTGAGAGCTTTTGTACCTATTTTTTCTGAGTGTATTTTAGGGCCAGTAAATTTTCGTCAAAACATTCATTTTGAAACCTGTCTGTAGACGCATGACATTTGAACTGTTACATTAAATGCCTAGAAAGGTGTCTAAATAAAATCTGCGACTCAGCCACATAATTTATGTCTTAATCCCCAAAATAATGCAGGAGGGGCAATATGGCAGATGACGGTGCCTTCCCAGTAATTCTGAGAGTGGGAGGTCGTTGATCAATATCTCAATGCACACTAATACTGCAAGACTGTTATAATGCCTCCAAACAGATGGGCCATGGTGTGTGTGTCTGTGAAAACCAATGCCCTTCTCTCTTTTCCCTCCCTCTAAAAGCCAGTCGAGCCTTTTTTTTTTCTTTGAGTAGGAGGGGGAACAAACTCCAACAGGAGAAGCCATATAGCCTGTGCTAATTCCCTTTCAGAGGGGGTGGAGGAGGACAGCATGGAGGGATACACACTTCTCGTTCAGGCTTTTATGGCCAGCTTTATTTACGCCCAGTCTCTCTCTCTCGCTCAACCCCCACTCCACCCCCTCCTGTTTCCCAGACTGGATTTATGGTTGGCCTCCGAGCTGTGAGCACTCAAACAGAGGATGAAAAGCCGCTCACACTGCCTGTACCTCAAACACAGGCTTTATGATCAGCGCTGAAAAGCCAGAGAAAACAGCCAGTGAGCAAATAAAACAAACAGGCAGATTCCTCTTGCGCTGTTATTGCCACAGTTATAAGCCCGAGGCCTGGAAAAGCAGTCGGGAAGCGACTCGGTAAGAACTGTCCAACGACTGGGGAGAAGTCTCTCTCCATAATCACCCTCTGAGTGATCTAAAGGAGAGCAATTACATTTCATCAGTGCTATTTATACATCAGCGGAAAACGAGTGTGCATAATTTAGACACCAGTGTCTGTGTCAATATCTCATTAAAGCTAATGAGACTAAGAGGGTGTGGGAAACGCTGGCGGTGGCAGTCACAGATGTTTGCACTGTCAATTTCGTCTTCAAATAAAACCGCAAGACAAAAGAGGGGCTCTCCAGTTCGTGCTTGGAGATTAATGCTGTCATACAATCCATAAGACCTACAAACATTGAAACAGTAGCCATGCAGCACTATCGAATGTTGGATGAATTTATCCAACAAACTCGCCAGCCTTGAGTAGCTGGACTATTAGCATAGAGCTACAGTCCGGTCCACTTTTTAGTTTGGTCCGCCTGTACACTTGGCTATAGGGGTGGGCAGTGTTAATCATGTTAGCAAAATTAATGGCTAAAATGGTTGTTAAAGTCCCTCTGTAGTCAATCATTTTATCCCTTAAACACATCTTTTATCAGCAAAATTACATATTTAAGCCTTTTTTTTCCTTGACTATCTATGAATCTGTAAATGAGCCCCGCCTCCACTCACTCACTCACTCACTCACTCAGCTCAGAGATCCACTGGTTGACGATCACACGTTGATCTGATTGGTTACAAGGTCGTTTGTGACGTCAGAAACACCAGCGATTTCAAACCGTGTTTTTGAGACTGTCTTTGGTTCAATGCAGTTTTAAGGAGAAAATACTCAGCAATGCTGTCGACTTATGAATTTACACATGGTTTGTCTTAAAGCACATTAAAAACACCATAGACATTAGGGGTGTGCAAAAAAATCGATTCACATTTGAATCGCGATTCAATCTTTACCGATTCAGAATCGATTCATAGAATTCCAAAAATCGATTCATATATTTTTTTTAATGGCGTGCACGGGCGGAGTGGCAATCGGGTGAGTCAGGACTTTTACCGGTGGTCCGGTAGTGTTTCGAGGCTGCGAGGGCCGGTCTGATAAATAGTTACATTGCAAGTTCTTGCCGCCCGCTGGTCAAACTGTGCAGCCTCTCTGCTCAACCCGTGAATAAATGCATCGATCCGCAGATCTTATGTTTGAGTTCTGTAGATCTTTTTGCCAAGCGTGTCAGAGGTTATGGGTTCTAAACCGCACTCGTTTAGTTTTTTCTCTCTCTCATCAAAACCCATCATGTTCATCAAGTCTCCACAACGGCGATATGAAGCGCGTGTCCGAGTGAAGACTGCGCGAGCCACAGAGAACACTGTATCCATGACACTGATAGCAGCGGACGCGAGCGCGCAGCTTGATTTCAAAAACAACAGATCTGTTATTTAATAGCGAACTAAATGAATGCTCTGCTAGTTAACTGGAGATACCCGCAAATTACACCTATGAACGACTTCACTGGATCTAAACAAATCAATCTAACCATAGATGTTACCAGTAGCGGTGGCTTTTTAAAATCTATTTAAAATAATTTCGCAAGGGTTCTATGACATTAGTATATATTTTTAGGAAGTTCAATGTGCCCAGTCGAGTTCAAATTTCAACAGTCAGCCTGGTAGCTGAAGTAGTCCTTAAACCACATTTAGCATAATTGTTTGATCTGACTACAGCACTTTAAAGCTAAATGTAAAAGCTTTTTATTTAAGTTTTATTTTAAACTTGAATTAAATGTATTTGAAAGCTGGCCAAAGCTTGGCACTTTTTAGTTGCAAAAGTTTTTATTTTTGTATGAAAACATATAAAGTAATATCAAACTACATTTAATTTGTTGTGTTTTTTGTTCTTTTAAATTGTGTCTACTGCAATCAATCACATAGGAAAAAGTAAACTACATTTATATACTGCGAATCGTTTTTTGAATCGAGAATCGTTTTTGAATCGAAAATCGATTTTGAATCGAATCTTGAGACAAAAAATCGGTATCGAATCGAATCGTGACATTTTCTGAATCGTGCACCCCTAATAGACATATAAACAACATTAAAAGCTGGATTTTCACCACAGGGGGACTTGAAATAATGATAACAACCTAACCCTAATCCTGTAATACCAAGAGCTGAGCAAACCTCTCTCAACTGGTACACAGCTTCAATGCTATATGTCAATAAAAAAAAACGATTGCGACATGGCGGCGTTTCCATTAACCGATGTTATGCGACTAAAACGAAAAAATTTTCTTGCACGATAAGTCACTCCAAAAATCATGGCAATGGATGTTGGTAGGTTTAGGTATATCTCAGCCGCCGCACTAGCCATTATTTTTTAATGGAAGGAGCCCTAGGCGTGTTATCCAAACATTTATGGCAAGGAAATCCTCTTATACTTGTGAGCGGCACATATGAGTGTTTCTGGGTGTTTCTCCCTTTTATCTGCTTCAAAATCTTGATAAATTGTGGCATTTCTTTGTTGTTTAGAATCCAGTATTCCCGTGATACTTTTGTCTTTTATGAGTTTAATAACGAACTCGGTCTCGTCTTCTGTCCAAACACAGCGTCATCTTTAAAGAATGATCCACTTTTACGTATGTCAGGTGACCTGTAAATGCGAAAAACTGTTTACATTGCAGTTTTGCGAAATATTCCTTTTTTGAATTGCCTGAAAAACCACCTCATGTGAGCATAACGTGTTTTTTTTTTTTTGCGTGGCTACTGATGCTCTGAACCAGAACAACGCTGACAAACTTATTAAATTAAACCCAATTTCAGCATAAATGTAACACAATTTCAGAGTAAAATGCAATGCTATTTGGCCCTAAAGAGAGAATACACCATGGCAGACTATCACCATAACTTTGCCAAGACAGACATGATCCTGGATCAACATATTGTGTCTGAAAATTTAGTTCTAAGCCTATCCCAACCCTTAATCCTAACCCTACCCATAATTATCCCTAAAACCAGAGGGATATTATAGGCGAAAAACACTGATGAAGAAGCACCGACTCCTGGTTGCAAGCTGTAAACTTACAAATCCCTCAAATCTGATTAGTTGATTGGTATGTTGTTCCAGGATCAACAAAGGTGTTGATCCAGGGACATGTTAGACTTGGTGAAATGAAGTTCACCATCTGTACACAGAGACACTAAGGGGCTGTTTACACCTGGCCACTTCATGCGTTTTCTCAGATAGGATAGCTATCTGATTTATCAAAACGATTCCATTTACACCTGGTCACATAAAACGGATATAAATCCGATCTTCAACTCCCGTGCTATATGCAGATTTTTAATGGAGTTCACGTCACAGAAAGCAACAGATATGAGCTGCATTTTTTGATCACCAGCTAAAATGTAAAAATCAAAGACCGTAATAGGGCTTGGGTGCAGCGTTGCATTCTGGGACGTGGGGGCCATGTTGATAGCTTCGCGAATGTAAACTTATGGTGCGTTCAAGTCCTCCTGGGAAGTTCGTACGTACGAGGTGGAAAGTCGTGTTTACGACGTGAGGTGCGTTCAAGTCAGTTTCATCGGAGCAAGATGGCGGTGTACCTTCTTTTAATTAATTACACGAAAATACAGCAAGGTTTGTTAACTCTGCTTATAGAAAATGAAGAAGAAAGAATGCACATCAGGTGTGTTTTTCTTTTTATGTTTTTAATTAACATATGAAGCCAATGTAAACTGTAAGCATTTTTTGTTGTAATTCATTAACGTGCTGCTTATAACAAGATTAATGATGATCATGATAAATAACAGTTTCTAGGACGAGTAAACATTGAAATCAATTAAAATTTACCGTCAACTACAGACGTTGCATCCATTGATTCCGCCATTTCTCACTGACACGCCCCCAACTCGTACAGATCGGGGCTTAAAGAAAATCCCGAGCTCCCCACTGGTATTTACGACATTGTGGTAGCGTTCAAGTGCATTCAACTCGTAATTACGATCTATACGAGATGACTTGAACGCACCAAAACAGCAAGTTGAACGAGGAGAAGCAGCAGAGTTGGGAGAAAGAAAAGATTAAAGATGTTAAAATCCCTAAAAGGATGTGGAATTTACCGGGATACGTTAAATGGGGAAGCCAGGGACCAGTATGTGGACAAAATCGGCAATTTTAATGGTTTGGATCCATATGAAATTTCCAACAAACAGTGGGAGCACAGTAACTTAATCCGGACAAAGGTAAGCTACGCTCCACCTAGCTGCTGGTTTAGTAACAGTTAGTGCTAACAACCATTCACACATGTAACGTGCTTTTAACTGTGTTTCAAAAGTGTAGTTAGTAGCTGTTTTAAGGAAAACTTAAGTTAGTAAGCAAAACAATGCTTAGGGCAAGGGGGTAGCAACAGGACAACAGCACAGAGACTGACTGGTCCGATGGAAGGGCTAACGTTAATGTTATGAGAGTATTAAAACACGGGATATTTTACAGGAAAATACTAAAAAGGGAAGACAGCGGGAAAAGAGCTCAAATACGTGAGAAACCCGGAAAAAACGGGAGGGTTGACAGCTAACGTTACTAACTACACTTTTGAAACACATAGTTAAAAGTACATGTGTGAATGATTGTTAGCACTAACGGTTACTAAACTAGCAGCTAGGTGGAGCGCAGTATGGCAAGCCGTTTTAGCTTAAATTGTACCCAGCCTTACTCGTCGTAATTACGTTTTTACTAGTAAGAATTCAATTAGAGAGCTCTCTAATGCAATTATTACTAGTAAAAACTCATATTCATTAGATGCAAAACGGATAACACCCATTTCCTACTTTTCAAAATAAAAGTCATATTAAGCGTGGTTAGACGTTTTATACATATAGGCCTTTGCATTCATATATATATATATTGCATTCGGCTACTGTTACATTATGAAGACTGTAACTAGGGTGACCAGACGTCACGAAAAATTCGGGACAAACCCGAAATCTATGCTGTTGCCCAGTCCGGCCCTAATTATCCCGCAAATTATATGGGATAAGCCGTGGCGTAACTTTGCTTTGAAAAGTGGTGGGGACACCGCACAACTCGTTTTGCTATTTGTTTATTTAATAACCGAATTTACTTGGGGACTGAGTTCAGAGTTGGAAATACACTTAATTTTCACTTTGATGTAGGCCTACACACATGCATGTATCACATTCACAAATATGTCTATAAGCAAAAAAAGCTGTGCACACAGCCAAGCGAAATGGGGTCTTGCGCACCCAACGCGTCATTTTTTTGCCGTGCGCGCCTTCGCGCTCGTGCGGACGCGTCGAGTGTAAACAAGGCTTTACTCCGTGTCAGCGCGCGCTCTGATCGGTAAAGGGGCACAGACCTCTCCCGAATCCTCTCCAGCACTCAGCCTCCGATCGCACCACTAACTCCGCCTCCGTTTCCCTCGTAAGATGATATTAGTACTTAAACATTCTCTATGATAAAAAATGTTTGTAAAAAATATTTTATTAGCACGGTTTTGGCGGTTATAGAGTTCTAATGACGGTGTTCAACTATAACCGTCGGTCTCACGGTTATATAATAACGTCACACCCCTCATAACACTTGCCTACTATTCGACTATGAGGTTCATAGTCGAATCAGACCTCTCCGAATCGAATCGTCGAATCCTCGACTATTAGAAGTCAGCCCTATTTGAAACACTATCAAACAATGAAAAAATGCCCTTCCTGTTAGAAGATCACAAGGACTGCAATGATCCGCCCTGACTTAACGTTTCCCTCATGTGTAGCTAAACTGTATATTACTTCTTTATTCTGTTATTTAACTTTGTGAATATTTTAAACTGTATTTTATTGTATTTCTCTTTATTTAAAGGCACACTGTGGAATTTTTGGCCACTAGGGTGCGCTCGACCTGTAATTTTCACGTCTAGTGCCCCTAGAGGCCACAAGCGCCGCAGCATTGTCGCAAAAGTCAACAAACAGTCAACCGGTCAACCTCCAGTGTCTTTATGTGTGTGCAGACGGCATTTGATTTGTATGTTGGAGAAAGTTAATCGATTCACTACTGACCAAAATAATAATATAAATATAAGATTAATAATATAAATCCTATAAAGAAAACAAATTGAATAAAAGTACCATACGCAGAAAACAATGTCTGATCAGGTAAGTCGCATTGACAAGGGTTGCCCAATCCTGCTCCTGCCGATCGTCTGTCCTGCACAGTTCATCTCCAACCCTAATCAAACACACCTGAAGCAAACAATTAACGTCTTCAGGATCTCTTTGCAATGGGTTGGAGATGAAATCGAGTAGGCGGGAAATCGTGTAACAAAACTGATATAACTCACTACATATTTCCGTTATTTGTAGTCTTCAGTTTGTTTTTCCTTTTACACAAATACAAACATATATGAGCTGAAAGGAAAAAAAAACATTTACATTTGTATACGGCAGTATGTTGTGACTTATATCAGTTTTGTTACACGAATTCGCAGTAAATATTACATTATATATACACTTTTATGCCGATGTTTATTTTAAACTCTCCCTTTTTCTTTTTTTGGTCTCCTCTGACAAAATCTTTGCTTTCTTCGCTTTCTTCCGAGTAGCTGTTGATTCAGCCATGACGACAACATACAGACGCCGGCAATCAAACGCGAGTTGAGCTCTCACGTTAGAATTTGAGGAAGTTGGGGTGGTGGGGGAAGTGACGTATGCCGTAAAGCGGTCGAATTTTGTAGTTCTTTTTGTGCTCGGGTTCCTACCCGAAACCCGAAGTTACATAGTGCTGGTAAAAGCGATACAGACACCTTCAGGCTTCGGCAGACGTGTCATTCAACCGATTGTAAGTCGATGTACCATCTCAATGGGTTTTGGTAATATATTATAAAGGTTGATAAGTTCCACAGTGTGCCTTTAATTTTGCATTACTCTTTCTTTGTAAACATTATGTATTTGCACTAATGTTATTGTAGTTTACATTCCACACACATTGCTTTGGCAATACAAATGTACAGCTTTTTTTTTTCGTGTCAATAAAGCACAATTAAAATTGAAACCCATAACCAAGTTGAGATGACAAATGGGCACTGATTATGATTTTAATTAAAACATATCACTGCTAAAAAATAATGGGAAAAATAATGCAAGAATATGAGTTATTCTTGATAATTCAACAGCAGTAAATTAATCACTTTGCTTGTGGGCTGATTAACCCACCAAAAGATCCTCCTAAACATACCAGATTAATTGGAAATATCCACTATTAAATAAATCCAGTCGTTATTAAAGAAAAAAGAAAAAAAAAATCCGAATTTGCCAGAATTGAAACTGTTAAATTTACAGGTTGATCTGTAAATATGTTTACATTTACAGATCAACCTGTAAATTTGACAGTTTTAACACTGTAATTCACAAAAAAAAAAAAATTAAACCCGTTTCTGCTGAATTAACTTTAACATATACTGACAACCACCATAATAACACAGGGAGTAAAGAGAGAAGCCACATGATGAATCATAATTCATCACAAGCTGAAGTAAATACTAATGTAGAAGGTGTATGCAGTGTCATGCTTACAATACAGAGACCATCATGGTAACACACAAGACACTAAAATAATGCAATTAACATTCAATTTAACATAAGATGTAACATTATTACAAACTAAGGGTGTAACGATACCCTCATGTGTCACGATTCGATACATATCACGATAAAATTAAACTCACGACATTATTGCGATACTCCAAGACATATGGTAAAAGGTTAACAATTTTTTTTTACTTTTAAATAAAATGCTAAATTTGGTTTTACATTGGATAGGCTTGGACTTAATGCTGGAAACCCAAAGCACAGGACATTAGAGACACCAGAATAACAATATTCATGATTCTGAAGCTGAAAATACAGAATTATTTTAGACGAATATGCTTGCACTCTTTCACTGACTAGATATGTTTAAAATTATGTAGGCCATTTTTTACTGGTAACATCGGACATTTGGCATTATCAGAACCCACAAATACTCCCCCATTGCATTATTATACATTATATCCAACATTAAATATAGCAGTTTAATGTAGTACTGACACTAAAACTCTGTAAACGTGAATTTCTTTCTCACACAGAAATGTTAAATTTGGGTGAACTATCCACAATACATATTGTCACTATCCATGATACATATTGATGCATTTTTCTATTGCTATATATTGTTACACCCCCTATTACAACCTATTTGGTCGACAGAATTCTGCTTGTATCAATGGTTTTAAACGCAGAATATTAATTCGAAGCATCTGCAGTCTGACCAGAGGCGTCACACAGGAGTCTTCACCTCTCTGAGCAAATTCATTCTGTGCATGGCTTGTCAAGAGGTGTTAGGTTTATGAAAAGCACTCAGGTAGACAGATCCGCTCAGGTTAAAGCAGACAGATTGGCTGAGGCACACCAACATTTACACTGGATGAAAGAGAAAAGATTAGAGCCCTCTGAGCTGCAACAGACTTCATTGATTTATAATTAATCAAGGACAGAGCCGGGTTGCGATATTGCACCTGGACATAATCCTTTTAAATCCTCTGCTTGACATCATAGAAACTAGGAGAATAGATGCTCGCTTCAAACATACAACTATCAATAGTGGAAGAGTGCAATATGAAAGTAATTGCATGACATGAATCGGTATGAAAGGATTCTGAGGCTTTGCTTCAGTCAAAATGGCAGTAGTGTCGAGGTCGAGGAGCTGATGATGCCCTGCGCCCCCTGCAGGCTGAGCCGAGAATAAACACTTCAAAAACAATTAAAGGCTATTACAGCAAAATTGTTTTGTGGATTTTAGTCCATGTCTGTTAGCTTTGAGGCACTCTGTATGCAAGCACAGGACTAAAAATTACTCAAATAAAATGTAAAATCTTTACGTTAAGGAAAAAAAAACATATGTATGACTAATCTTGACATCCACAATTTTCACCCACTCAAATGCTCACTACAATAATCTCACTCTCACTCTCTCTCATATATATTAGATGGATAAAATATTATATTAGAGATGCACCCACCAATACTATATATACTGATACCAATAATAATGCTGTAAACTATACAGGGAACATTACTATAATATTAGAGGTTAAAATTAACAACAACGCCCAAACTATCATATTCAACTGCTATTTATTTTCAGATATAATAATTACACTCAAATAAAAGCTGCAATGTTTGTATACAACTCACATAAGGTAGTTTTCATAAACACTTGTCTTCTTGATAATTGCAGTCAAACATACATATATAATTAACAGTAAATAATCTCCTCTTTAGTGTTTTATAGCTAACTAACAAACTGTGGACATTGAATAACTTTAACCCAATGTTAAGTGTCACTGTTCACAAGTAGTTTTATTGAAGTCTTTCTGCAGTTGAAACACTGATTGAGCGATTACACGAGTGTACAGAATCTTTCAACATAACTGTTGATGTTCATGCATGTTTTTTAATAGTATAACTTGTATTAAAGTGGAAGAAAAGACTCTTGAACTGAGGCGCTACAGCGATCTGTCACGACACATTTAAGAGCGTCAAAACGCCATTTATTGTTTGAATTTCATGATAAAATGGACAGAATCTGAAAGATGAGACATTGTTTCAAAGCTATTTGCGATTATTCGTTGGGAGGCATTACAAATAATGTTTGGTGTAGGAAAAACTGCAGACCTGGCAACCCTGGCTTGAACTACGGGTGATTCATAGGGTCAAAATGGACCATATGCCAACTAGTCGAACTTTGACCCCTTCATTTTTCTAGGCTGTGAAGTGAGCTAAAAGGCACTTCGTCATTCGATATGTCCTATCTAACTTCCTGTGACAAAGGGTAAAATGTCTACACCAGAGAGAAAGTTACATGGTAAAAAAAATGGTAAAATTGACTGCATTTATATAGCGCTTTCACAGACCCAATGGCCACCAAAGCGCTTTACATTTTGCCTCACACTCACCAATTCACTCACTCATTCATACACAGACGGCGGTGTCAGCCATGCAAGGCGCCATCCAGCTCGTCGGGAGCAGCTGGGGTCAGGTGGAACCGGGGATTGAACCACCAACCTTGTAGACAACCTACATGAACCACTGAGCCACTGTCGCTAAATAAGATGTTTAAGATTCACTTTTTCTGAAAGCCTTAAGACTAAATTTGGATTTACTTGGTTGAAGTAAATCACACTTGCTCACACTAAAGCGTTCACACTTGCTAAATCTGACCGGATATCAATCGGATATGCACAGAAAAACAGATTTGGACTGACAGTCTGAACTAGAGATGCGCGGTTGGCGGTTACAGCCGCGGATAAACCGCGGATCGGGCGGATGACGGGACGAATTTTTTTTTTTTTTATTAAATTCGGGCGGGTGGCGGGCGGTTGAACCAATCAAATGAAAAATATACATTGTTAAATATTGTTATCTGACTATACCTACATCCAAAAAAATAAAATCGAGCACACTTTGAAATAGTCAAATTTTCATCAGCTAGTCGAGTCTATGCAGAAACTGCTTGTTGTTATCAGAGATGGCAACGCCGGCAAAGGAGGTAGCTACGTGACAAACTCAAAAAAGGAGAATTAAAAACAAAGGAAATAGAAGGTCAGAAAAGTGTTGCTTGGAATAAGTTGTGCGCTCTCTTGATATGCGCCCGGTCGATATTGTTTCTGGTAAAGGATTTCACCAAGTGGCCCAGACGTTGATTGACATCGGAGCTAAGTTCGGTGCTGTTGACGCTGGACGAGCCTGTTCTGAAGACTCCAGTTAATTTTGAAAGCACGGAAAGAGAGCGGAGAGCGCGTCTTTTTCAGGCACAGTGCAATTCATTTTATACCATCAACGGCCTAACAATCATATAATAAACTAGAGCCGAAAAAGAAACGCCGAAGTCACTCCTAGGCTTTTTCGTTGGTGCGCCATCAGCTATGCCTACAAAAGACAGATGAAATCTAATATTAATAATAGATCCATTTCGGTATACACAGCCTAATATTTTATAATGAAAAATAGGCTACACAATCAAGATAGACTATTTACTTTTTAGCCTATTTATTAAATCCAGGAAATTGGTTAATGAAACATGGATTAAAATGAAGATACAATGAATACAAAACGAAATTCGCTTTAAAGAAAGGTTTTGTGCTTTTTTGAGGCCTCTGTGAAAGTTTGAAAGTCTTTTAGTGCCACTTTCTGAGTGTTCGCGTCCGTAATGGAGAACTGTCACGTAACATGGTTGGCGCCCCATACAATAGCAGCATGTTGAAATTATGTGCCAAAATGCGTTTTCTATTAGGCTACAATGAACATATTGTACAGTAGCCTATCAGATAAGGCCAGGTTTGCCGAAGTGCGTTTAATTTAGGCTATTTATTTATTTATTTATTTATTTTGTTTATTTATCTTGTATCGCCCAATCAGCGGATGGCGGGCGGGTGCGGTTTTGAAAATTGGTCAAAAACGTTGGTGCGGATGGATGGCGGACGGATGATGAGTTTTGTGATGCGGTTGCGGATGAAATAATAGCCCATCCGCGCATCTCTAGTCTGAACGTAGCCTACGAAGCCCCTCCTTCTGAAAAGCACACTGTGCTCTGATTGGTCGGCTGGAGCAGTGTGTTGTGATCATAGACTGTAAAAAAAGATGGACGACGCCCCTTTACACGAGTGTACAGAATCTTTCAACATAACTGTTGATGTTCATGCATGTTTTTTAATAGTATAACTTGTATTAAAGTGGAAGAAAAGACTCTTGAACTGAGGCGCTACAGCGATCTGTCACGACACATTTAAGAGCGTCAAAACGCCATTTATTGTTTGAATTTCATGATAAAATGGACAGAATCTGAAAGATGAGACATTGTTTCAAAGCTATTTGCGATTATTCGTTGGGAGGCATTACAAATAATGTTTGGTGTAGGAAAAACTGCAGACCTGGCAACCCTGGCTTGAACTACGGGTGATTCATAGGGTCAAAATGGACCATATGCCAACTAGTCGAACTTTGACCCCTTCATTTTTCTAGGCTGTGAAGTGAGCTAAAAGGCACTTCGTCATTCGATATGTCCTATCTAACTTCCTGTGACAAAGGGTAAAATGTCTACACCAGAGAGAAAGTTACATGGTCAGATAAGGCCAGGTTTGCCGAAGTGCGTTTAATTTAGGCTATTTATTTATTTATTTATTTTGTTTATTTATCTTGTATCGCCCAATCAGCGGATGGCGGGCGGGTGCGGTTTTGAAAATTGGTCAAAAACGTTGGTGCGGATGGATGGCGGACGGATGATGAGTTTTGTGATGCGGTTGCGGATGAAATAATAGCCCATCCGCGCATCTCTAGTCTGAACGTAGCCTACGAAGCCCCTCCTTCTGAAAAGCACACTGTGCTCTGATTGGTCGGCTGGAGCAGTGTGTTGTGATCATAGACTGTAAAAAAAGATGGACGACGCCCCTTCGCTCTCTTCCATTGGTCAGAAGTGAAGCCGCCAGTGTCCCGATATGGCGCTGACATCTTGAACTTGAGTCTGCGCAGAAGCGATTTCGTGAGCGGGAAGTAAAGCCGCGAAGTCAAGGCCCCGCCCTCACTCTCGCCGAATCAATCGCAAGAACATGCTCCTGCACTTTTTTTTAATTAGTTATAGAAATTTAGATATTACATTTAAAGCTCCAATCTCCTCAGCCCTCCGAAGATCCCGAAAAAAAGTCTTTTGGTGCTTCAGTGACTACGTCGCTCAGAGAACCTGTCAATCACAGCTGTCAATCATCACGTCACACCACCGCATCAAATAACTAACTAAAAACAAACCGGAAAAACGATATTTGAAGTGTAATTTAATTGTTTAGTTGGTCTCATAACATGAGGAGGCGGGGATTATGACCTATACTAGGACCGGCCACCGGGGGGCGATCGAGACGTTTTGGCTTCACTTTTCAGGGCTTGTGCGGCACGCTTGGTTGTGATTGGTCGAGCACTTCGAGCGTGTTTGGGAAATGTCCCGCCCCTTTCCATAACCGCCAGTTTAACACACTAACTAACTCAACCAGGCCCCGCCCCTTTATTCTGCGTATGAATTATTTAAATGAGGAAGAAATCCTGGAAGAAACTCACGACTGATATAGAGAATAACTCCCTTTGGATCTTTGCAGAGCTTTTTTGTGCTCAAACAGCAACAATACACACAAAAAAAATGTTGAACGCATTAAAAAAAACCCCATAATAGGTCCTATTTAAACTAAAGTAGAGTAACTATCAAAAAGAGAAAGGGAATAATTTAACTTTAGCAATGATAAAATACAGCAATATTTACATGCATTTAAATTAGGGCTGTCAAACGATTAATCGCATCCAAAATAAAAGTTTGTGTTTACATAATATATGTGTGTACTGTGTATAATTATTTTTAATACATAAATACCCACACATGCATGTGTATTTAAGGGTGTATTCACACCAGGAAAGTCCGATAGTTCACTTGCTTTGGTCCGGACCAAATAAATTTTTTTTTTTTTTTTTTTTGGTACGGTTCGCTTTCACACTGCTCTTTTTGCAAGTGAACCAAAATTTGTAAACAAAACCACACGTGTGCTAAGGTCGTCCATTCATTGGACAAGGATTCTCAAGTAGGGAAATCAGGAAGTGCAAAAAAGGTTCAGCATGGAGATATTTCGTACTGCAATATTTGTTATTTTACTAATTTTGTGTTATTCTGTACAAACGCAATATGAAGAAACTGCGCAGAAGACGGATAAGGTATAAAGTTTTGATTCATAGAGAGGGGCTATGTTCACACATTCAAATAATGAGATTCTTATTGTATATAGGCTACTGCTAACAAGTGCTGTCAATGTTAACGCTTGCGATTTAAGTTTGTCCAGTTTAACGCAGCGTCATCCTTGTATTATAACTATCGTTATGAACTGCAAAAGCTTTTATTGCATCTATGCGCAATTAGACTAAAGAGAACGTGCTGTATGTGAATGTCCTGATGCACACACTCATTCATTCATTCCATTCCAATGATGCACATACGACGCGCAACAGTATCGTGTGGCCAGACAGCGCGCCGGAATGGAATTCTCTTTCGCACTTGAACAACAATAACACAAACCATTATGCCAAAATCTCCGACTACGGAAGCCTGTTAACTCAAAGGCGCAGTGCTTTCTTGCAATTGGGTCGGTTCATGTTCACACCGTAAACGAACCATACCAGAGTTCGTTTGGAACCGTACCGAGACCACCTCTTCAGCTGGGTCTCGGTTCGGTTGTTTGGTCCGCACCCGAGTTCGATTGCTGTATTCACACCTGCCCAAAAGGTCCGCACCAAGGGGGGAAACGAACTAGAGTTCGATTCAATCGAACCAAACAAGGCAGGTGTGAATACACCCTAAGAAATATTTGCATGTATATAGACTGAATGTAGCCTATATATAATGTATATTTTATATAAATATAAATATTTTATATATAAATAACATTTTTCTTAAATATATACATGTGTGCAGTTATATACAAAATAATTATACACAGTACACACACATATATTATGTAAACACAAACTTTTATTTTGGATGCGATTTATCGTTTGACAGCCCTAATTTAAATTCATCAAGACAAAAAAAAGGCACCCAAATTTTATATTTGATTTCATGCGGCAAGGGCGAAATTGTCAATCACACATTGGGGGGGACAGCTGTGGAACTTTTTGTGTTGGCGCATGCACACATTTTTTTAATCAAAATAAAATAAAAGTCAGAGTCCGAATGTTTGTAATTGTATAACACAACAAGGAATTTTATTACATCTGATCGTCAAACCAACGTATAGCCTACTCACAATGATTACAGCATCGGCATCAATTACAGGCCTGAATTGACAACAAAGCGGTCAGTGATCTCTCTCTCTTATATTCTTCTATAAACATATAGTGGCTATAAACATTTTGATTAAATTACGGTTACAGGATAACAGGATATTTACCATTCATAGATAGCCTATGTGCCAAATGTCTGTCAATTTCCGCGCTCCTCCTAACTCTTTTTCTGTTTGGTTTTTCCTAACTCACTGACGATGCACTAGGGATAGGAAAACATGACATGGATTTCAGGAGAAATAGGTTTTGCTAAATGTATAGTGTAAGGCAAGTCCGAATGGATTTGGGAAATGGACCGGCCGGGATTTTACATTTTCGGAGCTGGGAAGAAAGACGTAGGCTATTTGCAATCACATCTGGCCCTGCCCGCATAATCATACAAGCCGCGTTTCCATTAGGCTACCCTTCAAATTGCGCAAATTGAAATTGCGTAGCCTAATGAAAATGCGCACAATGGAAACACGTCCATTTCGCAAAAACTCCCGTTTATCCCAATAAAGTTTTTACGCTCGCATGAGGAGGCTTTTCAGGCAATTTGAAAAAGGAATATTTCGCAAAACTGCAATGGAAACGGGTTTTGCGCATTTACAGTCACCTGACTTAGAATACGCGGTGTGTTTTGGGTCCGTGTCCGCAAATAATAATAATAATTATCATCATTATTATAACATTTATAATATGTAGAAGACGCTTTTATCCAAAAAAGGAACAAAGCAATTCGTCACATTTCATTCATAATACAGGTTGGACAATAATAATAGGGCTAAGATTATCACAAATAAACACAAGATTTTGACGCATATCCAAGTGTGTGTGCGGACTGGGTGTGGAGCGCGCACTGGATGGCGAGGCGTGGGCGCGAACACTTGCATTTTCCTATCAACAGTCGAAACAACTTAAAATACTCTATCATTTCTGGTCATACAGAATATAATAATACATTATTCGCAACTACTTTTATTTGCGTAATCTCACAATAACAAGAAAACGATGTGCTTTTGTAAAATAAAATAAAACAATCAGGCGCGCTTTCATGATCTCCGTGAACTGAAGCGCGAGAACTGATAGGCTAGCCTTTGTAGACTGAAGCTTTAAATGTCCACTTTAAAAGGAACAAATTCGAATCGATAGCTAATACCTTCTGATTATGTAATCCGTATGAAAGGTGCATTCTCTCTAAAGGTGCATCCGGAGATGGAGATATGTTTTTAGCCGACACTGATTTAGGAAAACAATAGTTTATTAATAAACAATTAAAATGCCTCGTTATTTTTTCAGACACATTTATTATAGCCTAACTCACCTATACATCCCCTTTCTGTAGGCTGTGGTTATGGCTCTTCTCATTCAGCACTGCGGGAAAAATATAATTTCCAGGTTCTAATTTGGCCTTAGAAAACCAGTAAAATCTACATTTTTTTCTCCATATTAATTTGTGAATATTTTAAATGTTTAATAAAGGGGCAAAAAGTCATAAACAAATATCAGAAAATTCATCTCTCTCTCTCTCTCTCTCTCTCTCTCTCTCTCTCTCTCTCATATATATATATATATATATATATATATATATTATTTATTTTTTTATTTTTTTGTGCAGCATTTGGTGTAGGCCTACAGGTCAAACTAAAATATTGGTGTTCACCTTTGCTGGTTAAATAAGAAAAATGAATGCAAGTACACTGACCGTTTGGACACAATACGAGACAGAGTTCTTTATTGAATTCATAAAATAAACAATAAGGGAGAAACACCCAGGAACTCCGTGTCTTTCCCTGCCATTAACGCTTGGATAACACGCCACGTCTCCTTCCATTAATAATAATAATGTCTATGCGGTGGCTGTGATAGAGGCTATAAACCTACCAACGTCCGTTGCCATGATTTTTGGAATGACTGATCGCGAGAGGAAAAAAAGACGTTTTAGTCGCATAACATCGGTTAATGGAACGCCGTCATTTCGCAATAGTTTTTTATCGACATTTAGAAAATATCGCAAAAGTTTTGCGCAAATCTGTAATGGAAACGCGCCCCAAATATGATCAAATATTGGGGGGGACAAATTGCCCTTTGTTGAATATTGGGGGGGTCGTGTCCCCGTGTCCCCCTGTCCCCCCATAGAATTACGCCTATGTCATGCGGTGACCCAAATCAGTACCAGAATAAACCTGAAGCGAAGTGCGGGCACAGGTGTGGGTATATCTTCTACTCAACAGCTTCATACAATCTGATCTGTTTTTAATGGCTTTTAAATCATGTTGCTTCATGTAAAGCCTAAGGGGTTGTACACACACAAGAGATGTTATTAAATTCAAAATCAGTCAGACAGAATCCACAGACGCAAACTGTTTTTAACTTGTCACATCTTGCCGTTTTAGGATGATGACCATATATACAGTGGCACTAAAACATATGTGGACATTAAAGTCACACTTAAACATTTCTGAATGTCACTGATACAAAATACATATCAAACCAAGCGCCAACTGCAAACAATTGATGCAAGACCTTTACTCAGATTCTTAGAAACACTTCCATTTAATTTTATAGTTTTTCTTTTTAACCCTTTAACTGTCACCGTCCCACCTGCCATTATATATTTAAAACAATAATATCTTAGTCAAAACCTTAAGTAATATTGACAAACTATATATCATTTGAAAGCTTGCAATCTATAGTTTTCATATTTGGTGGCTGTTTAAAAAAAAAAAAAATTACAGAGCAGTAATTCATCAATTAGCAACAAGAATATTTCCCTCATTAGGCTTGTTTACGCCTTTATTTTGAAGTAGTAATAAACATGAAAAATCATGAGAGATTGGTAAAAACCTCAGTTTGTTTTCATGCTACGAGTTCGAAAGATAACACGAATTCAATTTTATGAGAAAAAAAAGGTTTTAAATAAAGACAAATATTATGGATTCTCGATTTGTGATGCGGCTGCGAGCTATAACGGACATATTTGCTCTTTTTAAATACTGCCAAACCACCCATACTACTTCTAAATAGGATGTCTACCTCATAAATTGTATGAAAATTATGGAAATACATAGTTCAGATCACTCAAAACATATATGAAAATGGAGGCGCCCTTATATGGTCAGTAAGGAAGCTTGGCTGACCATCTAAAGGTTTGCTACTGCGCCCATAGCAAAAAAAATTAAATAAAACAATAAAAAAAACTGATATTTGTTCAGATTTTTGGCTTTCATTTTCTTGCAGTTTAAGAGTAAAATATATTTTGTAATATATATATTTTATATAAAATATAAATAAATTATATTTTTACATTGTACATGTTCATAAACTCAAACTTATATAACTTTTTTCTGTTTCACTTACATCATTAATTTCACTTCTACAATAATATGGCAAATGTCTTCTATAAAACAAGACCATATGTCTATATTCCAAAGCATTCTTGAATTACAATCCATTTAAGTTTGGATAATGATTTTTATGTCTATGCGAGAAAAAAAAAGGGGGGGGGGGGTGACAGTTAAAGGGTTAAACCTACCGGTACTAGTGTTTTAGTGAATGCATGAAGTTCTCCTCAAGCTCACCTACCCGCAGTTCAACACATTAACTATGAACATGATCCACTAACATTTCATTTAATCCATTTCCCCATTTTAACAGTATATCTATTGCTTTATAACCTCTTTTTGTGAAACATTTGGTTGGTTATGTGATATTTTGTTAAATGCTATTTACTCCAGTGAATATTTCTCAGGGTTTCAATTTCTCTATGGATTTGGATTCATATTCTCTAAGTCTTGGCCCAAAAGTAGGCAATGTTGTTGTGGGGTAGAGGATAGAAAACACTATTACTTTTGCACTGACTCCTCCCAATTTGTTTCTGTGCGAGTATGTCGTGTTCGGAAGGTCTGATCCCCAGTGTGTGATGCCCAGTATTTCTCTGTAAGCATTTGCAAAATGGGTAAGTGTATGAAAAATGTTGTCTATGAAAAGTGTATATACAAAGAGGTATGATGCCTTAAAACACACACAAAAAATATATATATATATATAAACCTTGACAAAAAGCAGTATTTGAGAATGTCTAAATATATATTCAAATCCACAACCTTAAAAAAAAAAAGCAAATATGTCCAAAAACAAATTCACAAGCCATTCTATAGAGAGCTCTACAGGCATCTAGTGGTTACACCATAATATTACATATTTTTCTTTATTTACTCTCACCAGATTTGCCAAATCTGCCTTTAAAAATTGGATTTTAAAGGCCTAGTCTCTATTCAAACCTGAAATACTGCATTAACTGAAAAATAATGATTTTTTTATTTCAATGGGGAAAAAATTTATCATAATTATTGGATAAATATGAATTAGTACCATAAAATTATCTCGAAATACAAAAAAAAAATATATATTATTGAACAAAAATATATGAAGAATTGAAAAATAATGATAAATATCAGGAATTATTATTTTCAATGGGAAAAAATGGATAGAGGTGTCAATAGAGGGACAGAAAGCTCTCCAATTTCATCAAAAAATATCTTCATTTGTGTTCCGAAGATGAACGAAAGTCTTACGGGTTTGGAACGGCATGAGGGAGAGTAATTACTGACAGAATGTACATTTTTGGGTGAACTAACCCTTTAATATAAACAGAATGTTTTGTATGGATGAATGCCAACAGGGACTCCAGAAGCCACTGACCTGTTCCCTGAACTGCTCCTGAGAGAGACACTCTGTGACGTTCACGCAGCCCAACAGACAGCCGGTGGGATACTCCGCAGGAAACTGGGGCTCTGGACAGCAAAATAGCGTATTTATTTATATTTGTTTCTGGTTTATTTAGTTGTTTATATGTATATGCATTAGTGCTGTCAAACGATTAAAATATTTAATCGCGATTAATCGCATGAATGTCATAGTTAACTCGCGATTAATCGCACATTTTTATCTATTCTAAATGTCTCTTGATTTCTTTTTGTCCCATTATTTTTTCTCATTTTAATGCTCTTATCAACATGGAAAAGTGGATCGGCTTGCTTTGTGCAAATGTTTTTTATTGAAAACAACATTGGCATATACTGTGTTCAATTTCACACTAACATTCTCACTCGGAGCAAATAATCTCTCACACAATGTAACACTGTCCATCAATAAAAGGGTAAAAGAAATACTGACGAGGTCCTGATATTGACGAGGGGGCGGAGAATTCGCATCAGCTGTGTGTGTGTGTGTGTGTGTGTGTGTGTGTGTGTGTGTGTGTGTGTGTGTGTGTGCTTGGCCATCATCAAGTGGTATTTCAGACTGGATGTGCTGCGATGATGATAGCTCAGTTCACAACGACAAAACACACAGATCACTTTGGTCTTGTCAATGGAATTTGGCAACTTTTTAAAAGTAAACTTTCCATTCAGAATCTTGTTGGCATCCATTTCGGCGTCTCACGCTCGTCATCCACTCAAAACGTAACGTTAACCAACTATTTGGCCGGCTCGCGAGCCCAAACAAGTGTGTGCGGCGTCGTGCCTGTTGTTTTGTTTCCGGTCTAGCTAGATCCGCTTGCGCTTTCAAAACGTGCGCGCGGCGCAAGCCATTGAAATGAATGGGTTTCATAGCGCAGCGCCGCGCATGCCGTGTCCTGTTGCAAAAGCATGTGAAAAAACGACAAAGTTTGCTAGGCCAAAAAGACCGTTAATCGCACGATAAAAAAATTAACGCCGTTAAAATGGGTTTGCGTTAACGGCGTTAATAACGCATTTAACTGACAGCCCTAATATGCATATATTACTGTGATTATATGTTCATTCGTATGTGAGCATTTATTATGCATGTTTATTTTTTTGCTTTTTTCCCTCCATTTAATTATGCAACAATCTGATGCTTGTACTGTGCTTGAGATGCTTTTCTTAATAAAATAATAATAACCAAGTTAGGTCAAATTGTAACACTTTACAATAAGGTTCATTAGTATACATTAGTTAACATGAACTAAGAATGAACAATACTTCTACAGCATTTATTAATCTTAGTTAATATTAATTTCAGCATTTACTAATATGTTATTAAAGTCAAAGGTTGTATTTGTTAACATTATGCACTGTGAACTAACATGAACAAACAATGAACAGCTGGATTTTTATTAAAGGGGTCATATAATGCCATTTTTGTACAAGCTAATATGATTCTTTAGGGTCTAAATTAAAAGTTTGTAATATACTTTTATTAAAAATTCTCATTAGTATTGTAAGAAAACACTTATTTTACCTGGTCAAAAACAGCTCTGTTTTCAGCACGCCGTTTCAGTGCATATGACTTTAAATGATCATGAGCTTTGCTGACTCCACCCCTCTGTGCTGTGCATACACCGTTTGTAACACAATAACTCAATAACCATAACGCGTTGTTCAGTATAAACGTGGAATTATGAATTATATTGAGAACGTCATACATAGAAAACATGCCGTAATGTACCCTGAGTGTAAACCTTAGACGCATTCATTGTGAAGCGTGCAGCTAGCGATTTGCAAAGATTAATATATTAATATAAAGTTTAATAAAACGTTTCACTCACTTCCGTTCTTCTGGAGGTTCAGCAGGAACACGAATATCTGGGACCGATCCTTTTTAGCAAAGCTTCTTAGCAAATCCAGCTTTATACTGACCCTCGTTTATAAAGCAGTCTGGTGTGAAATGATTCGCGCAAACATGAGAGCATTGACGTTGCTCGTGGGGAATATTCCCTTCGAAAACAAACTCAGCCACTGCGTCTTCAGCGGTTCGGATTCAGGAACATTAAAATGACTGTGTTCGTTATTACACCCAAGAACAGAACACCACAATCGCTTAGACGCCATTCTGCTCATAGACAGTGCTCCAGCATATCAACAATGAGCGCGCCGGTCCGGTCCGTGCCGCGCAGACTATGATTGACAGCTCCCTCATGTGCGAGGGCGGGTCTGTGTTGAAACGCTCCCGTCAATCAACAATCGTGGGAGGGGCGTCCGTTTTATTGACGTCACAAAAACGAACGGCTCGATTTGAGGCAGGGGAAAACATATAAGGAGATTAAAACAAAACCACTGGATGGATTTTTATCATTATATGATGGTTGTGTACAGGCACTGCCAACACACATTTCAGTATTCAACTTGTAAAAGTGCATGTACCATTATATGACCCCTTTAACTAACATTAACAAAGATTATGTATTGCTCATTGTCAGTTCATGTTACTTAATACATTAACTAATGAACCTTATTGTAAAGTGTTACTGTACATACTGTACAGTACCTAAAAGCATATAAAGGTCTAGTATTACTGTTATAAATCTGCAAACATACGGTCTCTGTAAATCTGCCGGTACATGGCCTCCACCCCTGCGATCTCTTGAGGAGTTGCTCGGTTAGCAGCGGCTGCGATCCACAGGCGCCCTCTATGGGACGTGTACCATGTTCTGCCTTCAACCCTACACAAACACAACAAATGGAGAGAAAATGGGAAACATTCAGGTGAGCTACAAACAAAAGCTCTACATATCAGAGATGAAAAGATGGATCACATTAAATGGTTTGACACAAAGCAATGTATGTAAATGAACAGGAAGTGGGAATGGGGCATCTCAAAGTGCTTACGTTTTTCTTCAGTCTGAATCCTTTATTTCACATTTGAAATGCACAATATTTAGTGTCACATCCAGTTATCGGCCCAAATAAGTGTTATATAAAGGTTAAATAAGTACAATTTTGTTAAATACATTCTCTTAACCTGTTTATACCCAGGCAATATGCCATTCATGAGTTTATCTCCCTCAAAAGTGTAAAGATTGAGTCTTCCAGGCACCATAAAAACATTGAGAGCGGTCCACACAGATCAGTCAATATCTTTCAGCTAGTGCCTACTGGACCAGGAGGAAAGTTTGGGGCGTGGCTACTATAGCAGGAGGAGGGTTTGGGGTGTGGCTACTGTAGCAGGAGGAGGGTTTGGGGTGTGGCTACTGTAGCAGGAGGAGGGTTTGGGGTGTGGCTACTGTAGCAGGAGGAGGGTTTGGGGCGTGGCTACTATCGCAGGAGGAGGGTTTGGGGCGTGGCTACTGTAGCAGGAGGAGGGTTTGGGGGGGCGTGACTACTTTAGCAGGAGGAGGGGTTGGGGGCGTGGTTACTGTAGCAGGAGGAGAGTTTGGGGTGTGGCTAGTGTAGCAGGAGGAGGGTTTGGGGAGGTGGCTACTATAACAGGAGGAGAGTTTGGGGGCGTGGCTACTGTAGCAGGACGAGGGTTTGGGGCGTGGCTACTGTAGCAGGAGGAGAGTTTGGGGTGTGGCTAGTGTAGCAGGAGGAGGGTTTGGGGAGGTGGCTACTGTAGCAGGAGGAGAGTTTGGGGCGTGGCTACTGTAGCAGGAGGAGAGTTTGGGGTGTGGCTACTGTAGCAGGAGGGGGGTTTGGGGTGTGGCTACTGTAGCAGGAGGAGGGTTTGGGGCGTGGCTACTGTAGCAGGAGGAGGGTTTGGGGGTGTGGCTACTGTAACAGGAGGGGGGTTTTGGGTGTGGCTACTGTAGCAGGAGGAGAGTTTGGGGTGTGGCTACTGTAGCAGGAGGGGGGTTTGGGGTGTGGCTACTGTAGCAGGAGGAGGGTTTGGGGTGTGGCTACTGTAACAGGAGGAGAGTTTGGGGTGTGGCTACTGTAGCAGGAGGGGGGTTTGGGGTGTGGCTACTGTAGCAGGAGGGGGGTTTGGGGTGTGGCTACTGTAGCAGGAGGAGGGTTTGGGGTGTGGCTACTGTAACAGGAGGGGGTTTGGGGGCGTGGCTACTGTAGCAGGAGGAGGGTTTGGGGTGTGGCTACTGTAGCAGCAGAAGGGTTTGGGGCGTGGCTAATGTGGCAGGGTGAATGTTTGGGGGCGTGGCTACTATAGCAGGAGGAGGGTTTGGGGCGTGGCTACTATAGCAGGAGGGGGGTTTGGGGTGTGGCTACTGTAGCAGGAGGAGAGTTTGGGGTGTGGCTACTGTAGCAGGAGGGGGGTTTGGGGTGTGGCTACTGTAACAGGAGGAGAGTTTGGGGTGTGGCTACTGTAGCAGGAGGGGGGTTTGGGGTGTGGCTACTGTAGCAGGAGGGGGTTTGGGGGCGTGGCTACTGTAGCATGAGGAGGGTTTGGGGCGTGGCTAATGTAGCAGGGTGAGTGTTTGGGGGCGTGGCTACTGTAGCAGGAGGAGGGTTTGGGGCGTGGCTACTGTAGCCGGAGGAGGGTTTGGGGGTGTGGCTACTGTAGCAGGAGGAGGGTTTGGGGTGTGGCTACTGTAACAGGAGGGGGTTTGGGGGCGTGGCTACTGTAGCATGAGGAGGGTTTGGGGCGTGGCTAATGTAGCAGGGTGAGTGTTTGGGGGCGTGGCTACTATAGCAGGAGGAGGGTTTGGGGCGTGGCTAATGTAGCAGGAGGAGGGTTTGGGGTTTACCTGTTAATACATGCCTTCACAAGCACCCATAGAGCTGTGTTTGTGATGCTTAAGTTGGGGGAGGTGCAACGCGCGAAAGTGGTGTTTGCAAGGTTGTTTGAAAATATGCTTTATTTTTGTAACTCCACTAGGTGACACTAGTTTCACAGAAACGAAATGCTTCATCTTTAAACTAACTCGAGTCGGTTGTACAACTTTTTTTGATATACTTAAAATTTGTTTACACAAAATAGTACAGCCATAATGTGAAAATATTGAAATATTGCTATAGTCCCGACTCCAATCTTATTTATAGGTGCATTCTAAGTTTACATAACATGTCAAAACTATTTACTTCTCGCTATTGCTAGACAGACGGAGGTGGTATTTATAATTTAGGGGGAAGAATATTCTCATTTTAGACCCCTTGAGCAGGGAGTGATGTAATTTATGATTTCATGGCGTCTTCAAGTGAACTGTACCTTTTTATGCCCTTAACAAGCAGTGAAGCCCATGGCTGATGCATGCTGAGGCACCAGCCTCCATCTGACATCTCCTGAAGCTCTTTGTCCTGCAGTCTGAGTCGGCTGCGCTCACTTTTCTGTGTATTACTCACAGCCTTTGAAGAAGACTTGCGTGAGGAGTCGCTACAGGCCACGTCAACCCACTGACACAACACAAACACACATGAATGAATAGACATGTACACAGATGCAACTCATATACAACTGGCTTTAAAGGGACAGTTCACCCCAAAATGAAAATTAGCCCATGATTAACTCGTCCTCAAGCCATCCTAGGTGTATATGACCTTCTATCAGACGAATACAATCGGAGTTAAATTAATAAATGTCCTGGCTCTTCCAAGCTTTATAATGGCGGTGAATTGCTGTTTTTGTTTTGAAGTCCATAAAATTGCATCTATACATGATAAAAGTGCATCTATCCGTGATAAAAGTGCATCTATCCATCATAAAAGTGCCTCTATCCATCATAAAACTGCATCTATCCATGATAAAAGTGCATCTATCCATCATAAAAGTGCATCTATGCATCATAAAAGTGCATCTATCCATCATTAAAATGCATCTATCCATCATAAAAGTGCATCTATGCATCATAAAAGTGAATCTATCCATCCTTAAAATGCATCTATCCATCATAAAAGTGCCTCTATCCATCATAAAAGTGCATCTATCCATCATAAAAGTGCTTCTAACCATCAAATAAAAGTGCATCTATCGATCATTAAAATGCATCTATCCATCATAAAAGTGCATCTATCCATCATTAAAATGCATCTATCCATCATAAAAGTGCATCTATCTATCATAAAAGTGCATCTATCCATCATAAAAGTGCTTCTAACCATCAAATAAAAGTGTATCTATCGATCATTAAAATGCATCTATCCATCATAAAAGTGCATCTATCCATCATTAAAATGCATCTATCCATCATAAAAGTGCATCTATCCATCATTAAAATGCATCTATCCATCATAAAAGTGCATCTATCCATCATTTAAGTGCATCTATCCATCATAAAAGTGCATCTATCCACTAAGTGCTCCACACGGCTCCGGGGGGGTTATTAAAAAAAGCCTTCTGAAGCGAAGCGATGCGTTTTAAAAATATTCATATTTAAAACTTTATAAAGTAAAATAACTAGCTTCCGGCCAATTATACTGCTATTATAAAGCTCGGAAGAGCCAGGACCATTTTTTAATATAACTCTGATTGTATTCGTCTGACAGAAGAAAGTCATATACACCTAGGATGGCCTGAGGGCGAGTAAATCATGGGCTCATTTTAATTTTTGGGTGAACTAAATGATAAATATAATTTATTATATAAATATAAGCTCTTCAAAAACAGATTATTTGCACCCACCTCTGGCGCGGCCTGTACTATATTGGGGTTGACAAGCTCTCTGAGGTGCGGTCGATCAGTGGAAACTGAATGTTTTGATGTCCGACCAAAAGAACCAGTGTGAATGTCCTTGACTGTATCGTCAAACCTTTTGCAAACAAAAAATTATATTCATATTATACCTTGCCAATCATGCATTGCAATTAATGCTGCCTTCAAGTCACGTCGAATTGATTCTATTTATGATATGAACATAGTTTGAATGAACAAATGAAAGAACGAAGCGTTTTTTTACTATGGACTACTGTACACCCAAAGTGCTTTGCAATCATATCGGGTTAAACAGCATCCAAATATTTAATTTATCTTGACTCTGAGCCTTGAGTTGGAGACGTGTCAATTAAAAAAATCATGGCAGGAAAAAAAATTATTGGGAAAATAAAGAAAGAAATTGACCAATGTGTCTATTTTATCCCAACCAAAAATCGCTTGAACACACCTCACGTCATAATAATGACTTCTGAATTATTAGGTATGAACCTCCCATGAGCACTTAAAGACAGCATAATACTTCTAAAAAAAAAGCTAACATGCTCTGTGAAAGCTTTATGCCAGGTTCAGACTACATGATATTTTTGTCAGTTACAATAGTCAGATTATGCAATTTTGATTCCTGAATTATAAAAACATGAACCATGTCTGACCGCATGTTGCACATCGTTTGCCGTCTTTAACGACGTGTGTGATGTCATCGAGAGACTTTAACTAGCAACTGACTTACGGAAACAAGAGCGTAAACTAACAATTAGGGCTGTCAGTTAACGCAAACCCATTTTAACGGCGTTCATTTTTTTATCGCACGATTAACGGTCTTTTTGGCCTAGCAAACTTTGTAGGTTTTTTCACATGCTTTTGCAACAGGACACGGCATGCGCGGCGCTGCGCTATGAAACCCATTCATTTCAATGGCTTGCGCTGCGCAAGGACGTTTTGAAAGTGCAAGCGGATCTAGCTAGACCGGAAACAAAACAACAGGCACGACGCCGCACACACTTGTTTGGGCTTGCGAGCCGGCCAAATAGTTGGTTAAAGTTACGTTTTGAGTGGATGACGAGCGCGAGACGCCGAAATGGATGCCAACAAGATTCTGAATGGAAAGTTTACTTTTAAAAAGTTGCCAAATGGTTCCATTGACAAGACCAAAGTGATCTGTGTGTTTTGTCGTTGTGAACTGAGCTATCATCATCATCGCAGCACATCCAGTCTGAAATACCACTTGATGATGGCCAAGCACACACACACACACATCTGATGCGAATTCTCCGCCCCCTCGTCAATATCAGGACCTCGTCAGTATTTCTTTCACCCTTTTATTGATGGACAGTGTTAAATTGTGTGAGAGATTATTTGCTCCGAGTGAGAATGTTAGTGTGAAATTGAACAGTATATGTCAATGTTGTTTTCAATAAAAAAACATTTGCTCAAACCAAGCCGATCCACTTTTCCGTGTTGATAAGAGCATTAAAATGAGAAAAAATAATGAGATAAAAAGAAATCAAGAGACATTTAGAATAGATAAAAATGTGTGATTAATCGCGAGTTGACTATGACATTAAAGGAGAACTCCGGCGCAAAATGAACCTTTGGTCTAATTACACATTGTTACCTAGTCAACCGTTATCTGAGATTTGTTTTCATGATTATCGAATGTAAATAGTTTTATCTCTAAAAACAGTTTAGCCTATAAAGCTAGTATAACGGTAGTATATTGGGCATAGATCAATGACAAATAAAAATCGCTTGTTAATACCACTAACAAGGCTGAAAATAGACCCACACTAACACGGTAGCATAATGAGGGTCCCTGCCTTCAAACCGAAGCATTGAGAACTTTGTCAGTGTCCAGACAGTTTAATAAGAAGATATTTTAAACATACAGTCAACTTCGTGTATACAGGCAGAAGCCATCTTTGAAATACAGCCTTTACCAGTAGATCTACGAACGCCGATCCAAGCCTGCTGTTCGCGCTCACCTTATCATTCTCACCAGCGCACTTGGATCGGCGTTCGTAGATCGACTGGTAGAGACTGTATTTCAAAGATGGCTTCTGCCTGTATACACGAAGTTGACTGTATGTTTAAAATATCTTCTTATTAAACTGTCTGTACACTTACAAAGTTCTCAATGCTTCGGTTTGAAGGTAGGGACCCTCATTATGCTACCGTGTTAGTGTGGGTCTATTTTCAGCCTTGTTAGTGGTATTAACAAGCGATTTTTATTTGTCATTACACTATGCCCAATATACTAGCTTTATAGGCTAAACTGTTTTTAGAGATAAAACTATTTACATTCGATAATCATGAAAACAAATCTCAGATAACGGTTGACTAGGTAACAATGTGTAATTAGACCAAAGGTTCATTTTGCGCCGGAGTTCTCCTTTAATGCGATTAATCGCGATTAAATATTTTAATCGTTTGACAGCACTACTAACAACGGTTACACTAGCCGTAATGCTAATTCTAGTTCTCACCGGGTTGCTGAACGCCTCCGCTATTGTTCGCCAACATTTATCTTTTTTAACTCTGTTGTCGTCCCTCGAGGAATCCTCATAAAGGCAGGAGTATTGTTGCCATCGCTCCACGAACCTTTCCTCTATTGCATAATTAATTACACCTAGCAGCACCATTATCATCCTCTCTTTTTCGTTTCATCATGTTTTAAAGGTGTAGAGCTTCTGTGCTCCTATTGGTCAACATCACAGATGTATGGATGCTTGTTTCCGCCACAGAATAAAATATTTTTAAAAGATAATTGCGACTTTTTTTCCTCGCAATTTCAAGTTAACATCTCGCAATTCAGATTGAGAGATAATTCAGATTTTCTCAGAATTGCGAGATATAAAGTCAGAATTGCGAGATATAAAGTCAGAATTGCGAGATATAAAGTCGCAATTGTTAGATATAAACTCACAATTGAGAGAAATAAACACAATTGCGACTTTATATCTCGCAATTCTGACATCTTTTCTCATATTTGTGAGATATAAACTAGAATTGAAGTCCAATTCTAAGGGAAAAAAGACTTTACCTCAGAATCGCGAGTTTCTCCCTCACAATTCTGACTTTATATCACGAAATTCTGAGATAAAAAGTCAGAATTGTGAGATAAGTCGCAATTATCTTTTGTTTCATTTTTTATTCTGTGGCGGAAACAAGCTTCCATACACATGTGACGGAAACCATTTTGGAGGTCTAAAAAAATAAAATAAATAAACATGCTAGTCTTTTTGTCAGGGCGTCGTGAACGTTGCAGATGCGGCATCAGTTGTCATCCACGATGACGCACTATATGAGATAAAACTATCAATTCTTGCATTCTGACACCCATTGTCATTTACGAATCACCACGTCAAACAGATCACGCCAAAATCGGGTTGATATCGTGTAGTCTGAACCCGGCATAAAATTCATCAAAAATGAAATAACTGAAACAACTAATTATGAAGCTGGCTTCTTACTTCTGGTAGTACGGACTCAGATTCTCCCCTTCATTCAGCACTCGTCTACCCGCAAAGTCGAGTGTGATCTTGCGGTCTTTGTGGGAGGCGTGTCGAAGCTCCCGGAGCTCCTCGTCTCGCTTGCGTAAGGCCTCCCTCTCACCTGGAGAAAGCCACTGGTTCGAGTCCGTGGCAAAATAATCAGATTCATCATCCAAGACTTGTGTCCTCTTAACACTAAAAGAAAGTGGGAAGAGGTCAAATTGTTGAAAGGTGTCGTCAGATGAGCAGCCAATGATCACGACCTAGGAATAACGAATAGAAACAAAAGCACAAAAGAAAAAGAGCAATACACACACACACGTGGAACGTTACAGTCATGAAACCCCAAAACACATTTTTTGAGATGTGAACAGATATGTCCAGGCTACACATCACTGAACATACTAAAAGCACTCATAAATTTGATAGAAAAAGTGGAAATTGGTTATTTATGCGTTCTCTAAACATGAACCATGCACACATATCTTCTTAAAATGAAATATGTGCAAATAAGGACACTGATACAGCCGTATGTCTAATCATGAACGCGATGACAGGAGGAATTATTCCGATACACAGAAGACAAACCGACTATTCAAAGAACAATAGACAAAAAAGTAATATGCCTTTATTCTTTCTGTTAAACTGACGCGTGTCATTTGTTCAGACTGTAGTGCTCCTGAATGTAATGAATATATTATTATTTAGACCTTTTAAATGTTCTTCCACATTTCTTCCTCTTTCTTGCGAGCGTGTTATAAATGGTTAAATTTGTCAAATGCATCATCCGTTTTTTGTTTTTTCCCTCTCCGTGGTCATATTTTAATATTCATGTGTCTGTATAATGAGTGTGTTGCAGGTCTGTGTTTTATTGGTTGTTGTCTTCCCTCTTCCCTCTACACTCCCACTTTTCCATAACTTTACAAGCCCATTTCTTGAGACTTTTTGAACTCTGAGGTGTGAACGACCAGGCTAAGGCCCCGTCCACACTACTGCGTTTTCGTTTAAAAACGGAGACCTTTTGCTACGTTTGCGCCTCCCGTCCACACTAAAACGGCAAAAACGGAGACCCAAAACGGAGAAGTTTAGAAACGCTGCCGATACGTTTTTCGTTTTGAATCTCCGGAGGGCGTTTTAGTGTAGACGGGTCCAAACGGAGGACTTTAGAAACGATGACGTAGTAGAGGCTCACGCTCGGCTCTATGATTGGGTGTCATCAGTCATGGCGTATATCTTTGCTAGCAGCTGTTGTACAAGTAAATTCTGCATTTTACAACGCTATAACTGCCTACATGCGCCGGAGTCAAGCTATTATTCCAGCGATCTGTGACAATTCCCGTGTGCAGCGGCGGCGTTGACCGTACATGGAGCGTCGGTTTGGGGTTAACCCAGAGCATGGTGGGATAATTTTATCAATGAAGTTGTGTTTACGCCGGCACGCGCATGCCCAGTGTTGGTGAATGGTCACGTGATCCGCATTTCAGTCGTTTTAATGTGGACGGAGATCAATTCTAATACGCAGCAAAACGCTGGTGTGGACGGAGATCGTATTCGTTTTAATTATCCGTTTCTAAACTAAAACGCAGTAGTGTGGATGGGGCCTAAAACTGGGGTTTCATGACACTTTAAGGCCCCGTCCACACGGAGACGCGTTTAGCTGTATACGTACAAATTTAGTATCGTATTGGCGTTTCGTCCAGAGGGTTCCGGCGTTTTGGGACACTGAAACCGCTATTTTTTTTAAATAGGGTCCCAGAGTGGATAAATCTGAAACCGACACCCTTGCGTTTTCGTGTGTACGGCCAATCCGTACATTTTGTGAAACGATGATGTCATCACACCACATGTGAGCATAAGTCACACACCGCTACGTCACACGTAACAGCAGCAACAATGGCGGGCAATATGCTTGTGTTCGTGCTGCAGAAGCTACTGAGCCTATTAGCTTTATTAAAGCAAAATCTTCTGCCCCTATGCTACTACAGTGAGCAATATAGGTTATGCGCATGCTCCACATCTTCTTCTCCTTGTTTAGTGTATCTCTGCGGCAGAATTACAGCGCCACATACTGGTCTGGCATATATACCACATCGTTTTCAGTCGTTTTCAGTGGTTTCGTGTGTACGCATATATTTCTTGAGACGACGCCGTGTTTACGAAAACGAATTTAGAACAAGAAAAAAAAAAAGATTGGATAGGGACAGCTCTGGCTTCGTGTGGATGTGGTCTAAAAATCTAAGCTTTGTGAGTGCATTGCACTTTAGATGATCAGTTGATCACAACAGTGTATTTGGACAGGCGGACCTGTTCTTGTCAAACTCCAGAAGTTTGTCTTTGTGCTTTACGGCTTTTTCCAGACCAGTCTTCATCCTGGCCTCTTGGTGGGGCAGATAGTCCCGTTCAGATCCCTCTGGGTCCACACAGAAAAACAAAAGGCTGTCAGTGTCACGCTAATGCTACAGGTCAAAGGAAAACACACACTGTACAATCACTTCATGTCTCACCTCCCATGAGTTTTTTACGGAGCTTTTGACTTTTGTTGGAGTCTCGCTGCAGTATCTCTTGCTCCTCATTTGTACAGACCTGAATTATATGTGAAAAATGTTAAACAGTGATAATGAAGGCTGTTCATCACTATCATAATCAAATTGGCAAGGTCTATAAGATTAGACAAGATACAGAATAGTAGTTGACCGGTATGGGCTTTTCCATGGCCAGTGAAAATATCTATAGTCAATATACCGGTATATACTATTTATTTATACAAATATTTATACTATGATTGAAAAGTTTGGGATCTGAAAGATTTTTTTATGTTTTTCAAAGAAGAGTCTAATGTTCACCAAGGCTTCATTCACTTGATCGAATCCAATTAAAGTCAAAACATGAATGAGTCTTTCATTTACTTTGTGCAAAATATATATATATATATTTTTTTTTTTTAAGGGTGGAGATGAGATCCATACATGTTTTCATGAGATTCACCCTTACTCAATTCACACACAGCAGTTTTCCAATATGATAGATTATCAGGATTTCGATGTGGAAATGACTACGTCAGACAATCAATTCTCTTAACAAATCAAATCTAATCTAGAAATCTACAAATCTAGTGAAATGCTGTAATCATCTCCCCACAATAATGTTGGAAATAGTACACATGTGAATAAATGAATGTGTAACTGGTGCCCGTCACATCGCGTGAGCAACGTCTGCACTTCACTTTGAAACATGCAGCGCAAACCAGCTATACACTTATTAAATTAAATCACAGTCTTTTGCGATTTGATAAGGGCACAAAGCCATAACACGCTTTCCATTTTAGTTCGTTTGACAAATACTTTGCCAAAGCAATGGTGCAAAACAACGTTAGAGAACTTTTGTGATATAATGAGACGTTTTAAAATATTTTTGGTTCATTATGAAACTGTGGCGGCACAGATTAGACCATGTTGAGCCGCCAGAGTCTAGGTAATTAATTGGAAACGCTGACTGCTACTTTTGATATTGACCCCTCCTTAGTTCAGGGACTCGTTATTCCATTTCTCTTCGTCAAATGTCTGTGACTTGTTCAGTTTATGTCTCAGTTGTCCAATCTTTTTATGTTCGTACACATATTTAAACATGTTAAGAAATTTGCTGGACAAAAAGCAGTTGTAAGAGGACGTTTCTTTTTTTTTTTTGTGGAGAGTTTGGGCCTATAGCCGCGTTTCCACCGAAATTACCCGGAACAATTTGTCCCAGGAACTTTCCCCCCCAGACCTGTTGCTGTCTGCGTTTCCACTGGGTCTAAAGTACCATAAAGATTACGCAAATAGTCCAGTGATGTGGGACTGCGCGCAACTTTCTAGTTCCCGCTGGATTTCGTCCTCCGCTTATTAGCTTAATAAAGCCTGAACCTCGTCGTCGGTCCATCTGTCATATTTTTAAAAAACCTATTGTTGAATCGATTAGCAAACAAATGTTAATGCACGCACCGCAACAAAATGGTGGTTGAAATAAAATGCGGCAAGAACTCAACCAATCAACATGTTCAGCGCCCAAGTCCCACCCCTGAAAGCTCCTGAACTTTGACAAAGTACTACCTCGTGAGCAGGGACTTTCTGAGGGGGAAATATTGACCCGGAACTTAATTTAGACCCTGATTCCTGCGGTGTAAACACACACAGTACTAGGGCTGTCACTTTTTGAAAAAATCCTGTTCGATTTCTGAGACATAAGTGTTCATTGAATCGAATGTAAAATCAATTTTCCATCTAAAGACGTTTCCATTTTCAACGCCAAATATAGGCAAATCCACGGACAACTAACAGGCAATAGGACGAACGTAAAGAGGGCTTGAGACGCCACAAGTCAGCAATATTTCTGATGATTTATTGGCGTGAAGTTTCGTGCTTAATGACGAACAGGGGTGCAACATTCTCGAAAAACAATAAGCAGAGTGGCTGTGTTTACGATTAGAAATGTCAAACAAATTTCACCTACTTAGGCGATTGTAGCCCGAATCTGTATCTGTATGCATGAGACTGTCTGAATGCCGGCAGAATTCACATTTTTGTTGTAAAAAGAGACACATTATGCAGAAGTATAGTTTGCTGTTATGTGTGTTTGTCAAAGAGCCTGCAGTTGATGTGTGACGCGCGTTCGCTGCGGGCGTGTCGTGACGAGCTGGACGCGCTCGGAGAGAAGCAGCCGTTAAAATCGATTCCCTATTTTCGTTTTCGAAACTTGTGTTGGTTGGTCCAATCGATTGTGCAATCGATTTTCGAACGTTAAGTGACAGCCCTATAGCCTGACTTCGTCATACTAATATTCTAGTCAGAATGTGAGTCTGATACTGCTCCATTGGGCTTTGATTATGAGGCGTGTCTTAAAGGTGCTCTATGTAACTTTTAGCGGCCTCTAGTGGTGATGTTTCAGATTGCAACCAAATTTTACAAGAGCGCTCGTGCTCGAAATCATAGACAATATCGTCTATTACGCAAATATCTCGGCGAATACTAGACGGATTCGGCGAGCACCGAGCTCGTTGGGACCATCTAGTCGAGCTGAAAAAAGAACCATATAAGTTCCATAGTTTTTGATGGTGTTTTCGCGGAGATATTAGCAGAAAACCATTGGGCGCGCTGCAAAATTGCGGACGCCGGTGACGTCACGATCTCAGAAGAAAATCGCTCGTATCTCTGGAACGCAAAGACCCAGAGAGCTCAAATTCGGGGGAGGAGGTCCCAGGGGAACCCTTGCCCGAACGCTAGAGTGGCGGGCCTCGGGGACGCCCCCTACCGGATCGCCGTTCGCTGGGACCCCCGATTTCGAAAGGCTATAACTCGGGGAGCCGGGCGAGTTGGACCTCGGGGGTGGGCTCGTTCGAAAGGCCCCGTCCAGCACTACGAACGATTAGAGTCTTGGGAATATTGATCAAAGATTGACTGAGATATAAGCCGAAAAACGTGCGCCTTTAACCGGACGTAACTCCCTGACCGTCTACAATAGACTGTATATAAGGAGCGAGGCTCGGGAGCGCGCATGCACGTCACATCCGTTGGATTTCGCGGTAAATCCGACCCGGAGACTTCACATAGAAATAGGAATACTGGCCTTCAGAGGTAATAGCAAAACTCGACAAGTGGATCATTTTAATGTGTGATTACAACCCCTTCACACACAGGCGATAAAAAAAGGATTCATTTTACTAGAAAAGTTACATAGAGCACCTTTAACCGAACCAGGACAAAAAAAAAAAAACTCTGCACTCAATTGGATAGACCTACAACCAATCAGAGCAACGCAGTAGCCTAAGTGTTTTTTTTATGAACTACGCAAATTGTCAACAGAACTCAACTACACGCACGCTGGAAGAAGTAGTAAAATAATGAGTGTTGCTTCTTTTACTTGGTCCTCCATGAGTGCGACCAAAGGAGAAACCACAACGACCACAGGGTTTTCATTGCGTCCCATCTTCTTAGCGACCATCGCAGCCAGCTGATAAATTAAACTTTTGCCGAATCCCGTAGGAAGGACGGCAAACACATCTTTACGATCGACAAATGCCTTGATTGCAGTTCTCTGTTCGTCTTTTAAAATGAATGAATGTCGATTTCTTTTACAACAGACGCGATGCTGAATCTCTACATCTCAGTTCTCCAGCTGCAGTCATCTCTGAGGGAAACCAGTTCAACCCAAGCGCTCTTTGATAACGTGATGATTACGTAACTGCAGATCATCTGTCCATCATCGTATAAAGCCCGCCCTGGCAATTTGATTGGCCCGACTTATTCTGAACCGATCATAATTACTCCTCAATGGATCGAGTCCAGACCGAACTTCCCGACCAAAAAATGTTGTGGGCGGGGTTCGGGCTGGCATCCAGGCTAACAGCCCTATACAGTACCACCCCAAAGTCCCTAGTTCCTAGGGAAAGTTCCTGCGATGGAAGCGCGGCTAATCACTAACACAGACCGCACTGATGATGAGTAAGAGGACCAAGCTCACCAGACTGCCGCAGAACAAACAGGGCCCGGACCCCTCTTGCTCACACACTATCCGTCCACAGCTCAGACAGTTGTTGACGAGTCTGTGTTTCTGAGCCAAACACTCGCAGGACTGGCGGCCCGGCAGCAGAACAGCCAGCTTATCTCCACCCTCTTTAGCATACAGATTCACAAACTTGTTCTTCTTCTTCTTCACTGAGCTGGAGCCGCTGTTCTCCTGAGCCTGATAACAGCAAGTACATCCCTCTGTAAGTCTTTCCAGTTCAACTTCATATATGAGAGTTTACGATATTTAAATAAGGTGACGTACCTTCATCAAGTCAATGGGGGTTTTCACAAGCTCCGGCTCGGCCTGACAGACAGACGTCGCAATCTCTTGCTTGTTTCTTCCCTTTCGTTTGGTCTTCTTCTGGTTGTCTTTGGGAGTAGTGTCTAGACCCTCTGGGGCAGATATTTCATACAATATTACTTTATCGACAGATATATTTTCATTGCAATAACAATATTATTGGCAGGGATGCAGTGATCAAGCAATATAGAAGTGTTGTTTAGTACTTTTTAAAGTTGACAAATCTTTTTTTCTGTATTGTGACCTATTGAAAAAAAAAGTAGATTGGGGACTTGGTTCTATTCATTGGTTGTTAATTGGATTTTGAGGTTTGATGTTGCATGCAAAACGAAGGCAGATAAACGGCAGCTTGAAGAGGGAGGGTTTAAGGCCTGTTGACACCAAGACAAATGTTTGGGGAGTTAACATTTTTAATTTGAATGAACATTAATATTTGCATGCTGTCAATGCAACAGATTTTTTACGGCGAGGTGTTGGAATCTCTTTTCCATCGCACTGCGAATAAAACACATAATACATGCATACATGTAACTATGACAAATATCAGTCAAGGCAAATCAAATACTGGGACAAACATAACCTAGATAAGAAAAAATATAAAATATAAATAGGGTATTTCAGCATCTTGATAAGCAAATAGCATATTATACCACTGTATATCTATTTTTATAAAAGTGAAAGTCTTTTGACAAATCACATGAAAAAAATCAAATTTCAAATCAAATTATCGAACCCTTACAGGGCTTTAAGCAGATTAACGGAGAAGTCTAGCATACATCGCCAGAGACAAGTCTGCCGTTTTCACCAGAAGGTCTAATTATGAAATTTTTATTAAATATTACAAGGAAATATTAAAAAATGAAACGTATACATGGATGAATCATTCACAATAAGATCTATAACAGGCATTTAAACAACTAGATGAAAATAAAAGAGGTGAATTTTCATTTCATGCCAACTTTAAACCTGACACAGAAGAAGAATATATAGTTTGAACTGGAAAAAAAAAACATTAGCCTTATCAAACCGATACAGATTATTGGCCAATATGAAAACTGTAACTCCTATCCTTAATGTATTGAATGTATTGTATTGAATCTGAAAAACATCAGTGTGTCTGTATTTACCCATGACTGGCTCTATCCTGAAGACGCCTCCCAGACCATCAGGCTCTTGCGTCCGACACCTCTGCCATCTCTGCACCAGCTCATCCACAAACTCCTGCTTCTTCCCCTCTGTCCCTTGTAAGAGATCTCCAACATACTCCACAATTTCATCAGCGTTGTCAATGGAAAGGATGTACCTGAAAAACAAAACAAAAACCTGCCATTTTACTGACTTACACCACAGACAGCAACATAGTGTCGGCCCAGATCCGGCCCACATCCGAGCCGTGTGGAATCCATGTATACCAAATGTGGGCCGACATATATGTTTCTTCTCACTTATTTCCACAAAGACTGTTTTCTGTTTGGATACTGGATGCCCAAACACATCACAAAATAAAGAATCTTATGTAATGTCTGTCATGTGTTTATTAATCACCACATACATTTCACATAACATATCTTTCACACATGGTAATAATAAAGTTATGTAGCAGTATGGGACTAAATGACATAATCATGGTGTTTCCATGTACTTTTGTCGTGCCATCGTATTATTGGAAGTACGATGTCAAAAAACATGGTAAGTTACCATTTTGCACAAGAGAGTGCGGCCCACCAAGTTATCTCTGTTCGTTATACATGAAAGGACTTAAGTTACATATATAGACGAATTTGTACACAATTTCTGGATTGTCAGTTCTGTCATTTATATTTTAGCTACAACAATTATACAATTGACATTAGACAGACTCGCGTACAATTCATCCTCCAGAGGCATACACATCTACTAAAATGTACTTACTGTACAATGTCGTCGCTAGCCTCTAATCCAAAACAATGCTTTAACTTATCAACAGTCCAGCGAAGCAAAGAATCGGTCATGATGAAGTTAGTAAACTGTGAGACACTGCAGTGGCTGTACTGGAAACTCAGAGCTGTCAGGATTTCTCTCAGAGACTGTAATAGCTTCCGGGAGACGTGTTTTAAAATAAAAGTCTCCATCACTCTTTCAGGTCAAGTGTGGTTGGTTACAACAATAATTATATTAATTATTTACTGTGTATTTTAAAGGCTATTAAAGTTTGTCGGTGCTTTTCATCAAATGTATTTTTTATCCCGATCGCTGCTTAAACTTGACTTGTTACTTTTCTCAACGCTAGACAGGTTAAACCAATCACAATTATTTATAATTACTTGAATAACTTGTATTATTATTATTATAATTTAAAGCATTTTTAAGGCATATTTAAATGTCAGATAAGAATCCATGTCATGTGCACCTGAAATACAACATATATTATATTTTGGCACTAATATGCCGAAGTAATTTTCAATATGAGCTATAAATTCTTGGTTTCTTAAAAGTATGGCAACGTTTCTTTAATAAATGCAATGTAGAAGATCATGGTGGTCTGGCATGTGCTATGAATGTTTTTTATTATAAACTTGTAAAGAGAGAAATAAGAAGAACACATGGTTTTAAAATGGACGTGTGTGCGCACACATGTCTCTGTGTGTTTATATATAGGCTATATATATATACATATATATAGGACACCATATATCTTAATGATTTTATAGATCTTTAGACATTGTTAAAGGAAATTAAAGACATTAAAGTGGGTGCTAGCCTATGTTTTTCACCTAGATCCACAGTGCAACACATGATCAAAGAAAGACAGACATTGTCTACTCATGTTCTTATTGTTTATATACAAAATGGTGATCAGGAAAAAACTTTACTATGACATTTACTTTCTCTGTAAATTTAAGACACTTCTAACTAACAGTAGTAATCCAATGATATTATATTAACTACATGTAACCTCCAACAAGAAATAGTTAACATTATTGCACTGCCTTTCTCTGTTTCTGTTTGACATAAATATATAAAATAATGTTTAACAGACTTAGGATGCAAAATAGATATACCAGCACAAAGTTATTATTTATATTCACTTATTTCCAATTAAGAATATAACAGTCAAATGTAAGTTATGCACTGGTAGAAAACACTTCTCAAGCATTGAACTCTCTCTGAAATATGCCATTTATAATAATATAAATAACCAGAGTTTCTTTGTGTATGGCACACAGATTAAATATCACACTAACATAATAAATAAATAATTTAAGCATATTTTAGCACAAATGTTGCGTGATTAAAAAAAAAAATCCTCCACAGGCTGTATTTGGCCCGCGGTCTGGATGTTTGACACACCTGCCTCACATCTTCTGCATTTCACATAAACACACTGAAGAGCCGCTGTCAACCCCAACACCAAATCCTGCATAGAGGGGCTCAGTGAATGTGCAGTGGAAGGTGTAAATGTGAATCATTTTGCCTGTTTCAGAGGAAACACTGTAAAAAGACAAAGAGCCAGCTGGCTGATCTAGGTACACTCCTATAATGTGAGAACATGACGAGGGTGCGGGTACGTCAGTTCTTGCATTATTATGCCTGGCATAGTAATTTTTACCAGAGCAGACCAGACTCCAGGACTTTTCGTTGAGTCCAAACCTGCAGTCGCTCCCTCCTTTCCTGTTGATACCTCGATATGTGACTGCTATATGACTCCAGCCACTCCATTCAGCCTCCCAGTAACAGCGTCCAGTCAGACTCTCTCCACACAGAACCTGCTCGTAATGCTCAAATCTTTCTGGATGATCAGGATAAGGCTGCTCCTCTTCCAAATATGTTGCCTTTTTGTTGTTCTCAGACAGAATGAGATGAGTGTTCACTGTGTTTTGATCGAATGCGAGATGACAGGAATCTGAAGAGAGATTAAAACATCAGTGATATCACTAAAGATCTTTGATTTTGTCATATTTGTCTTTGGCACTTTGGTCTTCTATGACTACTTTTGGATAATTTGAGCAATAAAAGCACAATAATATTGAACTGAAAAAAACTGAATGTGCATGAAGTGTGTGTCAGAGCGAGAACCTACATTTCCGCAGTCCTGGTGTGATCCTGAAGGACTCTCTGTGGTCCAAACTAAACAACACAGAAGAAGGCATGTAAAAATGGTCTTCACCACCACCTTCTATCACTTGTCCAGAGTTTGCATGTTGACACTTGTTATTGCTTTTTCCCCCTCTGTTTTTCTATATTAAAAAAAACTAAAGTGTATTTTTTGTTGTGGATGTCCCAATGATTTGCACATTTCAGTTAAATGTTCATGTTATGTGTTTTGGTTGCATTTGTAAGTTAATAAAAAAAAACTGAAAAAAAACTGTAAAATAGACACATAATATTGTATTATCGATATATTGATCAATATACCCCTGAATCTAATTAAATCGGTTATCCTATCATGGCATGTGTTGTGGTATCGGCAAAAATTGCATAATTTAGTGATATACACCCCTAATGTACTCTACACAATTTCAGGTCTACATACTTGAGTATCTCCAGTGTGCAGTCTGGGTGGTTCAGTCGATCCGAGAGCATCTTGACTCCGGAGTGTCCTGGGCAATTGTAGCTCAGATCCAACTCTCTCAGGTGTGTTGGGTTTGAACTCAGAGCTGAGGCCAAACAACAACAGCCTTCCTCTGTCACCATACAGCCAGATAATCTAAACATGCATATCAAAAGTCAGATAATCTTCAAACACACACATACACACACACTGTTTTTAGAACAGTTTAAGACAGTTTTTTAGAACTGTTGTACATGTGGTAATTTACATATAGTATTAGACCAGATATTAAAAGTGACTGTGTCTGGAACCATATGGACAGCTTACATGTAACTTTCACACAGGATTTTTTTTTTTTTTTTATAATTTAACTGTAAAAAACTCTTAGAAACCTCAGTTTCTCTAGTTGACAGTTTGGACTCTTCAGTCCATCAGAGAGAAGCTTCACTCCTGCATCCTGCAGGTCATTGTTACTCAGGTCCAGCTCTCTCAGTACTGAGTTTGATGACTGTAGAGCTGAGGCCACAATCTCACAAGATTTATCAGTGAGATTACAGTCAGCAAGACTATAAGAGAACAAAACACATTTCAAATTCATCACCTATTTAACTTTTGAAGGTCTAAACTCAAGAAATTTTGGCTTGCACTTTTGTAACCGAAGCAGAATGTCTTTTCCCATGTAACATGTCAATCGTGGTCCTACACCGGCTAAACACGGCTATAGACCGCCTGCTACAGTAAACACGCCCCAAACTCTCCATCTACTACAGTAGCTATGCCCAAAACTATCTGCCTGTTACAGTAGCCACACCCCAAACACCCAGCCTACTACAGTAGCCAGCCACATCCAAAACTATCTGCCTGTTACAGTAGCCACGCCCCAAACTCTCCACCTACTACAGTAGCTATGCCCAAAACTATCTGCCTGCTACAGTAGCCACACCCCAAACACCCAGCCTACTACAGTAGCCACACCCAAAACTATCTGCCTGTTACAGTAGCCACGCCCCAAACTCTCCACCTCCACATCCCAAACTCTCCCCCTATTACAGTAGCCATGGCCAAAACTATCTGCCTGCTACAGTAGCCACACCCCCAAACTCTCAGCCTACTACAGTAGCAACACCCCAAACTCTAAGCATGCTAAAGTAGCCATGCCCCAAACTCTCCACCTGCTACAGTAGCCACACCCCAAACTCTCCGCCTGCTACAGTAGCCACATCCCAAACTCTCAGCCTGCTACAGTAGCCACACCCCCAAACTCTCAGCCTGCTACAGTAGCCACACCCCAAACTCTCAGCCTGCTACAGTAGCCACACCCCAAACTCTCAGCCTGCTACAGTAGCCACACCCCCAAACTCTCAGCCTGCTACAGTAGCCACACCCCCAAACTCTCAGCCTGCTACAGTAGCCACACCCCAAACTCTCCGCCTGCTACAGTAGCCACACCCCCAAACTCTCAGCCTGCTACAGTAGCCACACCCCAAACTCTCCGCCTGCTACAGTAGCCACATCCCAAACTCTCAGCCTGCTACAGTAGCCACACCCCCAAACTCTCCGCCTGCTACAGTAGCCACATCCCAAACTCTCCGCCTGCTACAGTAGCCACATCCCAAACTCTCAGCCTGCTACAGTAGCCACACCCCCAAACTCTCCTCCTGCTACAGTAGCCACACCCCCAAACTCTCAGCCTGCTACAGTAGCCACACCCCCAAACTCTCCTCCTGCTACAGTAGCCACACCCCCAAACTCTCAGCCTGCTACAGTAGCCACACCCCCAAACTCTCCGCCTGCTACAGTAGCCACGCCCCAAACTCTCCTCCTGCTACAGTAGCCACATCCCAAACTCTCAGCCTGCTACAGTAGCCTCACCCCCAAACTCTCCTCCTGCTACAGTAGCCACACCCCCAAACTCTCAGCCTGCTACAGTAGCCACACCCCCAAACTCTCAGCCTGCTACAGTAGCCACACCCCCAAACTCTCCGCCTGCTACAGTAGCCACGCCCCCAAACTCTCCGCCTGCTACAGTAGCCACACCCCCAAACTCTCCGCCTGCTACAGTAGCCACGCCCCCAAACTCTCCGCCTGCTACAGTAGCCACACCCCAAACTCTCCGCCTGCTACAGTAGCCACGCCCCCAAACTCTCCGCCTGCTACAGTAGCCACACCCCAAACTCTCAGCCTACTACAGTAGCCACATCTCACAAGCTCACTCAAAACAACTTGATAACTTTTAAGACTGGCAGAGATTTAAGTCTTAGTAGAGTTTAATAAGGGAAAATCTGCAAAGTTGTAAAATGTAAATTTATGCAAATTATATAAAAAAAAACATTCAATTAAGTAATATGATAATTTAACACTCACAGAGCTTTTCTGCAGTTCTTCACAGCTGGTAAGAGTTTTCTTCGACCTTCTTCCGATGTATTAAATGTCTTGGGATTAAGCTCCTCCAGCACCTCGTCTGACATCTGAAACATGTAGGCGATTGTTGAGCAAAGTGCAGAAGAGAGTTTCTTCTCTGAGTATTTGTCTGATTTCAGAAACTCCTGGATCTCTCTGTACAGAGTCTGATCTTTCATTTCAAAGAGACAAAGATAAAGATTGATGGATCTATCAGCTGAAAGATTATGTCCATGTTTAATTTTGTCTTTAATACAAGCAGTTGTTTTCTCAATGCTCCTTGAACAGCTGTGAGTGTTAGTCAGTAGATCCTTTAAGAGTTTCTGATTGGACTCCAGTGAGATGCCCAGCAGGAACCGGAGGAAAAGATCCAGGTGTCCATTCTCGCTTTCTAAGGCTTTATCTACAGCTCCTCTGAGCAAATTATGCAGGGAATCAAAAAACCTTAGTGCCCCCACAGTGTTAATTACATAACAATAAAACACGTAAACAGCCGCCAGAAACTCCTGAAAGCTCAAATGCACGAAGCAATAGACTTTCCTCTGATGAATCACAGACTCTTCTTTAAATATCTCAGTGCAAATCCCAGAATACACTGAGGCGTCAATGACATCTATCCCGCATTCCCTCAGATCCTCCTCATAGAACATGATGTTGCCCTTCTTGAGCTGTTCGAAAGCAAGTTCCGCAAGTCTCAAAATCACTTCCCTGTTGCTCTCCAGGAGTCTTCCCGGATCTCTCTCATCATACTTCTGATTCCTGATGTTTATCTGAATGATCAAGAAGTGGATGTACATTTCAGTCAGAGTTTGAGGGATTTCTGCACTGTCGTCTTGTTTCAGGATGTTCTGAAGCACAGTGGATGAGATCCAGCAGAAGACGGGTATGTGGCACATGATGTGGAGGCTTCTTGATCTTCTGATGTGTGAGATAATTCTGCTGGCTTGATGCTGATCGCTGATCCTCTTCCGGAAATATTCCTCCTTCTGAGGGTCATTGAATCCCTGAATTTCTGTCACCCGGTTAATGCAATCTGAAGGGATCTGATTGGCCGCTGCTGGTCTGGAGGTGATCCAGATGAGAGCAGATGAAAGCAGCTCTCCTCTAATGAGATTTGACATCAACACACCCACTGATGAAGACTCATTCACATCAGAAACTTTCTGTCCGTCTGAAAACGTCAGTGTAATTCGGCTTTCATCCAGACCATCAAAGATGAACACCATTTTACATTCATCATAAATCTTTGAGTCCACATCTTGAAGTTCAGGAAGAAAGTCGAGCAGAAGTTTGCGAATACTGTACTGATGATCTTTAATCAAGTTCAACTCTCGAAATGGAAGCACAAACATGAAATCAACATCCTGATTAGCTTTTCCTTCAGCCCAGTCCAGAATGAATTTCTGCACAGACACTGTTTTTCCAATTCCAGCAACGCCTTTAGTAAGAACAGTCTTTATTGTGTCATTCCCCTCACATCCTAGTTCAGTTAAGGATTTAAAGATGTCATTGCAGTGGATTTGAGTGTCTTGTGAATGTTGTGTCCTGGGTGTTTTCTCCATCTGTAACACTTCATGTTCTTCATTCACCCCTTCACTCTCTCCCTCTATGATATAGAGCTGTGTGTAGATCCTATTCAGGAGGGTTTGATTCTCCTGTCGTCTGATTCCCTCAAATAAGTTCTCATACTTGTTCCTCATGCTGGTTTTGTGTCTCTCTTTGACTCTCTGCAGGACATCATCCACCACCGGCTGCAGGTTTTTAGACTCCTTCAGCCAGGCTGCTTTTGTGTAACAAAGAGCAGAACCAGCAGATCTGGATCCTCCCGAGACTTTATCTGTTTGTAGAATGGGCCGTGTTCTAGATCTCTTCCTGCACTGAGGACAGTCAAAGTCTTCTGATGGACTGGACTTAGTCCAGTAGCAGCTGATACACGTTTTGCAGAAACTATGTCTACAGGAAATCGAGACTGGATCTCTCAGAACCTGCTCACACACTCCACATGTGGAACGAACCTGGAGCAAATCCCTGCAGAGAGACTTTAGATGTGTTATCTGGTAACATCGCATGCACTTAAAAGTGTGGGTAACACTTTACTTGAAGGGGTGTACATAAGACTGACATGACACCTTCATAACCATGACATGACATATGTCATGAATATGAAGTAGGGTTTTTGCATGTTTATGACAACTGTCATTAAGTGTCTTTCGCTCAATTATGACATTTTGAATGCAAATATGACATTGTTTAAGATGTCTTTGTTATGACACCTTGACATAAACCATAACATCATAACCTGTCAGTGTCTTTGTCATGACAACTTGACATTAAATTAAGTTAAACTGTCATGTGGTTGGTTTTGACATTGGCTGTCATGAGGCCATTATAACTGTGTCATGAATATTTTTCGTGACCTCAACTACAGTGGTACAAATTGAATTTGTCATTAAACAGTTATAATGGCTTCATGATAGCCAATGTCAAAACCAGACACCTGACAGTTTAATGTAATGTTAACCAATAAAGCTAAGTGGTTTCTTATTTTTGATAATTAATCTGCTATGTCATGTTTATGACAGATTGTGTTGTCTTAGTAATGTTAAGTTGTCATGACAAAGACACTGACAGGTTATGATGTATTTGTTTATGTCAAGGTGTCATAACAAAGACATCTCAAACAATGTCATATTTGCATTAAAAATGTCATAATTGAGCGAATGACACTTAATGACAGTTGTCACAAACATGCATAAAACTTCCTTTATATTCATAACATGTGTCATGTCATGATTATGAAGGTGTCATGTTAGTCTTATGCACACCCCTTCAAGTAAAGTGTTACCAAAGTGTGAGTGTGAGCTAATCATATTTGCATACTTGCCTTACATGCACACCTTTTGTTTCAATCGGACTGAATTCATTCCGATTGATGAATCCGAACGTAGTGTTTACATGAACACTAAATAAAGTGATCGTAGTTGAAGTTGATGTGCGCGTTTATGTCACAAGCTTTAAATCGGAATTGATTTTGACATGCGCACCCTGCACGAATATACAGAGTTTCCCGCTGTTTGCGCATAATAACCATTCTCCAAATTAGTTTTAAACAACAGACTTAATATCCGTCTCTGGTCATAATTTGGAGACAATGAGCATATGAACCTTTTTGCCGCGCTGCTTGCATTTATCACTCAAAACCAGTTGTCTGTGGATGAGAATCCAATACAAAGACTGGTGGGACGTTGTCCTGCTCCACTTCACAGACGCAGTGAAAGAAGAATTTTGGAATGACGGGACCTCATTTATATGACACTTTATTCAACAGGAGAAACAGCTCGTTCGCAACGACATACGTCATTATGCTATTACGCATTCACAATCCTATCATTTTCGGTTTTTAATCTGATCAAGTGTTTACATGTTCTCACGATCGGATTAGAAAAGGAATAAACCACCCCTTTCGATTGGATCGAAATTTCATTCGGATCAAGCTCAACCGGATCGATTAAGGTGTTTACATGAATGCTTTTCAGTCCGATTGAGCCGTCAATCCGATTACTAACGGATTATTTGGTTGCATGTAAACGTTGCCAATGTTGTATCAGGTTTTTCATTGGACTGTCACTTTTCATTAAAGCTGCAGTCGGCAAGTCTGGCAGATTGAGTGGACTTAGGCAAAATTTTGAATGTTTACAACTCTCATGCCCCTCCCCCACTATCAAAGAATACCCTCCCGCCGAGTTCATGCTCGAGTGCGTGTGCACCAGATTTTCAGTGAACGCGCCCGTTTCATCAGCATCCATCAACACCATGGAGTATTTGGAGGTATGCTACCCTGGCTAATCTACCGATAGATTGCAATTGCTAACGTCATTTATACTGTAAATGGGCTTACTTGATTTGTTAGTGTTCCGCCATCACTCTTCGTTACTGCGCGAACTTCAGGCGATCTCACACCGCCCTGCGCTGATTGGACCCGATGATCCGGGAGCGGTGGATTTTTTCTAAAACCACTTTATTTATGTTGTTCTGTCAGATTATAGTGTCGATTTCACTGAATATGATCAAAAAAAATTTGCCGACGGCAGCTTTATTACACAGCCACATGCTAAAGCTTTGTGAATATGCTTACAGATAGACTATGGAAAGGAAGTGTGCCTATGTTTATCCGTCTGTACTGTATAAATTATTATGATTTAATTTTGTTTCTCACTTGGGGTCAGAGGTCACTGCTTGCCCGCTGAATTCAGGTGGCATGCCCATAGATACGTCACTCTTCATAGACACACAGCTGGGTCCTGGAGTTCCTGCACTTTTAGCCTGAACAGAAACTCCTTCCTCGCTCTTTTCATGGAAACTCATTTTAGAGGCACTGCTGCTCCTCAGAAGGGGCTGGCATAAGGTCTGTAATACATATCTGGCATAAAGTCAATGTTATACAACTGTCATCCTAAATGCTGATCTATAAATGCTGATAATGCAATATACATAGCACTCCTGGGCAAAAAAAATGGCAAGGAAATAAGGAAATTCGAGCAAATTTCTTGAGTTTTTGGCAGAATATGGGAAGTTGTGTGTGGAGTGATGAATCACAATGAAACATGAGTTGCATGGTGAATCTACTGAGGAATATAATAATAAATGCATGTCTACCACAGTGAATCATGGAGGAAAAGGAGGCTTTTTAGCTGCTGGTATTGGTTAGCTACTTCATTGTGAAACGTAATTTAATGCTTTGTACAGGAGAATATTGTAGAATGACTTGCTGCTTCCCACAAATGAAAAGTTCTTATTGAAAGAGGAATGATCAGATGTTATGTTTCAACAAGACGATGCCGCTGCCCAAACTGCATCAGACAACCAAGAACTGGTTTGAGAACAAGTCCATCAGGCTCATGTTTTGGCCTTGGTCAGAGTCCAGATTTGAACCCTATAGTGAATATTTGGTCTCATATTGAACTCAAATGAACTAGCAGACATTTTTCAACTACTCGTGAAATGTTTGAAGCCATTAACGTTAAGTGGTACAACACTGACTCCAGCAAAAAGAGCTGTCTGTAAGTTGGGAAAGGCTATTCCGTTGTAAAATTACTTTACAGTATTTGTGCAATTCTTGCTAATTTCCTGACCAGTGGTTTGTGGTTAAAAACACCGTTAAAAGACCACTAAAAATTTTCCCATTTTTTGGTAGTCCCATTTTTATTAATTCTTTTGACAAGGATGCACACAGACACACACACACACACACACACAGAGAGAGAGAGAGAGAGAGAGAGAGAGAGAGAGAGAGAGAGAGAGAGAGAGAGAGAGAGAGAGAGAGAGAGAGAGAGAGAGAGAGAATCCTTAATCGTGGACGGACTTATTTGTCATTAAATCAGAAGAGCGTTCTGATTTTAGTTTGAAAAGTATCTATGAACTTTTATGAACCCCAAACAGCTGTTTCCTCTTAAAACTTGCATGCATGGAAATCCTGTTTTTCTAAGAAACATTAAGGGATTTTTTTTTTTTTTTTACCTTACATCTTTTCCTTTAGAATAGTGTTAAATCAAGTAAATGAACGCACAAACTAATAGTCTATACCACAGAGATTAGCATTCTCGTTCACTTCAATAGCGGTTATGGTTCAATTTAGATATCTGAAACTAAACACAACTAGTCGTACAATGCTGATCTGTCTCGACTGTCTGCATAGCGATCGAATCTGAAAAAATGGGATTTTTCCCACAGGGTATACCGACAAAACCGTTATTTATCAAAAATCAAGTTATGGAAACTTACCTCTCAACAAAAAAAAAAAAAAAAAAAAACAGGGTCACACCCAGACAATCGTAAATAAACTTGAGCCCCTTATTCCTGTCTGTCGAATCAGGTGGTCGCACTTCATTAGTCTGAAGTCCAAACACACACAGCTCGAGCTCACTCGTGAAGTTTCTTCTGCTTTCTCACACTTATTGTGTGCCTTTTGTTGCGACAAAAACACCCTATTAGGAAAAACTTCCAGATTTCACCATGCTGTAAGCCGGAATGACTCAGTATTTGTTGGACTTTCTGTTAGTAGTAGCCTATGTACATTTTTACACAATTACTATGTCTCAGCCAAGCGAACTGATAGTTTTTTAGGTAAAGTGTCAAGCATCGGTGACTGTCGAGTAGTGCAGCCGTGTATGAAGAATACTGTCGGTCACGCATAAAATTGAAGGGTCATGTTTTTTGGTTTCAGATCCTCCAAGTTTCTGAGAAAATACTAGCTCAAGTTGGAAATCCATGACTAATGGAGATGAATAAGAGTGAGTGGTGACAACAACAAACAACTAGTTGGAGGAACTTTTCGACAAACAAAGCGTACTTTTGTCATTAGAAACACAATACCAACAAATATAATGACAAATAGTTCAGTGGATTGAGAAATGGCGCCATCCAGTGGATCTTTAACACAGTCTATGGTCTTTAAATGACAAGCGTGTCATACTGAAACTATGGTGATATGAAGTTATAACATTTCACGAATCATTTAATTCATAATTCATACCTGACTCTCCAGCCGTGGATAATCAACCAATACATTTCGTTTTATGTTGTTGGGTGTGTTAGCCTTAGACCAGCTTAATTTAACAAAACAATAACTTAAGGGATTGCAAGATATGGTCGTCTAATGTTTTATTTTTTCATTCCATGCATTATAATGAAGGCTTTGTGAAACTGCACAGCTCTTCCAGTTCATACTGTAGATTTGAACAAAATACATGGTCCTACACCGACTACGACCACATTTTCTATCATGAAGTCCCTTCTCACTCAGACACTGATCTATACCTAACTAAATGTATAAGGATAAGTGTTGTCACTGCGTACAGAACATGATGCTGATATCCGTGTGCATTTCTCAGATAGTCTTGGAGACGATCTTCTTCACTTATACTGGCCATAACTCGAGTAGGCCTATACCTAATTTCATACGTATAGCATTTTTACATTTTGCTATTTTTAAAAGTGAGTGACTCAGAATCACTCGAAAACAAACGTGACATAGAGACACCATAGAGACATCATATGTGTTTGTGTATGTTTATGACTCAGTAAGAAGCACTAAAGGAATGACAGAGATCATCTTATCCCTCACACATATAGTCTTCATGTGAATTAGTTGCTTGAATGTGTGTCTTCATTGCAAACTCAAATCTGCAGAACAGAAACTGGATGACAACAAACTGTCCAATCAGATCGTGGTTTTGAAAATGGCTTTACAAACTTTACCAAATCAGTATGTCAAAGATTTCAAGCAAAGTGCCTCTTTCACTGTATTTTTTTGTAGGGAACACAGTACACATCTAATTCAAACACACTAATTATAAATATACAGTATTTAAATGTATTCGTTTCGTTTATTTAAACCAAGTAGTCTATGTATGTCCCATCTGTGTTAATATCATAATCAATATCATGTTTCTAATCCAAAACGCATAGTTATTAATTTAACGAAGTTAGCATCACCCTGGATTCCTTGACAAAATTCCAGTGGGATTTTCCCAATTATTTCAGAAAATAAACCCTGCGATTCTCTGTAATTTGAATATCATCTGTACAATACAGTTCTCATCTGAACACCAGGTGAAGACAATATCCATAAACATATCAGTCATAATCATTTTAAAGCGATATACCCAAAAATTTAAATTATGTCCTCATTTACTTAAATTGTTTCAAACCTGTGTGAGTTTCTTTCTTCTGCCGAACACAAAATATGATATTTTAAAGAATGTTTGTAACCAGACAGTTGACGGCACACATTGACTTCCGGTATAGGGAAAATACAATGGAAGTCAATGGTTCCCTTTCGAACGGTCACTTCGTATTGCGTAGCTATACGCAGTGGGGAAACTCCCTTTCCTCGATTTACTGAAGCTTATATGTAAAACGCATTTGCAGCTGCACAGCCAGCCCCCTGAGCGTCTGACCCGCTCATAGGCTGTGCTGCAGCAACTGCACATCCAATGGCACGGGCGACTCTGAGGCACAACGAATAAGCTAGCCCAACGTCAGAGCCCGCCGAGGGGGCGTGCCCTGCCTATATAGACCCCCGAATTCGCCATTCTGGCAGATTTTACTCCTTCAGCGACAGTACACATGTCCCTGAGCTTTTTACTGTAGCATTCGCCGTCGAACAAGCCTTTCAGCCTGAGCGTGCTTCTCTTCAGCAGACTTCGCCTGCACGTCGATTTCTCCTGACGCCGTCTCACCTGTGGCTATCCGGCGACATTATATCCTTTGTTCTATATTGCTAACATTCTTTTCAGTATGCCTCGTCCATCCTGCGCCACGTGCGGAGGCCGTCTGCACGAGGCAGACCAGCACACGAGCTGCATTTCCTGCCTGGGGATCGACCACGCAGAGAATGCTCTCTCTGCCGGCGGATCTGAGGCCTGTGACTGCATGCCTATATCCGCGCTGCGCAATCGGCTAGCTCTCTCCCGGGACGGCGACGCCGCTTCATCCCTGCTTTCCGTTCCAAGGAAGAAGAAGCGTCGCAGCCAACGGCAACCGGAGGGTATGGAGATTTGTGAACGCACGCCGGCCGCGTCCCCGCGTGCTTCACTTTCTCCGACTCAAACGCCATCACCGGTCCTGTTCGCAGGAGACCAGCGCCCCCCCCCCCCCCTCACGTGGCGGGCCTCGTCTCCTTCGGCGGATCTCTCGAGCGCGACGACAGCTTATCCATCGCCGCTTCTGAGGACGAGTGGCCGGGCTCTCTCGACCCCGTCGCCGCTTCTCAATCGGTGGCCAGCGGATTAGCGACCAGGACGAACTCCGACGCCGAGATGCTTCGGATCCTGACGAAGGCCGTCGCGGACCTCGACCTCGAGTGGGCCTCGCCCGAGGAGCCGCCTCGTAGTCGGCTGGATGGATGGTTTCTGGAGGGGCGCCAGCAGGCCCCGCGTCACAAATCGGCGCCATTTTTCCCCGAGGTCCACGAGGAGCTAACCAAGGCCTGGCGCGCTCCATACTCAGCACGTGTGGGATCCGCAGTTTCCGCGACGCTCTCCTCCGTGGATGGCGCAGCGGAAAAGGGTTATGAGTCTTTGCCGCCCCTCGAAGAGGCCGTGGCAGCTCATCTTTGCCCGAGCTCTGCAGTTAGCTGGCGAGCTAGAGCCGCTCATCCCAACAAACCCTGCCGTAACACCTCAGCCCTCGCTGGACGCGCGTACGCCGCCTCCGGCCAGGCTGCATCGGCCCTGCACACGATGGCCGTGTTGCAGGTCTACCAGGCCAAACTCCTCCGGTCCATGGACGAGGCTGGCCCGGACCCGGAGACGTTTCGGGACCTGAGGAGTGCTACGGACTTAGCGCTGCGGGCTACTAAGTCTACAGCACAAGCCATCGGCAGAAACATGGCTAGTTTGGTCGTGCTCGAGCGCCACCTGTGGCTTAACCTCACCGAGATCAAGGATGCCGACAAAACGAGGTTTCTCGACGCTCCGGTGTCCAGCTCCGGTCTCTTCGGCCCGGCGGTGAAGGGATTCTCGGAGAGGTACACGGAGGCACAGAAAGCGTCCCAGGCCATGCGACACTTCTTGCCGAAGCGTTCGGGCTCCGCGTCCAGCAAGCCCAAACCTCCGCCTTCGCCTCATCCAGCCAAGCCGGCGAAACAGGCCTCTCAGCCCCGCCCTGCGGCTGATAGCCAGCGCCAGTCAAGGCCCGCTAAGCGCTACCCGCTCCCCAGGCGTCAAGGCCCTCGACCCAGCGCCGCGGCCGACCAGGCGCCTCCGAAGTCGTCCTAGCACGGAGGTGAAAGAGAGAGGGCTCGTGTCTCGCGCTAGCCGGACCACCCTCGAAGAAACCAGCAAAACTTCCCACAGCTCCCTGTTCAGTTCAGGCGGCTGGGGATTTTATTATTGTAAACAGGCCCGCAGCAGTGAGCGCGTCTCTGCAAACAAACGCCGTTTTCACGGCGACCCAAATAAAGCACAAAAAGAGCATGTTTCACAATCACAACACACGGGTTCACGGTCCCCCTCCACTAGGCGGCCCCCGCCCTGTTGTAACACTGACTTCCCCCCAGGCAAAAGCCTATATAGTCAGTCAAACACTCAGTATGTGCACAAATCACATTATAAGGGTATCAGGTCCCCCTATGTTAGGCGGTCCCCCCCATTCAGTGTGTCACGCCCTAGCCACACGAGTGATGGCCTGGCAAGCCATCCCTGGTGTGTCGAGTTGGGTCATAAACACTATAAAGCGAGGCTACTCGCTCCAATTCGCTTGCAGACCCCCGAAATTCCAGGCGGTTATCGAGACATCGGTGAGAAGCGGCGTGAATCACGTGCTTCGCACCGAAGTTCAAGAATTATTAGCAAAAGGAGCAATAGAGTCAGTCCCTCCCTCGCTAATGTATTCGGGGTTTTACAGCCGCTATTTCCTAATACCAAAGAAAGACGGCGGGCTCAGACCCATTCTAGATCTGAGGCGTTTGAACAGGGCTCTCATGAGACGGCCTTTCAAAATGTTAACACTCAAACAGATTCTCGCGCAGGTTCGCCCGGGGGACTGGTTTGTTTCAATGGATCTGAAAGATGCATACTTTCATATTCAGATCGACCCTCGTCACAGGCCATTCACAGGGAGGGCATATCAATACACCGTTCTGCCGTTCGGTCTGGCTCTGGCACCCCGTACATTCACGAAATGTATGGATGCGGCGCTCTCCCCGCTGAAAAGCCAGGGAGTGCGTGTGCTGAATTATCTCGACGACTGGCTGGTGCTAGCGCAGTCGAGAGACGAACTAATAGTGCACAGGGATTTGATTCTCAGTCATTTAAAATGCTTGGGTCTCACAATCAATGTTGCCAAAAGCGAACTGAATCCCAGCCAGACTGTGGTCTTTCTGGGCACGGTTTTGGACTCGGTGACAATGAAAGCGCGGCTCACTCAAGAGCGCGCGCTCTCGGTACAGACACTGGTAGCCGCATTCAGGGCGCGCGAGCGCGCGCCTCTGAAGAGGTTTCAGAGACTGCTTGGTCTAATGGCAGCTGCATCATCAGTACTCCACTTGGGATTACTGCACATGCGACCGCTGCAGCACTGGCTGAAACGCCGTGTGCCAACCCATGCATGGCAGTCAGGCAGCCTGCGCATTATGGTGAATCAAGGGTGTTTGAGAACACTGGTTCCCTGGCGGGCTCAGGACTGGTACTGCAAGGGGGTGACCATGGGGATAGTTTCCAGGAGGAAAGTGGTTTTTACAGACGCATCCAACATGGGTTGGGGAGCGCTGCACGAGGGCAAGCCTGCCTCCGGCCTCTGGTTGAGCACGGAGCAGAGCTTACATATCAACTGTCTGGAAATGAAAGCGGTTGGTTTGGCCCTAAAAGCTTTTCTGTCAAACCTCAGGGGTCACCACGTCTTGATCCGTACAGACAACATGTCTGTGGTGGCCTACATAAATCGCCAGGGTGCATCAGGTCAGGCAACCTGTATGTGATGGCGAGGGACCTCCTCATGTGGGCACAAGCCAATCTGAGCTCTCTGAGAGCAGCGCATGTCCCGGGCGTCCAGAATGTGGGTGCCGATATGCTCTCAAGGGGCAACACTCCCCTAGGCGAGTGGTCCCTGAACCCTCAGACGGTCAGACTAATATGGGAGAGGTTCGGCGAGGCCGAAGTAGACCTTTTCGCCTCAAGAGCCAACACCCACTGCAGGGTGTTCTTCTCGAAAAACAGGGATGCGCTGGCTCATCTCTGGCCCAGCCGCCCCCTTTACGCGTTTCCCCCCGTCTCGATGATCCCACAGGTTATCGAGCGGGTCAGGGAGAGCGGATGCCCAGTCCTTCTGGTGGCTCCTCTCTGGAAATCCTGACCATGGTTTCCGGAACTGGTTCAGTTGTCGGACACGACCCCCTGGCCTGTTCCGATGAGGAAGGATCTCCTCACACAGGCCAACGGAACGATGTGGCATCCCCGACCCGACTTATGGGCCCTCCATGTGTGGCCCCTAAACGGGTATCCGGGGACCTGCCTGACAGGGTCTTAAGCACTATCTCTGAGGCAAGGGCCCCGTCTACTCGGCGCCTTTATGCTTTAAAGTGGTCGGGTTTTTCCAGCTGGTGCTCGAAAAATCGTATTGACCCAGAGTCTTGTGAGGTTTCAGTGGTGCTCGCCTTCCTGCAGGAGCTACTGGACGCGGGCCGCACCCCGTCCACGCTCAAAGTGTATGTGGCAGCCATCGCAGCGCACCATGCTCTGGTGGCTGGCCAATCACTGGGAAGGAATGACCTGGTGGTAAAGTTTCTGAAGGGTGCTAGGAGGATTAACCCCTCCAGGCCCCCTTCGGTGCCGCCTTGGGACCTCTCCACGGTCCTTAGGGCCCTGAGGGGTCCACCTTTTGAGCCGCTCCAGTCGGTTGACCTAAAACCACTTTCGCTAAAGACTGCTCTCCTGTTGGCATTGGCATCTATCAAGCAAGTGGGAGATTTGCAGGCCCTCTCAGTGAGTCCTGCATGTTTGGAGTTTGGATTGGATGACTCCAGAGTCATTCTCAAACCCAGGCTTGGTTATCTGCCCAAGGTGCTCTCAACGCCGTTTAGAGCACAAGTTATTACGCTATTAGCCCTTCCTTCTTCTGCTGAGGATGGGGAGGTTAATCTTCTCTGCCCTGTCAGGGCGTTGAGAATCTATTTGGAGCGTTCTGCGTCTTTTAGACAATCGGAACAGCTGTTTGTCTGCTTTGGGGGCCGATCTAAGGGTGATCCAGTCACTAAGCAAAGACTGTCTAGATGGATAGTGGATGCCATCTCTTTGGCCTACACCGCAGTGGGTCAGGTTTGCCCCATAGATGTCAAGGCCCATTCGACCAGAGGTATGGCCTCGTCGTGGGCTTGGTCTTCTGGTTTTCCCATTCAAGATATTTGTGATGCGGCCGGCTGGTCCTCGCCTTCCACATTTATGAAATTCTATAATATGTGGGTCTCTACAAGACCTGACAGTGGCTGGTCTTGTCTACAAAAATTACTGTGCATAATCACAAACATATTATATAAACCCGCTTCGGCCGGTAATAAAGTATACTAATAATCCCGACGGTGTCTGGTTTGGTTAGTATATTCTGTTAGTGGTGACTGACTTATTATATATTAGGCAGACCCGACTGTGTCTGGTCTGTTAAATATACATGTATATGCATATGTTTTTGGGTTCCTGAGTGGCAGGACAACCAGTTACTCAGGGTGCGGCGTTTTGCATGGTGTCCCCACTGCGTATAGCTACGCAATACGAAGTGACCGTTCGAAAGGGAACTACTCGGTTACTATCGTAACCTCAGTTCCCTGAGATAGGGAACGAGTATTGCGTAGCCGGCCGCACTATAGTAACTGGTGAAGTTGTCGCTTCAGTCGTATAACCTGCTATAATGGCGAATTCGGGGGTCTATATAGGCAGGGCACGCCCCCTCGACGGGCTCTGACGTTGGGCTAGCTTATTGGTTGTGCGTCAGAGTCGCCCGCGCCAGCACAGCCTATGAGCGGGTCAGACGCTCAGGGGGCTGGCTGTGCAGCTGCAAATGCGTTTTACATATAAGCTTCAGTAAATCGAGGAAAGGGAGTTTCCCCACTGCGTATAGCTACGCAATACTCGTTCCCTATCTCAGGGAACTGAGGTTACGATAGTAACCGAGTAGTTTCCGTCAACTGTCTTTTGTGTTCAACAGAAGAAAGAAACTCATACAGGGTTGGAACAATTTGAGTAAATGAGGACATAATTTAAATTTTTGGGTGAACTTTGTAACCTCTTTACTTACCAGGCCTTTGCTTAGTTTGCTAATACATCATCCTGAACGTAACGTCTGACAGTCACATGTCACATGACACGAATGTTTCATTGCTAGTGCTTTGGGGGGAAAAGCGAATAAGCTCTAGCGATTCACCTGGTTCGCAGGTTTAAAGTGGTCATGAAATTACCTGTCTACCTGATTTCTCTGGAAAAGCACATACTAGTATCATTATTTACATACAGATGGGGTAAATGTTAATAGGAGTCTCCAGGGAAAAGTTTAAAAACCTTGCTGTGTTTTTGTGTAGTTAATTAAGGGAAGGTATACACGATCTTCCTCCGACGAAAGTGACTTGAACGCAGTTGGTGTTATAAACACTTATACAACACCTATAACTCATAAATACGAACTAGAAAATACCATGTTTATTTTTAAAAGTCAACTTCTGTACAGACACATGAATTATTGACCATGCTTTCCCAAGATAAATATAATTTAAAAAGTCCCCCTGTGGTGAAAATCAAGCTTTTAATGTTGTTTATATGTCTATGTGGTGTTTTTAATATGCTTTAAGACAAACCATGTGTAAATTCATAAGTCGACAGCATTGCTGAGTATTTTCTCCTTAAAACTGCAGTGAACCAAAGACAGTCTCAAAAACACGGTTTGAAATCGCTGGTGTTTCTGACGTCACAAACTACCTTGTAACCAATCAGATCAACGAGTGATCGTCAACCAGTGGATCTCTGAGCTGAGTGAGTGGAGGCGGAGCTCATTTGCATATTCATAGAACCGCGCATACTAAATGAGGCGAGGGTGTCGAGTTACATTCAAGCTATTTTAAGGCATGAAGACATTTTTTTCAAGGAAAACGCGTTTAAATATGTTATTTTGGTGATCAAAGATGAGTTTTTTAAGGGATAAAATGATTGACTACAGGGGGACTTTAACACATGCTGACCTCATAGCGTATTGTCACAATGAAAGAAGAACAAATGGTATTAATGAATATGTGATAACTCACCCCAACCTGACATATATTTGTATGACAAATGACACTATCCAATGCAATGTTTGTGTGTAAAAACCACGAAAAACTGTTTTATGCAATTAGACTTTTAAGTCAAAACCTGTAATATACAGAATTATATTAAACACAATAAATTCTTGGCCTCAGATTTAGTTTAATTTAGTTAGATTTAGAAAAGAAAGAAATGAGATATAAAAGAAGTCTAAAAGGTCTCTAAAAGGTTATTTTTGTCATGATTCGTCGTGTCTTCATGCTCAGCGGACTGTAGCCGTCCTTTCCACATCCAGTGATGCCGTGACCTGTAACTATTACCCCGAGGCATGTCTTCATGCCTGCTAAACTTGACCTATAGGTCCTATAGGGTTTTCATGAGGAAAAAACGTCAACAAGCTTCAGATGTCCTGTCTTCATGATCATAAATCCATATAGTTTTGTTTCTGGCTGAGGAAGTTACTGCTTATAGAAACCTGTCTGGTGGCTTTGTCATGAAATGTGTTTTGTTCTCTTTAAACCTTTCTATATTTATCACCGGTACTCAACACACCGCTCTCTGAGGATATTCAAGCTGAAATGAACAAACAAGGTCAGAGGTCATTTGCCATTTGGTGCTAAATTTACTGCAGCCATGCATGTTAACATCTCTCTGGCAAGTGTTTATAAGAGCGTACTGTAGAGATCTCACTCAAACAGCAGAGCAACGTTCCCGAATGACATATACTTTTACACACGTCAAGCTTATCTGCTTTCTTGCGCTCTCTGTCTCTTTGTGTGCGCTTGATAATAAAGTTGAGATCAGTTACAGAGCTTTTGGAGAATGTGCAAAAGGCTATTCATGTTTCACTGCATGATGATCTCACGTTGCAAACCTCATACTGTACAGTGTTTTGATTCACGGCCCAAAATGGGTGTGTATGAATGATCAATAACACACTTTTCACATCACACTCGACATTCCTTTGTCACAGGATTCCTTATATAAATATGTCATGTGTAGCCAGTAAAAAGTTATAGATTTTTCTTACACTTAAATACATGCGAGTGTGTAGACATCTTAAAGTTGTCCACACAATATACACTTTTTTTTTTTTTTTTTTGGTTGCAAATATCACAATTATAAGTACATAAATATCTACTCCCCCCCTGAACTAACCTTTTACACCCTGAACTAACCTTACTTTGACATAAAAAGGATAATTTATCTGATCTATTTTATACTTCACACAGTCTTATGTATCTCTGCGATATCCTGCTTAATTTTATTTTATTGGTAATACTTTACAATAAGCTTCATTAGTTAACAAACATGAACTTACCATGAGCAATACATTTGTTACAGTATTTAATAATCTTTGTTAATGTTAGTTAATAAAATCCACCTGTTCATTGTTTGTTCATGTTAGTTCACAGTGCATTAATAACTAATGTTAATAAATACAACCTTTGATTTGAATAATGTATTAGTAAATGTTGAAATTAATATTATCTAAGGTGAATTATTGAAGTATTGTTCATTCTTAGTTCATGTTAACTAATGAACCTTATTGTAAAGTGTTACCATTTTATTTTATGGGTGTTTTTGCATGTTGGTCACACCATATAACTTTGATTTAATGGACAAAGATTTTTCAAATAATTATAAGCAGTTGTGCTAAAATATTAGGTTAGGGTTTGGTTTAGGGTTAGTTACTTTAGGTATAATTTACAGTTATTACTATGCATGTAACATGTGGCAATGTCACTGTAAAATAGTTACTATGCTTTCTTTTCAATAATGCATTTCTTTAAAACTTGCAAGTAAGCATCATTTTATTTATATAGCATTTTTAAACGCACAAAGTGGTTTAAGAACACAATCATTACGCATACATTCATGAAGAGCTATACACAATGTATGAACAAGAAAATGTAATATAAATACAAAATACCAAACCCCAAAACACTTAAAGCACGTCTATACAAACAACGTTTTAAACATTCAGCATATTTAATATCCACTGGCTAAATATTCCATAACTTTGGAGCCTTTACTACAAATGCTTTATTCTCCTTTAGATTTATATTTGGTTCTTGCAACAGTCTCTTCATTACGGAAGCGTATTGCATTCACTTGAAGAAAAAAAAATCTACTCTGTTTTTCTGAATTAACGAGTTAATTATCTCAGAATTACGAGATATTTTTTCATGAAAAAAAAGTTTTTGCTCTGTTTTTCTGAATTAACGAGTTAATTATCTCAGAATTATGAGATAAATTTTTCTTGAAAAAAATTTTTCACTCTGTTTTTATGAATTAATGAGTTAATTATCTCAGAATTACGAGATATTTTTTCATGAAAAAAAAGCTTTTGCTCTGTTTTTCTGAATTAACGAGTTAATTATCTCAGAATTACGAGATATTTTTCATGAAAAAAAAGCTTTTGCTCTGTTTTTCTGAATTAACGAGTTAATTATCTCAGAATTACGAGATAATTTTTCATGAAAAAAAGTTTTTGCTCTGTTTTTCTGAATTAACGAGTTAATTATCTCAGAATTACGAGATATTTTTTCATTAAAAAAAAATGTTTTAGCTCTGTTCTTCTGAATTAATGAGTTAATTATCTCAAGAATTACGAGATCATTTTTCATGAAAAAAAAGCTTTTGCTCTGTTTTTCTGAATTAACGAGTTAATTATCTCAGAATTACGAGATATTTTTTCATGAAAAAAAAGCTTTTGCTCTGTTCTTCTGAATTAATGAGTTAATTATCTCAAGAATTACGAGATCATTTTTCATGGAAAATTTTTTTTTTCACTGTTTTTATGAATTAATGAGTTAATTATCTCAGAATTACGAGATCATTTTTCTTGAAAATTTTTTTTCAATCTGTTTTTATGAATTAATGAGTTACTCATAATTTTGAGATAATTAAGTCATTAATTCAGAAAAACAGAGTAGATTTTTTTTCCTCGAGTGAATGCAATACGCTTCCGTACTTCATTATGACATACCCTGACATTTTTGCATGCATGTATGAACTGCATTTTAATGCATTGAAATATGAATAGATCCTTACAAAAAGTCAAGTTGGCATATAGACATATTCTCACCTACAGCAAGTTAAATCCCAGCAGGACGGCGAGCCAGAGCTGTGTTTGAAGCGATGTGAAGAAGGGCCTGAAATGTGTTTACACTTCTGTGGAGATCTGCAGGACATTACAGGGCAGTTTAACAACACGTGGATGAGGTGTAGAACTGAGATCATGAAGGTCAGGACCCCCTCGGAGAGATAATGGGGAACACCTGAAGCCCTCGAGGAGATCCGAGAGCTTTGTACTGTTGGAAAAAACCTGGAAATGTGAGGCTCTATCATCACCGATAACCTTTGCATTTAGACTGAGAGTTTTATACCAAATGGGTCGTTTGTTGCATATAGACACCACTTAAACCCAAACGATTTTTTATTTTGAATAAGATATTTCTTAACAATGTCAGTAATTCAATAACATTAGAGAACTGATCTAGTACACTCTTCTAGGTTGCTGCATGTGTTCATGCATATAGTAGTATTGATGTCGATTAGCAGCACAATCATCTTTTATGCAAATAAATGAAACAAAGGTTACAACACAAACACATGACAGAGAGAAAATAATGATGTAATGCCTCACACTCAATGGTTAGGTATAGTAATGTGACCTGCACTGCAATAGACACGCGTGTGTTTTATTGGGGATGAAACAATCGGTTTCATTCAGTTCATACAGCTGAAGAATAAACTCATGCATTTGAGGTTATGAAGCATCTTTTCAGCTCAGAGTGAGAAGATGAACTTGGTCAAATAAATAAAAGCTACTACACACCACATGTCCATGGCAAACAGTAGCGGCACAAATCATTCTCTGTCTCGTCTCAAAATAAGCCCTGAGCAAAAGGTCTTGTAAACACACATCACATTCACTTACTCACTTCATGCGACTAATCAGCAACAACACATTCTCAATCTACCAACTTGTGCTGCTAATGGATTAGTTACACTGATCACAAGTCTCTTCTCGGATGAAAGATTATAGATGTGTTCTTAAAGGAACAGCGCATCCATGTAAGAAACAGTCGGCCATCGTTTACTCGCCCTCATGTGTGATTTTATTTCCTTAATGGAAGACAAAATTTGATTATTTTTTTTTTTTTTGCAGAAACAACAGTGGGCACTGATGATGTCAAGCTCTAAATATAAACAAAAAAAGCATGCAAGTGTTACAGAAGTAGTTTATATGAGCAAAACGATTGGTTAAGATGCACACGTTCATTGACACGATGTGCCATCATTGAATATATGCAAGGGAAAGAACTTCTTTAATGTCTGCTTTTTCCTCGCACAAAGCCATCGGATGACGTCAGAAGACTAAGATTATAGCGCATGATTCATACAAACTACTTTTTATACTTTAATGGCGTTGTTTTTGGAGCTTGACAGACTGGTGCACATTTACATTCATTATAAGAGTTTGGCAAACAATGTTTTAAGAGGTGCATGCTGTTTCATTCATGCACGTGTTTCCATAATATATGTGTGTGTACTGTGTATAATTAATTTGTATAAATAAATACACAGACACACATGAATGCATACATTTAAGAAATATTTGCATTTATATTATATATAAATATTTTATATATATATAAATAAGATTTTTCTTAAATATATGCATGCATGTGTGTGTATTTATTTATACAAATTAATTACAAACTTTGGTAACACTTTACTTGAAGGGGTGTGCATAAGACTGACATGACACCTTCATAACCATGACATGACATATGTCATGAATATGAAGGAGGTTTTATGCATGTTTATGACAACTGCCATTAAGTGTCATTCGCTCAATTATGACATTTTTAATGCAAATATGACATTGTTTGAGATGTCTTTGTTATGGCAACTTGACATAAACCAATGCATCATAACCTGTCATAAATATGTCATAAACATGACATAGCAGATTTATTATCAAACTTAAAAAAACACATAACCTGTCAGTGTCTTGGTAATGACAACTTGAGATTACAAAGATAACATAAATTGTCATAAATATGTCATAAACATGACATAGCAGATTAATTATCAAACTTAATTATGGGTTAACATTACATTAAACTGGCATGTGGTTGGTTTTGACATTGGCTGTCATGAGGCCATTACGACAGTGTCATGAATATTTTTCTTGACCTCAACTACAGTGGTACACATTGAATTTGTCATTAAAATGTTATAATGGTCTATAAATGCTGTGTCATGTTTATGACATATTTATGAAAGGTTGTTTTGTCTTAGTAATGTCAAGTTGTTATAACAAAGACATCTCAAACAGTGTCATATTTGCATTCAAAATTCAATTGAGCGAGTGACACTTAATGACAGTTGACATAAACATGCATGAAACCTCCTTTATATAGTCATGACATGTGTCATGTCATGATTATGAAGGTGTCATGTCAGTCTTATGCACACCCCTTCAAGTAAAGCGTTACCCAAACTTTTATTTTGGCGATTAATCGTTGCACAGCCCGAGTTCACGGGCTAATAGAGTTCATGCAAACATGACGGCACCTTTGCGTGACGCAAGAGCTCAACTAGTCATTCCTTGGCGAGTCTCTGTATTAGCGAATACCATTCTGTCCGTTTGCGTGTGATGTATGTGGGTGTTATGATCTGAGCGGGCAGGAGCGGACAGCCTTCGACTCTCACACTCTCACACAGAGCCTCGGCGTTACAGATCACGTACATGCCACAGTCAAAGCTGTTCTGCTGCGAGGGGCTTTGCTCCTCGACAAAAGGCACTTTCTCTCCTAGAAAAGCTTCCAGTTTTGCTGCGATACGTCGCGCGTGCAATGAGTTCCCTCCATTTTGAGAGTCGAAGTGTGTGAACTGACTGGTGTCTCGTTGATAGAGAAGCAAACTCCAGTGGGAGCCGCCGGCCGTTTGATTGGCGTTATCATTGACCGGCAGAAAAACCCACTGTCGAGTCGCGAGACTCAGCGGCTCCAGAAACACGGCGAGCTCCTCTTGACTCGAAGCGTACTTGATGAACTGGGCCACTTCAGGGCTGATGAAACACACCTTCTCGCTCAGACTTTTGAAGCGCTCTGCTGCAAAGTACTCGAAGGCGAAACCGATGACCTGGTCGTTGAGCCAGTGCGGTCCGTTTAACAGCGCCACATCCGAGCGCCGCAGAAGACTGTCCTGGAAGCTCAACACCACCGGATCCATCCTCAACGCAACACGGGTTACTGTGGGCATGAGGATTTAGAGATTTTACTGATTTACATATGTAGTACCATATTAAACAGGTCATTGGATGCCCATTTTACATTCTTTAGGGTCTTCATGTAAAGTTTGTAACATACTTTGGTTAAAATTCCTCAATGGTTGTGTAAAACTACACCCTTTTTAGCTCCTCAAAAACAGCTCTGTTCACAGCGACCCGTTTCGGTGCATGTCTCTTTAAATGATAATGAGCAACCGCTCATGATGTCATTATGACATCATATTGCTCAGAAAATCCAAACGGCTTGATTATTGAAGCTTTTTGAGGATTGCACACACTGCAAAGACACATTTATATGCAAACACCATATAAAAGTGAATTTTGCATCCGATGACCCCTTTAATACCATGTTATATGAATCTATTTGTCTATAACAGTGGTATCCAAATGGCAGACCGGGTTTCATCCGGACCGAGGAACATAATCACGCCATTTTACCGCCAAAGTGCGTCAAAACAATGGAGCGGTTCACACCACTGAAGTGCTCAGGGTCATTTACGGTAATGATCTTTCGGAGCTAAAGTTTTTTAAAAGAAGTCTCTTCTGCTCACCAAGGCTGCATTTATTTGATTCAAAAATATTAAAAAAAACCTGTAATATTGTGAAATATTATTACAATTTAAAATAACTGTTTTCTATTTGAATATATTTTAAAATGTAATTTATTCCTGTGTGATCAAAGCTGAATTTTCAGCATCATTACTCCAGTCTTCAGTGTCACATGATCATTCAGAAATCACTCTAATATGAAGATTTGCTGCTCAAGAAACATATATTATTATTATCAATGTTGAAAACAGGTGTGTACAATTTTTTTTCAGGATTCTTTGATGCATAGGAAGTTCAAAAGAACAGCATTTATTTGAAATATAATCGTTTGTAACATGTCTTTACTGACACTTTGGTTCAATTTAATACATCCTTGCTAGGGCTGCACGATGTATCATTTTAACATCGATATCGCGATGTGCGCATCCACGATAGTCACATCGCAGATATGTACGATGTCAAGTATGGATCGTAGTTGATGGTGATTCATGATCAGTAGGCAACGTGCCAGCAGCTCTCCGGCCCGTAACGCTTGTGATTCGTGGATTAATTGCAAAGTTCAACCATCATAGTGTGAGAGTTTATCAATTTGCAAGTCCTGTCAGTTTAAACATAAAGCGCAAGAAGACTGGAACTTGCGCGCTGTTTTCTGTCAGCCTCTAAAGCGTATTTTTGTCCCGCCAAAGTTTGACCGGTGACTGATGTAAAGACTGACTGCTGCGCTTGTTTAACTGAGAGAGCGAGCAGAGAGTGAAAGCCCCGGTCGCGCGCGCGCACTCTCACCGTCTTCAAACTGTCTTTCTCGCTCTCCCTCCCTCGCGCATATTAATGAATTGAGTTGAGTTGACTCAGTGATGGATTTCATCCAGTGATGAAATGTTTTCTGTGTTGACAAATCTTGTACGATGTGGTCCGTTAATGACACGTCCGATTCGCGAACTAATGACTCATTTGAACCGATTCACTTTAATGAATGGTTAAAACAACTGATCTGTCCAACACTGAACTCAAGAGACATAAATCAGAAACACTTCACAATAAGGTTCCATTTATTAAAGTCTAGTTAAAGTCATTCTAGAATGATTCATTCTTTCCAAATAGAGCTATTTAAGTAATCTGGTGAAATTGTTTTTATATCGCAATATATATCGCAGAAAAATAAAATATCGCAATGTGATTTTTTACCAATATCGTGCAGCCCTAATCCTTGCTGAATAAAAGTATTCATTTCTTTCATTTCTTTTCGGAAAAAAATATTACTGACCGCAAACTTTTAAACGGTTGTGTATAATGTTACAAAAGCTTTCCATTTCAGATAAATACTGTTCTTTTGAACTTTCTATTCATCAAAGAATCCTGGAAAAAAATTGTAAACAACTGTTTACAAGAGACCGGACAACGGAAGTTGCAATAGTCTATTCTTCACTATTGTAATAATGTATATCAGAGTGAAACATCTCTTCAAACAAGAACAAATGTAGGACGGGGCTTTATTTTGTCTGTGGGGAATTGATTGGATGGTTGTGGTTTGCTATTGGTGGATCTCATGTGAGTGACAGGTTGCCCCGCCCTCGCGCCAGTAAACACGTCATTAGAGAAGAGAAGTCGTTGCCTCCCTCTTGCAACGACTTCTTTTCTCTAATGACCTGTTCATTTATTTTGTTGAATTTATTTTGATTCAAGATTGCGAGACACATGAACTAAAAACTATCATAATGTGCACGGATAAATAACTTATACTAAATATTCCATAAAAAAACAAGAATCGCCTATTTTTATTTCATGCTGCCTTTAACCATCTATCTTTTTCATTCTAAAAACACATTACTTTCCGCCAAAAAAGTACTTTCTATTTTTCTTACCACTCTATATTGCAATTACTTTGCTTATAATACAGGGAGTCAGAGGATGTACTAGATGTAGGTAACTTTAAAATAATAGACTATTTAAACTGTTATTTATTTTACACGTGCTCGCCATAACTTTAAGTTAGTTGTCTTATTTGTCTCATTGCACAATCACTAGTACTGCACTGCGCAATGATACAGGCCAAACAAACACGATCACATTTCAAAGCTCTCTGCATTCTTCATCTGTTTAAAAATCACATCGACAACATATTGTTTGTTACCTTGCAAAAGAAACAGTCCCCAAAGTAAGCCTTCATAACGTCCACCTTCCTCTGCCACAAGCGCGAGAGGGCAGGTGCCGTAAACCGCTACTGTTGTGATAGAAAGTGTCGCGCTTCTACACTTTTTGCGACAGTGTTGAGGGGCAGGGCACGTACACGCCTTTTCCCAATGCCAGACGGTGATTGGCTTACCGCAGCGTGACGCAACTAGTACGCACTGCCTCTCTGAAAGCCAGCCACCGCCCATCGCCGCAACTGACTCCGCCCATTCCGCAGCGAGTACGCGCAGCGCGCGTCTGGACGCTGATGAGAAGCAGCACTGATTAAGCAGAAAAAAAACAGAAAGGAGTTTCAGCGAGCGACTCCCACGAGAAAAGAAACGCCGCACTGTTCGGAAATTTCAATGGGAAGATGATTGTAGTCATTTTTTGAATCAAAATGGCAGAGTGGCACGTACGTTCGGACACGGGAAAGTTGCAACGGATAATTTGAGAGAGACAATTCTGGGATATTAGTGGACTCGAGCTGCGCCGGATTTGATCCGTCCTTAAAGGAGAAGCGCAGCAAACACTGGATTTTTTTTTTTTTTTTACACTGAACTCAGAGAGGTGAGATTTGATGTGTTGAAATTATTTTCACTCATGCTTTAAGTGAATTACACAAACTAACTTATCCTGACTGACTCGAAGTTTCTCTGCATCTCCTGCTTTATGTCTATGGTTACTGCGCGCGCTAACTCGTGGCACACGATACGTGCAAAACAATATTGTGATATTTCTTTTGATTCAGTGTCAACAGACATCAACATAACTAGTGAATGGTGTAACTGGTTTAAATGTGTTAGGATAACTTTAAGCTGGCATTTATGTGCGGCTGAATAAACAACCTTATTTGAGGTGTGACAGATGTCATGGGTGGAGATGAGGATGAGGATGATGATGATGATGGTGCATGTATTATTGAGGACTCACTTCAGTCCCAGTACTGCAGTAATCATGGGCCAAATCTGCACAGTCATCCGGTCCCAGTCACAATGTTTCATTCTCTCTCTCTCTCTCTCTCTCTCTCTCTCTCTCTCTCTCTCTCTCTCTCTCTCTCTCTCTCTCTCTCTCTCTCTCTCTCTCTCTCTCTCTCTCTCTCGTTCTAAAAGTGTGTGGCCACTTTAAGTCAAGAGTTGAAGGTGTGTGAATGTCATTGCATTTAAATGGCAAACTATCAAACCAAGTGGCATCTGCAAACAAAACGATGCTACATATTTTCTCAGAACTAACTTCACTTTTCTGAACCGTTTCGCGTGACTTTTAACCTGGAATCTGGGATTTTTTTTTTAGTGGATAAGTCAGTTCTCCAAGTTCACTCATGTGTCACCACAGGTGTAGTTCATCACATTAACTATCGTTCCAGTTACATTTTACCATCACAAAGTTTCCAAATCAAATAGTTTTTAAAGTTCCCATGAAATCAATTTTGTTTCTTTTAGTATAAAAACGATTTTTGTCTTTTAGTATGATGAATATGTTATCTGTTATCTATAAGCTAGTGTGCTCCAAAACAATGACAAAATTCACATTTAGAAGATAAGCATTAGTCTCACTTCCTCCAATATAGTAGATCAATGAGTTTGATGACATCACTTTGCACTTCAACTTCTCATCAGATTTTCTGTCCAATCAAACGCTCTCTAGAATCTGAAGCCCCGCCCCCTACATTATGAACAGTAGCTGTGGCTGAAATGGTCACTTGTTCACACAATTGCTATTTTCTACATGGTGAATGGCACATAGTGCACTATATAGGGGATAGTGAACGATTCAGACAGTGTAAATATGCTTTCCATTGGGATATGGAGGAGATTAAGAGATTGGGACAACTTTATCGAGCTCAACGGCTCTGGCCGAGCGGTGATATAAACTAAACGCTATTGGCTATTTTTTTTAAAGGGGAGGAGCTGATAGATATGCCCCGCCCCTTCCTGTTTCAGTGGAAATTACGTCAACACATTGAATGCTGCACGTTTCAACTTCAGGGGGTGTTTAAACAAAATATCTGTTGTTTATCAACTGAAACCTAACAAACACTTTTGTTTTGCATGCTCTTGATAATAATAAATACCACTTGGTGTGATACTTTTTTTTTTTTTAATGCAGCTCATACATTTAGTGTTCTTTTAAAATCAGTCACTTCTCATTTTCTGACTGAGTAACTGAGGAAAGTTTGCTGTTGGTGGCAGTGTTGTTTCCCGGGACAGGTGATGTGAGGAATGTGAAGGGTTTGTCTCAGCTGTTAGGAATTGTGCCAAGACATGACTTAACTCTGACAACTGGCCTCGTATACGACTCCCCAGATATTAGCTAGTGTGTTCTGCATGCTTCTGAACCAGATTCATAAGTTAACACTGTTACTGTTCTAAATGCATGCGCTTACAAGAAAGCACTGTGCCGGTGGTGAAATCACCTAAAGGATTATTAGGAACACCTGTTCAATTGCTCATTAATGCAATTATCTAATCAACCAATCACATGGCAGTTGCTTCAATGCATTTAGGGGTGTGGTCCTGGTCAAGACAATCTCCTGAACTCCAAACTGAATGTCAGAATGGGAAAGAAAGGTGATTTAAGCAATTTTGAGCATGGCATGGTTGTTGGTGCCAGACGGGCCGGTCTGAGTATTTCACAATCTGCTCCGTTACTGGGATTTTCACGCACAACCATTTCTAGGGTTTACAAAGAATGGTGTGAATAGGGAAAAACATCCAGAATGCGGCAGTCCTGTGGGCGAAAATGCCTTGTTGATGCTAGAGGTCAGAGGAGAATGGGCCGACTGATTCAAGCTGATAGAAGAGCAACTTTGACTGAAATAACCACTCGTTACAACCGAGGTATGCAGCAAAGCATTTGTGAAGCCACAACACGCACAACCTTGAGGCAGATGGGCTACAACAGCAGAAGACCCCACCGGGTACCACTCATCTCCACTACAAATAGGAAAAAGAGGCTACAATTTGCAAGAGCTCACCAAAATTGGACAGTTGAAGACTGGAAAAATGTTGCCTGGTCTGATGAGTCTCGATTTCTGTTGAGACATTCAGATGGTAGAGTCAGAATTTGGCGTAAACAGAATGAGAACATGGACCCATCATGCCTTGTTACCACTGTGCAGGCTGGTGGTGGTGGTGTAATGGTGTGGGGGATGTTTTCTTGGCACACTTTAGGCCCCTTAGTGCCAATTGGGCATTGTTTAAATGCCACGGCCTACCTGAGCATTGTTTCTTACCATGTCCATCCCTTTATGGCCACCATGTCCCCATCCTCTGATGGCTACTTCCAGCAGGATAATGCACCGTGTCACAAAGCTGGAATCATTTCAAATTGGTTTCTTGAACATAACAATGAGTTCACTGAACTAAAATGGCCCCCACAGTCACCAGATCTCAACCCAATAGAGCATCTTTGGGATGTGGTGGAACGGGAGCTTCGTGCCCTGGATGTGCATCCCACAAATCTCCATCAACTGCAAGATGCTATCCTATCAATATGGGCCAACATTTCTAAAGAATGCTTTCAGCACCTTGTTGAATCAATGCCACGTCGAATTAAGGCAGTTCTGAAGGCGAAAGGGGGTCAAACACAGTATTAGTATGGTGTTCCTAATAATCCTCTAGGTGAGTGTATACCGTGGTGCTGTCATTTTATGTAAAAAAACAAACAAAAAACATAGTACTATAAAGACTTTTTGTTAAAATTCATAAGATTCTTGAGTTGTTTTTATAGAGAGGCTTTCGGTTTGAAACCAAATCACAACACAGGTTTAAAAATCCTCATTAAATATTAACACAGAGCAGAAATAGAAGTTGCATCATAGAGCCTGGAGGGAAAGGTAAAGCCGGATGAGAATCTCTCAAACACGCACTTTACCACTTGTTTTTTCCTGTTTAGTTTTTCTGGTTTCTGTTTATTTTCCCGTTTGAGTTTTTCTGGATTCTGTTTATTTTTCCGTTTGAGTTTTTCTGGTTTCTGTTATAGTTGTTAAGTTAAATTTTAGTAATCCAAAAGCATGTCTAATTAATTGAAATAATGAAGTTTATACGGTTTAACAACAATTTATTAAAAGTTTAGCTAACACTATGAAATGTTTTATTCCGTTTTATGGTGTAATTAAATTTGAATAATCATTTAATGAATTCTTAAACTTTAAAAATTTATTAAGTTATCACAAATTTTCCAATAATAGGGCCTTATGATCCCCCCCCCAACCCCCCCCGCCCCCAATCATTTTTCTGGATTTATGATTTATTATCAAAAATGGCGGTAATCAAAATAAGGCATAAAACATTACAATTTAATCAATATCTTAAAAGGTAACAATTTATTTTATCTTTTAACAAAGCACTGCAAGGCAAAGGTTAGCTATTGAAAAGAAAAATGATCATATTCCTTTAAAAAAAAAAAGTTTTAAAGATTTTATTATTATTAATACTTTGAGAAGTACATCCTGATAGTAATATATTTCTGTCTACATTTCTTCAAGTTAGACCTTTTATTTGATGGGTTGTCGTGAACACCTTTGAGTTTCTTTTTTTATATAATATGATGATAATTTTTATTACATAAAATTTTTAAGTGGCTGAAGTTTATGTCCTCATATAGTGAGACGGCAGACGCTGAAAACACCGTGAGCGTCACGCTTGAGTTTGTGTAGTGGACGAAACTGCGACACTCAGATTTGAAAAGCAATATTGAGTGGATATCACGATTTAATTAAGTGTTTTGACCTCAGTTTGATATTATTTTGGCCTCAGTTTGATATTTTCTTCCAAAATATCTCAAATTTTTTGCTAAATGACAGAAGCGTTATACTGTAAATTCCTGTTTTTATGACTGGATTCTATTCCGCCATGGCGGAAATCATTGGGTACTGTAGTGTATCTGTATGATGAATCTAGCTTGTTGGAGAAATCTGAAGCATTTTTGGACCACAACAATAAGAGGAAACTGCCATAGGAAGTAGTGAAACTCTCGGTCATCAAGTTGCCTGGATTTTTTACTTTGAAGGGATGCGGTAATCCATCCTTCAGGCCCTGATTGACACCGTGTTCAATGATCCGACTAAACCTTGAAGTCCCCCTGTGGTGAAAATCCAGCTTTTAATGTTGTTTATATGTCTATATGGTGTTTTTAATATGCTTTAAGACAAACCATGTGTAAATTCATAAGTCGACAGCATTGCTGAGTGTTTTCTCCTTTAAACTGCAGTGAACCAAAGACAGTCTCAAAAACACGGTTTGAAATCGCTGGTGTTTCTGACGTCACAAACAACCTTGTAACCAATCAGATCAACCAGTGGATCTCTGAGCTGAGTGAGTGAGTGGAGGCGGGGCTCAATAGAATTACATTCAAGCTATTTTAACGCATGACCATTTTTTTTTTTCAAGGAAAAAACATTTTAATGTCATTTTGGTGATCAAAGATGAGTTTTAACTTAAAGGGATACAATTATTGACTAGGGGGGACTTTAACCGTTACAGCATCTGCTGTTTTTTGTCACATTTATGTCTTAAATATTTCTCTCTTGAATATGTCAGCTGTACTTCAGATAGTAAAGTTATTTAGCTGAATTGCAAATTGCAGACAGCTGTGAGCAGACGGACAGCTGAAAGGGAGTATGTGTCATATCCCCGGCTGTAAATAACTGGAAACAACAGTAATTATTACTTTTACCATTTGTCTGAAGCCCTTCTGTATTCAGACACAGGCTAATGCGCGTTGACAGGTCATTGTTCGCTTACCAGCCAAGCCAATTTTTGTATAAAGATGTTCATGCGTTTGCCGTGTTATTTTGCTTACTTTGTGCATTTTGTCTTCAGAAATATGTGTATTGGCTTTCCAAATTGACCACAATATGTGCCAGTCCTAAATTATCATCGAGCAATAAATCATCTTGGATTTAAGTATCTTACAGGGTGTAATTTTTCTTGGAGCTTGTTTTTTGAGATGATCTGAAATTCAAAGCTTGGTGTTATGTTTGTCCAATCCAAACAAATATTTGGAGTGGATTTGGATGTTATTCGGGTCCATGTGTTGTTTAATTCCAGAACTTGCATTTCAAATGACTTTTAAGCCTCTATAAACTCCCAGCAAAATCATTCACTATGAAGCTTTAATGATGAGTTACGATGGTTTTTCCTCATAGATCGTGACATTCACGCAATATTGAAAACTCTGTTATTCACCCTCATGTCGTTCCAAGCGCGTTAGTCCTTCGTTCATCATTTGAAACGCATATGAAAATGTTTTTAATGAAACCTGAGAGATTTCTATCCCTCGCTGAAGGTTTATTCACTTTGATACTCCAAAAAGTTCATAAACGCATTGTAAAAGTAATCCGTATGAATTGAGCAGTTTAATTCTAGTCTTCTGAAGATATATAATTGCTTTATGCTTTTATTTAGGTGAAACTTGAAAAATTAATATCGTGCAAAAGTTCATTTATTTCAGTAATTCAACTTAAAATGTGAAACTAATGTATTATATAGACTCATTACATGCAAAGTGAGATATTTCAAGCCTTTATTTGTTATAATTTTGATGATTATGGCTTACAGCTTATGAAAACCCCAAATTCAAAATGAGAATATTGTGAAAAGGTTTTCATAAGCTGTAAGACATAATCATCAAAATTATAACAAAAAAAGGCTTGAAATATCTCACTTTGCATGTAATGAGTCTATATAATACATTAGTTTCACCTTTTAAGTTGAATTCTGAAATAAACTTGCACAATATTACATTTTTTCGAGTTTCACCTCTATATATAAACATTGATCAACGCACAGAGCTCATAAAAAACCATGATCAACCGCGCTTGCTTTGTGCAATAACAAACCTCATTGGTTCTCGCGTGTCAAGCAAGCATGTTTGAGCTTCTACTTGCCATATTTGATGTGCTTTATGTATGTGCATTGATCAATGTTTATGTGAATGAAAGCCTAAATTAAATCTGTTCATAAAGGGTTTATATTTCTACACAAGACAAAAGTTTTGGGCGATTGGACTTTTAGTGGAGGGACACAAACATCTAAAAAAAAATATAATAATTTGAAGATGAATGAATGTCTGTATTAATGTTTGTATTATAAATATTAATATATAAATATAAATATTTCAAATATAAATAACACATTTTTCTTAAATATATACATGCCATGTATGTGTATTTTTATATACAAAATAATTATACACAGCACACACACATATATTATGTAAACACAAACTTTTATTCTGGATGCGATTTAATCGTTTCACAGCCCTACTTTATTTAATGTAGTCTTGATGTATTCTAAACAATTCTCTTGCTTATTGATTAAAACAGTGATGTACTCGAGTCCGGTCTCTGACTCGAGACCGATTTCTGCTTTCTCGGACTCGTCTAGGACTTGTTCCTTCAAAGACTCGGTCTTGACTCGGACTCGACTGTATTTGAAAACCAACGGACTCGGACTCGACCCTTCAAAGACTCGGTCTTGACTCGGTCTCGACCCTTCAAAGACTCGGTCTTGACTCGGTCTCGACCCTTCAAAGACTCGGTCTTGACTCGGTCTCGACCCTTCAAAGACTCGGTCTTGACTCGGTCTACTCGGTCTTGACTCGGTCTCGACCCTTCAAAGACTCGGTCTTGACTCGGTCTCGACCCTTCAAAGACTCGGTCTTGACTCGGACTCGACTGTATTTGAAAACCAACGGACTCGGACTCGACCCTTCAAAGACTTCGGTCTTGACTCGGTCTCGACCCTTCAAAGACTCGGTCTTGACTCGGTCTCGACCCTTCAAAGACTCGGTCTTGACTCGGTCTCGACCCTTCAAAGACTCGGTCTTGACTCGGTCTCGACCCTTCAAAGACTCGGTCTTGACTCGGACTCGACCCTTCAAAGACTCGGTCTTGACTCGGTCTCGACCCTTCAAAGACTCGGTCTTGACTCGGTCTCGACCCTTCAAAGACTCGGTCTTGACTCGGTCTCGACCCTTCAAAGACTCGGTCTTCAAAGACTACCAGTCCTCGAGATTTTTTTTTCCAACGCATTTTTTTTATGTTCATATAAAAAAACCACACAACACATAACAACAACAATAATAAAATCCAATGTTGACGGGCATTATTTGAAAATGACATCCCATGGTGCAATGCAAAGGCCTAACTGTTGATTATTAACTGGGGTGATATTAAATCATGAATATCAAAACTGACATGTCGAGACAAAATCTCGATTCGGACTTGCTTCCTCAAAGACTCGGTCTTGACTCGGACTCGACTGTATTTGAAAACCAACGGACTCGGTCTCGACTCGGACTCGACCCTTCAAAGACTCGGTCTCGACTCGGACTCGGCATAGGCGGTCTCGTCCCCATCACTAGATTAAAACTCCAGATCTACAACAGGTGATTTCTTAACTTTGATTTTTGTGAATCCAACCAGTTGGGTCTTAGAAATAGTCTTTGGGGTTTTCTTCACCCAATTTTTTATGTCTTCAGAGGTCACAAAAATCAAAATCATCCAGTCGTTTAGAAAAGTACAAATATGTCCTCAACAAACAGCATGATCTAAAGCATTAGCTATGTTTGTAGCATTTCAGGTTTTCTTCAAACTCCTAAACCTAAGTATGAGCAATAGTGATGTTTTGAAATAGTTTGGATGTAAAAGTAAGCCAGCTTAAGTAGGTAAGTAGGTGCCTGTCTGCTCCTGATGGATGTGCGAGGCAGAACAGGTGTTGACACGACACTTTCTGTAGTCCGGGGCCCCAGTAAAGACACAGAAACTGGGCCGTTTCTCTAAAGTACAGGATCCTAAGGGAAAAGTGGGCCAGCTCTGACCTTCTTATCACAGTGAGAAGAGACCGCACCTGATCTATTTGAGTTAAGTGGTCAGTCTTCACCAGTCCTGCTCAATATCTCTCTTTCAGTGTTTGACAGGGCGCAGAGAAATGTTTGAAGGGAAAGATGCATCATCAGTGGCTTATCTTGTCTCAAATCTTGGATACCGTCTTAACTTGAGCACTCAAAGGCAACATAAACAGGGAAAGGCTGTAATACATTTAATTTGTACTGTAATAGAATGTGAAGGTAACCAGTAAATTAGTTACGGTAGTTACATCATGTTCTGACCCCTAGTTATTTTCTTTCTTTTAGAACATAATGTCGCAAATACAAAGAACAGCTTACTTATTCATGCAACAAAAGTGGATGGTGATTATACTGTCAAGCTTCAAAAAGGACAATAAAGCAACATTAAAGCTCCATAAAACTGTGTCCTAACCATGCATGATGCAACAACATTCCAGCTGGGATTTATCTGTCCACACTGAGCACTTTTCCTTGTGGATTTTGAGAGATTTATCATATAATACGTTTTCCAAAACTTCCACAATGAATTTCGTCTCCTCCATGTCTAAAGTTTAATACTCACATCTTTATAATTTACTTCTTGTATAGTATGAGACAGAAAAAAAACATGAAAGGAACAAAACATAAACCGCTTTGCTGTAAAGTACACAAACGTTCATGCATCCACACCAGTAGGTGTCAGCAGGGCTTGGCATTAGGGCTGTCACTTTTGTGAAAAAATCCTGTTCGATTTCTGAGACCTAAGTGTTCATTGAATCGATTGTAAAATCGATTTTCCATGTCTAAAGTCGTTTCCAATTTCAACACCAAATATAGGCAAATCCACGGACACCTAACAGGCATTAGGACGAACGTAAAGAGGGCTTGAGACGCGTAAAAGTCAGCAATATTTCTGATGATTTATTGGCGTGAAGTTTCGTGCACAATGACAAACAGGAGTGCAATATTCAGGGATTGAAGTTAACACCCTCCAACTCGCCAAATGCAGGTAAAAATGAACTTTGGCGGGAAACGCTGTCAAATCACGAGCCAATTTGGTGTGTTTCTATGTTTACTCACTTTGCTGGGGAAGTTTGTGTGAGCCAAATCTGCGCGGATTTAGCGCAAATACGCAACTTGTGAGTCCTCATGATATATTAAATATATATACGCATTTCTGGCTTACTTGAACACACACGCGCTTGTTCATTTGCATTGAAGTAATAGCGAATATTAAAAAGCATTTGGTTAACAGAAAATACATTGTTATTTTCCAGCATCCTACATGTTCTGTGTACTGTATTGATCTGTCCACCTAAAACACATTTTTGGTTAAAAAAAAAAAAGGCAGTTAAAATCGATTCCCTATTTTCGTTTTCGAAACTTGTGTTGGTTGGTCCGATCGATTGTGCAATCTATTTTCGAACGTAAAGTGACAGCCCTACTTGGCAGTAACTTTTTTGCTTCCCAGTCACTGTGGCTAGTGGTTTCCCAAAGTTACTAGCTACTCAGCATTTTCACTGGCCACAATTTCGGCATAAATATCATAGGGAAAAACTGGCATATACACTCACCGGCCACTTTATTAGGTACCCCATGCTAGTAACGGGTTGGACCCCCTTTTGCCTTCAGAACTGCCTCAATTCTTCGTGGCACAGATTCAACAAGGTGCTGGAAGCATTCCTCAGGGAGTTTGGTCCATATTGACATGATGGCATCACACAGTTGCCGCAGATTTGTCGGCTGCACATCCATGATGCGAATCTCCCGTTCCACCACATCCCAAATATGCTCTATTGGGTTGAGATCTGGTGACTGTGGAGGCCATTTTAGTACAGTGAACTCATTGTCATGTTCAAGAAACCAATTTGAAATGATTAGAGCTTTGTGACATGGTGGAAGTAGCCATCAGAGGATGGGTAAATGGTGGCCATAAAGGGATGGACATGGTCAGAAACAATGCTCAGGTAGGCCGTGGCATTTAAACGATGCCCAATTGGCACTAAGGGGCCTAAAGTGTGCCAGGAAAACATCCCCCACACCATTACACCACCACCACCAGCCTGCACAGTGGTAACAAGGCATGATGGTTCCATGTTCTCATTCTGTTTACGCCAAATTCTGACTCTAACATCTGAATGTCTCAACAGAAATCGAGACTCATCAGACCAGGCAACATTTTTCCAGTCTTCAACTGTTCAATTTTGGTGAGCTCTTGCAAATTGTAGCCTCTTTTTCCTATTTGTAGTGGAGATGAGTGGTACCCGGTGGAGTCTTCTGCTGTTGTAGCCCATCCGCCTCAAGGTTGTGCGTGTTGTGGCTTCACAAATGCTTTGCTGCATACCTCGGTTGTAACGAGTGGTTATTTCAGTCACTGTTGCCCTTCTATCAGCTCGAACCAGTCTGGCCATTCTCCTCTGACCTCTGGCATCAACAAGGCATTTCCGCCCACAGAACTGCCGCTCACTGGATGTTTTTTCTTTTTCGGACCATTCTCTGTAAACCCTAGAGATGGTTGTGCGTGAAAATCCCAGTAGATTAGCAGTTTCTGAAATACTCAGACCAGCCCTTCTGGCACCAACAATCATGCCACGTTCAAAGTCACTCAAATCAACTTTCTTCCCCATACTGATGCTCGGTTTGAACTGCAGGAGATTGTCTTGACCATGTCTACATGCCTAAATGCACTGAGTTGCCGCCATGTGATTGGCTGCTTAGAAATTAAGTGTTAACGAGCAGTTGGACAGGTGTACCTAATAAAGTGGCCGGTGAGTGTAGATATTTTTAATATTATCTCATAATTTTGCAGCAGGTTTATTAGGCTGCTGTCACTTTAAGTCCTGACGGACGGATCTATTACACTGGTACACGTGCGTTTTCTTTCTCAAAGGTTTACGTTCACTTAAAACATAACTGACTGTGTTTGTGAATACTCACCCAGACCGGCAATTTTACAATTATTTTCTGTGTATTTGACCGTTTAAGCTCAATAAGCAGCAAAAAAAAAACAATTAAGTACTGAGAGGCGGCTTTATGTGCACGCTTTGGGTGTTTGAGCACAAAATCTGCGGGAATGAGTAAAATTATGCGCAATACATGCAATCCCACGCTGAAATTCAAGCCCTGTAACAGCAACAATATTCATCCGGAGCAAATGAAACGAGTGAGTGAGGAGAGGCGGGTTTGTGTGTCACTCGCTGTCAGAGAGCGAGAGAGAGAGAGTATCTGGTATCATGTATCTAGTCTGCAGAAAATGAGTATTGGAAGCGTTTCAGATATTTCAGTATTGATATGTATCGAAAAATCTATATTTTTGACAACATACATTGCACTTAGTTTGTTAATTCAGATGCCTTTTTAAAAGACTACAATTGAAATGTGTATAATATATAAAGTTCAACCCGCCGAAGTGGCTAGTAGGAGTGACTGTGTTACACACCACTGATGAAATACACCCACATTTGGCGGGTTGGCGGATGTTAATGTCCTGGGTGTCAGTATTAAGTCCATTTAAGACCATTGCTGTTGGAACAAACAGAAACTAAACTGCTAAACTGAACCTTATGGCACTTTTCCACTGCATGGTACGGTACGGCTCGCTTCGGCTCGCTTTAAATGGTACCACCTCTGTTGAGGTTCCAAGCGTACCGATACTAAAATGTGACGTGAACACACTGCAGATCATTGATTGGTCAGACAGAATCGTTACTACCAGCATCATTGTATTTGCGAGACATCAAACCCGCTAGAGCCATCGCTGTAGCACCTGTTTTAAAAACTACTTGCTTGACTTGCTTGAAGAAAAAAAGAAAGAAAAAAACGTCCAAAAAAGAAATGGCTGAATCGTGGTCAGTGGACGAAGTGCAGACTCATTGGTTGCCGAGGAGTGGATAAACTATAATGATCAGTCTATAATCCCACTTTGAAGCGGTACTAACTGCAGTGGAAAAGCAAACCGAGCTAAAGCGAACTGAGCCATGCCGTACCGAGCCGTACCATGCAGTGGAAAAGCGAAGCGAGCCGAGTACCCGAGAGTCGTACCCGAGAGTCGTACCCGAGAGTCGTACCCGAGAGTCGTACCCGAGAGTCGTACCCGAGAGTCGTACCCGAGAGTCGTACCCGAGAGTCGTACCCGAGAGTCGTACCCGAGAGTCGTACCCGAGAGTCGTACCCGAGAGTCGTACCCGAGAGTCGTACCCGAGAGTCGTACCCGAGAGTCGTACCCGAGAGTCGTACCCGAGAGTCGTACCCGAGAGTCGTACCCGAGAGTCGTACCCGAGAGTCGTACCCGAGAGTCGTACCCGAGAGTCGTACCCGAGAGTCGTACCCGAGAGTCGTACCCGAGAGTCGTACCCGAGAGTCGTCCCCTGCAGTGGAAAAGCGCCATTAGACACCAAGAAATCAAAATGGACAATCTTATTTTTCTACAGAATGTTGCAGTGATTTATTACAATTTATTTATCCATGCACATTTAAAAAAAAAATCACATGCCCTCATAGTCTTTAATTAAAAACATAAATGTACCCTAACTGGACAATAATCCATCACCTCCAGCAACTTGTAACTTGCACGAGATTGCGTCAACGATCCGATCAACGGACAAAATCGAGTCCCAGCCTACAGGCTTTTGTTGATGTTGTTTCAGGAACTGTTTTGCTCTAATACTCGTCACAATAGGGAATAACAGGCAATATGTTAACATCGCAATAATGCTAATGTTAACCATCCACAACAAGTGGATACAGTTTTAAGATGTGTTGTTATCAGGTCGTTTCCCAATACTGGTGTACTTTATTTCTACATTCATAAGTTCATTTTACCAGTAAAGTACATAGTTTTAGTGTGTATGAGAATTAGGACACAGTCCAAGACTTGAAAGATGTCAAACCAGTGGTGTAACTGAATCTCATTTAATGTTTCTGTTACTTTTAGGCCTTTGTTTGGATTCTCTTTCTTCATTTGTAGAGTTTGGCTGTAATGGAAACAGGAAATTATAGGCCTTATCATGACGGACGTGAAGTTGGAGCAACCATATTTTCCTTAAGTCTAGTTTAACCATTGTTACATCTTAAATTGCACCTTTAAATAACTCTTGGACCATTATTTGTGTGAGTGAGGAGGGTCCAGAATTAACTTATGCTGTGAACTATACAGGAAACCCCAGTATAATATTAAAGGTTAAAATTAACTGATTTTTAAGTTGCTTACATTTAAGTTATATTAATACATTTTTAATGACAATTGTTTCCACCGGTTTTTTAATATAAATATTTAAACAGTTGCTTTCATAGAAACATCTAGGATTTATTTAAACACTTTTAATATTGAAGAAGTTACAGTGTATATGCATATATTTAGCAAAATGCTCATATTTTTAGCTCACTAACAGGTTTTTGCACATTGAAAAGCTTTTCTAAGGTAACATTACGTGACATTGTTTACAAGCTGATGTCTTTCCGCTGTTGAAACACTGATTGAGCGATTACATGTGCATTGATACGGATTTCGGTAAGTTGTACTGTATCTTTAAACAAACCGTCTGATGTCCATTTTGTGCTGTAACTAGTAGTAAAGCTAAAGAGATGATCGGTATACTTCACTTCGCTTGAACTGTCACATTTAAGAGTGCCAAAATGGTATTTGTTTGAATTTCGTAATAAAATTGACAGAATTGAAAAGCTGAGACTTTGTTTCATATCAAAAGTAACACACAGTTTACTGAGCTTTATTGGATGGGAGGCACAATACAAAGTTTTGTTCATTCATCAACTGAAAACGGGATAGAGACGGGAAAAAATGATTCTTGAGATTTAAGACTCGAGATCTGTAATAGGAAATTTACAAAAGAAAACTAATATTTATTTTGTGTGCAAAGATGTTACCAAACAGTGAAGTCTTAAAGGAGACACACCCCTCTTAAATGTTTAAATCAGAGGCCACTAATTGGTGTAGAAAATGGCCCTTTATTTATTAAATTATGGCAATTTTTGATGTAAAAATCCTACAATCTTATACAATAAATGCACCTAAAATAATAAAAAATGCAATTCATGACCATTTAAAAAAACAAAAAAAAACAAGCAATTGGAATTGACTGAATTGGCATGGAATAACCCTCTGAATGTGTGTGATTGTATTTGTTCCTTCAGGGGTTAATAATTCGAGTGAAGTCCAGCTTTCTGTTGTGTGTGTGTGTGTGTGTGTGTGTGTTCATCTGGCAGACGATGTGAGACAGCTTCTGCTGGGTTTCTTGTGTCCTCAGGCCTCGTTCTGCTCCGTCTCGGTGTGTGTCCTGAAGCAAACCTTTCTAAAGGGGAAATGGTGTGTGCATAATCCTTGTTACTGATATATCCAGCCTCAAAACTTCTCATTATCTCCCTGTAATCCCCATTCAACTCGCAACGTGTCTTAACCGGGTACGATATGCAAAAAATACTCACAGCTGTTCTGGAGGTGTTTGATGTGAGATTTTCGGCCAATGAGATTTCATTGTGGGCGGGGCTATCCAGCATAATACGTTTTTTTTATACACCGACCGAGATCACTTTCTGTATTATTAAAAGGTTAGTTCACCCAAAAATGAAAATTCTGTCATTAATTACTCGACCTCATGTTGTTCCAAACACTTAAGACTTATGTTCATCTTCTGAACACAAATGAAGAAGTTTTTGATGAAATCTGAGATATTTCTGCCCCTCCATTGACAGTCTATGCAACTACCACTATGACGTTAAAAAGAGAAATCCATATTTTCTAAACCGACACGATCGCTTATACGATAAAAGATTGAATCTAGGCTTTATGAATTTAGAATTTAGCAGGATGGATTTTGATTGGCTGTCAATATTTGTATCGCTCATCAGCTGGAGAAAATAGTTTTCCAACAGTTTTGTTTCTCTCTGCCGTTATTGTTGCTATTCTTTTACATTTAGAAAGATTTTTAGAACTATCTTTGCCATTATAATTATTGCTCTTGGTGTGAATGTGCCTTTATGAATTTAGAGTTTAGCAGAATGGACTTTGATTGGCTGTCAATATATTTTTAGAAATCACTCCTCAGTTGGAAAAATAGCTTTCCAACAATATTGTTTCTCTGTGCTGTTATTGTTGCTATTTTACATTTAGAACTACTATAGTTATCGCTGTTGGTGTGAATGTGCCTTTAGAGTCACATTGCAAGCCCAAATGTGTTGTTTCCCTGTTTTGTTTCCTATCAGAATCTATATGGAATAATTTTGGTGAAGGTGGGAGCTAATTATGACTTTAGGGAAGGCGGTTTACTGCATCTGTTTTCATTCGGTACACGAAAAAGCGTAGTGTGTTAAAGGTGCGGCATGCTCATTAAAGTCAATACGAGCACAATAATGTCATGTTTTGGTTTTGGATCTGACTCACTCTTCCTGTGCCGCCCATGTTGGGGTCTTTGTCCCGGGAACGGGCGCCATAGAGAGGACAGGAAAACTACCATTGCTGTGGTTGCTTACATGCCAGGCCTCCACCTTTCTGTCCTCGCTCACTGAGTCTCTCTGGTTCATTATTCTTAAAGGTTTAGTTCACTGTCATTATTTGCTCTCCCTCTTGTCGCTCCAAACCCGTTTCGTTCATCATCAAAACACAAATGAAGATTTTTTTTTTTTTTGAATGAAATCTGAGATCTGTATTGACAGCTATGCAACTACCACTTTGACACTTTAAAAAGTTCATAAAGAGATCGTAAAACTAATCTATATAAATTGAGTAGTTTAAAGTTCAAACATGATTTCTTTATGATGAACAGATTGACAAGCGAACATAAACAGAAGCTCAATCACACTTGTTTGACTTGCAAAAACAAACCTCATTGGTTCTCGCACTTCAAGCAAGCATGCTTGATCTTCAGTTTACCATAATTGATGTGTGCGTTATGAATGTTTGTCAATTTTTATGCCTCTTAGTTTTTTAGCTTGATGAGCACCAGTAAAGCTACTATGAGCTTTCTTGGCCTCTCATTAGCATGCTAAAACTACAGATTTTGTTGTCTTCATCAGCAGTCGTTGTGTTGCGGTAAAGCTGCATAAGATAAAGTCAAGATCTATGAATTTTTAAATATGCTTGGGTCAACACTGCATTGAAAATGCATAACATGTGGCCTGCGCTCTCCTACTGAAATATTACGTTCTTCTAGCCATCTATAACAAAACCCAGAGGAACCAGGACACATGTAAAGCCTTGCGTTGCAGTAGATGTCAACGCCGGCTCTGAACGCACCTGTCAGCGCCTAGTGTTACTCGTGCATGACTGTGTTATAGCATGGGATGCTGGGTAAATAAAGCACAACTGCAGCTTCAGAAAGGCTTTGTGTGCTGTCAGAGGGCTCTGTCTCTTTAATTACAGTAAAGATTGTGACGTGGGCTTGAGCACATGTGCTGAGGTCAGCAGACACACTGGAGTGTCGCTCCGCACCGATCACATGACTAGTATGCAGCACTGCGATTGGCTAACGGCTCCAACTTATGACGGCACAGGTCAGAAGTAGCCAGATGCAGGGTCATTGTTGTGTCATTAAGTCCCTGAAGGCGTCCATGGAGATCATATAGCCTATAAAACATGGAATTTTCTTATATATGCATGACATTTCTGACAATCTACTAATTTTTACAGAGTATCTTTAAAGAGTTCCTATTATGCTGCTTTTTTTTTTTTAAATGCTAGGTACACACTGCACAATTTTAGCCCCGATTTCCATTTGCTGACAGTTTTGTGGAAATCGACAAATGTCCAAAATTGGAGGCTAATAGGTACACGTTCTGAAATGTGTTTTGACCGACTGACGATCTACAGCCAATGAGAGATGCGACAGAACATCAGCAAGCATGGCTTTTGCAAGCAACCATTCTCTCCTTCATATTATTCAGGGGTTTTTTTTGCTGCAAATTGGCGCACAGACAACTTGGATCACTAGCTTTTTGCATGCATCATTTTAACAAGAAGAAATCCAGTATCGAGAACTCCTGCCTCATGCATGATCTTTTGCAATTTCCTGCAACAGTTCTCGCGTGTTTTTGTTGTGAAACATGGTTTGAGTTGTCTGCGTTTCTTCCTATTGAAATGTTGTGTAATGTGACCTCCTTTACCACAGGAGTTTGTGAAACTGTAGTGTGAAATTGTGTACATTTGAGTTAAATTCCTCAATCTGATGCACTTTGAGAGTTCAAAATGAAGAGATCCAACCCTTATTCAGTGTGCAAATTGAACACAGAAAGAAGTCCGTGCATTGACTTGTTGTACCTGGACTTTAAAGTGGACTCAAACCTCTTTTTAGCTGTAATACTAGTAAAAATAATGATAATAATGTTATAATATTATTCCTATGACCGTAATAGCCTTATGTTGTAAAACAAATGCACTGAAAAATAAATGAAACTTTCGTAATTCGTTTTGTCATAATTTCTATACTTGAAAGAGAGAGGCTAAACACGTGAGCTTTTATTTTGTCGGAAAACCAGTTTACAAACGCGTCTCATTACAAATCTGGTGAAATGCTGTAATCGTCAACTATGCAGATGTGAAAATAAAACGTAGTCTTCTGATAAGGACACACAGCCTTATCGCGCTTTCGATTTTAGTTTGTTTGACAGTAATGCCTTAAAGTAACAACAGGTAGCTTTTGCTCTCGGGGTCCCCCTACAGTTGGGAAACAGTATTGTCCTCTACTACTGTCGTAAACTCTGTCATCCTACATGCCCGTGCAATTGTTGACAAGCACGATAGCCCTGAACACTGTAGGAGGAGGTCACATGCAGGTGTTCTGCTTGCGTCGCGTGTGAAATGTCTTCATCCCAGGTACAGTGGCATATATTTCAGCATGTCATATGAATATAATTTCATGGGTTTTATTTTTTTTCTAACGACAAATGATCGCGATGCTCACGTTAACAAGCCAGCGTCATTATAGTAGCCTAGTCTATTGGTTACCGTTTTACTGAATCTATATGATACTTCAATGCAATGTTTGAGTGGTTGATAATAACCATATATCGTCAATATTATAATATCAAGCTACCATAAATGAATCTGCAAATATTACAAATCGATTTGCATTATAGCTTGAGGCAAGACAAATAAACAAATATCACAGACATGTTAGGTATCCTAAAATATGATTTTATTAATAATCTTCCTCCTTTCTTTGTACATGTTGAGTAGACTACACTTTTTAGGTCAAACATTTGCTATTTGCATTTCATCGATTGCAAAGTTCAAATCAGAACGAGAATACTAGCGATAGCTAACCATCAAAAACTAGAATATCGTTTACTAGCTACCAGATTGATAATTCGCTACTACTCTAGCGAATTAGAGAGGTTAGAGAGAGGCATTCTTTTTTCGATGGGGGGTTCGATGCTCCCTGCACACGCAAGGTCTCTCGCTCGCTTTCTCTCTCTGCCGTCCGCGCGCGTTGGAGCACAGTCTCTGTCTCGCGTGCGCGCTCGCTCTAGATTCCGGGAGATTTGAACTAATTTGCGGTATAACTTGTCGATCACGAGTGGCTCAACAGGTAGATCTATAGATAAACTCATCTTTGAGGCATTTGACCGACCGGGTTGACAATTTAGAGTGAGAAACCGGGGGTGTGGCGTGTGAGCGTGTGAAACCAATCAAATGCGGGTGTCTCATGGCCAATGCGTGAGTTGGCAGCTCTGCAATGTTGATCCTCGTTCTGCCTTTAACGCGATCACTTTCTCTTTTTCTCTTTTTGCTTTGCTCCGATAAAACCTTTGCTTTCTTGTTTTTCTGTGCTGCTTCGGCCATGACTATAACATTTGGCTCGCAAGTCCGATTTTAAGGAAGTGGGGGTGGTGGTGGAAGTGACGTATATGCCGTAAAGCAGTCGAATTTTGTAGTTCTCTTTGTTCGCCGGTTACTACCCGAAACCCGAAGTTTAAAAGTACGATTAAAAACGCTACAGACCCCGTCAGGCTATGGCAGACGTGTCATTCAACCTATTGTAAGTCGATGTACCATCACAAGAGACTTGGAAATATATTATGAAGGTTGAAAAGTTACCTGTTGTTACTTTAAAACACAACATTAAAGACTTTTATGTTATTATGAGAAGTTTAAATATATTTCCGCCGGGCTACCACAGTCTACTTAATGAATGTGAAGCACTGAAATCTATTTGTGGCGGTCAATGTTGATGTTGTGACGCCTCCATTGTAGTCTTGAGTTTTTTTACGGGAACAAACACGTTTATTCCTCATTTAAATAATTCCCACCCAAGGCATATGCAGAATAAAGAGGCGGGGCCTGATTGAGTTAGTTAGTAGTGTGTTGAAACTCACGGTTATGGTAAGACGTGTGACATTTCCTAAACATGCTCAAAATGCTTGACCAATTACAACACTCTGCTCCAGCCGACCAATCAGAGCACAGTGTGCTTTTCAGAAGGAGGGGCTTCATAGAGACAGGAACTAAACAGAGTGTTACTGACAGACTGAGAGGTGCTGCAACATTGTCAAATATGGGAAAATTATGTTTTCTGAACACTCAAGCATGAAAACCTATTCCTCAGATCAAGCAAAGCACGTGAACAGTGAATTGCCCGATAAAGTATCGAGAATGTGAATTGATTTTTTTTTTTTCTCTAGGCATAGTCTGTTGATTCGATTAGAAACATTGATGCATGTTTGAGTAATAGTGTAAGTAGGAGTTTCCTTAATGAACTCATGATGTTCATTTCTCCTGTACGAGAGGTCAGACCAAGATTTATAGCTCTGTGATATGACTCATTCACTCCTTGGTGAAGGTTTCCACAAATTATCATTGCAAAGACTCTCCAGACCACCCTGTATGTTCCTGATTCACAGCCCTCTTGTGTAGCTCGAATGAAGACGACTGCACTAAAAACCACAAAAAATCAATAAGTTATGACTACATGTGTTTTTACATTGCTTTAACTCATCAAAATAACTAAGTTAAGCCATTTTCAACTTAATTTATACTCAGATTTAACTCAATTTAGGTCAGTTTATTGGATGTTCAAGTAATTTCAACTTATATTACAAGTTGATTGTACTTAAATTTAAGGCAGAAACTTGTTTTTTTACAGTGTAGCGTCGGGCCATCATGATTGCGAGCCACAGTTGACTATCTATTACCCTCATCACTGGCCTGTCTAAATGCACTGTACTTATTTACTCACAACCCTTATATACATTCAGAGCCTGATCGATAGTAATGATGCATTACTCTGCATCTCTTTGTGCACCCTGGGGGATTTTTATTGATGAATAGACGGATCAAAGTTTAGATATTTTACTGGTAAAACCCTTGTGGACTAATTGTTCTTTAAGATCACATTATTATTTTAGTGGACAATGGATTGAAAATATTAGGCTACTACAGTAGTCAGATGTGTTGCTTTAAAGGGGTCATATAATGGTACATGCACTTTTACAAGTTGATTGTACTGAAATGTGTGTTGGCAGTGCCTGTACACAACCATCATATAATGATAAAAATCCATCCAGTGTTTTTGTTTTAATCTCCTTATATGTTTTCCCCTGCCTCAAATCAAGCCGTTCGACCGTGTGACGTCACACGGTCGGAAGCCCCTCCCGCGATTGTTGATTGACAGCAGCGTTTCAACACAGACCCGCCCTCGCTCGTGAGGGAGCTGTCAATCATAGTCTGCGCGGACCGGCGCGGTCATTGTTGATATGCTGGAGCACTGTCTATGAGCAGAATGGCGTCTAAGCGATTGTGGTGTTCTGTTCTTGGGTGTAATAACGAACACAGCAGTCATTTTAATGTTCCCAAATCCGAACCGCTGAAGACGCAGTGGCTGAGTTTGTTTTCGAAGGGAATATTCCCCACGAGCAACGTCAATGCTCTCATGTTTGCGCGAATCATTTCACACCAGACTGCTTTATAAACGAGGATCAGTATAAAGCTGGTTTTGCTAAGAAGCTGCTCATGAAAAAAGGATCGGTACCAGCTATTCGTGTTCCTGCTGAACAACTGAAGTGAGTGTAACGTTTTATTAAACTTTATATTAATATTTATATTAATCTTTGCAAATCGCTAGCTGCACACTTCACAATGAATGCGTCTAAGGTTTACACTCAGGGTACATTACGGCATGTTTTCTATGTATGACGTTCTCAATATAATTCATAATCCCACGTTTATACTGAACAACGTACACACAATATGGTTATTGTGTTATTGTGTTACAAACGGTGTATGCACAGAACAGAGAGGCGGGGTGAGCAAAGCTCATTATCATTTAAAGTCATATGCACTGAAACGGCGTGCTGAAAACAGAGCTTTTTTTGAGCAAGTAAAATAAGTGTTTTCTTACAATACTAATGAGAATTTTTAATTAAAGTATATTACAAACTTTTAATTTAGACCCTAAAGAATCATACTAGCTTGTACAAAAATGGCATTATATGACCCCTTTAAACAGCGTCCTAACCATGAGTGATCGATCGACAAGCAATGCATTTAATCTCCTTCATTTTCTAACCAACTATAACTAAATCATATTGGTCTAAAGTATTTTGTAATTTATATAGGCTATATAAAAAATACTTGCTGTATTGCCTGACAAAATGTTTGAACAGAAAAGAGCAGTGTTGGGGAACATTGCATTTAAAAGTATCATGTGTTACAAAAAGCTACATATTACGTTACATTGTTACTTTTTGCAGAAGCTTTTACACTATTTTTCGCCCAAAGAATGTCTCCTCAAGAATGATACCACTATACCTGTCAACCACAACAATAAAAAAAGGAAACTTGCATGTATGTATACCTTTGTTCTGCTTCCAACAATATAATGGGAGTCTAGTTTTGTTTCATCTTTTTGTTCACTTGCACTGATCATGTGACTGTTAAGGGGAAAGCAGACATTTTCAGTTTATGTTCGTATAAGAAATAGAAAAGCAACTAATCTGGTGAAAATAAAAAATGTTTTGCTTCACTCACTACTTTCAAACTGCTTTGTAACACGCAAAACTGGCAGTCTAACAGCTCCAACTTTAAATGCTTGCTTTTCCTAATAAAGTATTCTTTCTTTTTTAAGACAGTGTTGATAGCATTGTGTCCAAATGTTGACACAAACTGAAGGACATGCTGTTTCTCTACAGTTTTTGGCTCGTATGCTTGCATGTTTCCTTCTCGAGTCCCTTCAGGCTGATACGAGCTTGAACTGAGTTTTGTGGGGTCAGCCAGTCTGATTTGTTGAAGTTCTCATGTCTCTTTTGCTTCCAGTTCTAACATAAATATTTCAGTGTTGTCTTCCTGACTATGATGAAACTGTTTAAACGTTTCATGTTGGCTTCAGTTATCCAATGTAGTCGAGTGACAGAATCAACCTGCTTGTTATGTAACGCATGGAAATTCCCCATCTTGTTGTCTGAGGATTGAACAGTTTTCCAATGGCTTTAATCCTGGGAGAACAGAAGGGACGGGTATATCCAGATGCTTTTCATAGTGGTTCGTAACAGTCTGAGAATACCCAAAGCCTGTGATGCATTTGCTTTGCAAATCCAGAGGTTTAGAGTGTGCTGGGATGGGGACTGACGTCATCCCTCCTGTGTTTCTGTGAAATGGGAGACTGTGATTCCCTGACAAGCTGCTGAATGAGTCTAGAAATCCTCCCAACCCTCTTTACTAGGGGTGTAACGATACCCTCATGCCACGATTCGAGACAGATCACGTTACTGAACTCCCGATGCGATACTCCAAGACATATGATAAAAGGTTAACAAAAAAATAACTATTGATTTAAATGCTAAATGTGGTATTACATTGGGTGTGTAAATGAATAGGCTTGGACTCTGTGCTGGAAACCCAAAGCACAGGACAATGGTGAAACCAGAATGACAATATTCATGAGTCTGAAGTCTAGAAATCCTCCCAACCCTCTTTACTAGGGGTGTAACGATACCCTCATGCCACGATTCGAGACATGTCACGTTGCTGAACTCACCATGAAGGGCAAAATCAGCTATATAGACCAAAAACACTTTTTGTCAGGCTGTAAAAAAAAAAAATTCTGCTGTAAAGTTGGGCATTTTAAAGGGGTGGTTCAGGAATTTGGACATCGGTCCTCATTTCCAAGTTATGTGTTATTTATCAGTGGAGACAGTTTTCAAAAAATGTCATCCAGTTGCATAGTTCGCCGGTGCTAGGCTAGCGCGAGTCAACGGTAACTGCTAGCCTGCCATTATAAACAGTTTTACCCACTCCACAGTACACCAAAAGCAAATAAATTATAACGCCAGACTATCGATGGTAAATGTCTGTTGAGAGAATAATGTTAAAAATCAAACTACTCTTGCATCTCTACGAACGCAATACATTTACAGGAACTAGTTTCTCAGCAGCGGCGGGATTTTACTTTGCTCCGGTTTGTAGCGTTGCGCCGAAAAGTAAACACAGAACCGAAGCGCACTACAGTCGGGACTACCTGCACTACCTCTCTATACCTCTCTCTACCTCTCTCACTCACTACCTCTCTCTCTACCTCTCTCACTCACTACCTCTCTCTCTACCTCTCTCTCTCACTACCTCTCTCACTCACTACCTCTCTCTCTACCTCTCTCTACCTCTCTCTCTCACTACCTCTCTCTCTCACTACCTCTCTCTACCTCTCTCACTCACTACCTCTCTCTCTCACTACCTCTCTCACTCACTACCTCTCTCTCTCACTACCTCTCTCTCTCACTACCTCTCTCTACCTCTCTCTCTCACTACCTCTCTCACTCACTACCTCTCTCTCTCACTACCACTCACTACCTCTCTCTCTCACTACCTCTCTCTCTCACTACCTCTCTCTCTCACTACCTCTCACTACCTCTCTCTACCTCTCTCTCTCACTACCTCTCTCTCTCACTACCTCTCTCTCTCACTACCTCTCTCTCTCACTACCTCTCTCTCTCACTACCTCTCTCTCTCACTACCTCTCTCTACCTCTCTACCTCTCTCTACCTCTCTCTCTCACTACCTCTCTCTACCTCTCTCACTCACTACCTCTCTCTCTCACTACCTCTCTCACTCACTACCTCTCTCTCTCACTACCTCTCTCTCTCTCACTACCACTCTCTCTCACTACCTCTCTCTCACTACCTCTCTCTACCTCTCTCACTCACTCTCTCTCTCTCTACCTCTCTCTACCTCTCTCTACCTCTCTCTACCTCTCTCTACCTCTCTCTCTCTCACTACCTCTCTCTCTCACTACCTCTCTCTCTACCTCTCTCTACCTGTACCTCTCTCTACCTCTCTCTAACTCTCTCTACCTCTCTCTCTCTCTACCTCTCTCTCTACCTCTCTCTACCTCTCTCTTTTAACTCTCTCTACCTCTACCTCTCTCTAACTTAATATCACTCCGCCGCTGCTGTAGACTGTGCTAATGAATACAGGGAACAAAGTATAACTATTACAATGCGATGAAAGGTTAGTTTGATTTCTAACATTATTCTCTCAACAGACATTTACAATCGATAGTCTGGCGTTAGGCTATAATTTATTTGCTTTTGGTGTACTGTGGAGTGGGTAAAACTGTTTTTAATGGCAGGCTAGCAGTGACCGTTGACTCGTGCTAGCCTAGCACCGGCGAACTATGCAACTGGAACGACTGGATGAAAAACGGTCTCCACTGATAAATAACACCCAGGCTAACTTGGAAATGAGGCCCGATGTCCAAAACCCTGAACCACCCCTTTAACATGGGGGTCTATGGGATCTACACTCTCTTTTGGAGCCTGTCTCTAGTGGCCAGTCGATGAATTGCAGTTTAAGTCACTTCCATGTTGGATTCAAGAGAGAGACCGGAAGGGATTTATTTTGGCGGCCGTCTAAATACTTTCAAAGCAGGACAAAACCCTGAGAACTGTCTCAGTATGTCTCTATGTACATTGACGTACTTCACTGATGTATATAGTTTTGACAGTACATGTTTGTAATGGAGAAGTTTGTGAATAGTAGAGTAGTCCTATTTTATCTTTGAAGAGATTTCAGGAAATGACAGTCCAGCGGCCTCATATCCAGTGCGAGAGGGAAAGTAAAGGACAGGGAGGGACGAGACCGGAAACAGAAGAGATCGGCATGCAGACGAACTGCTGTGATGCGGCAGTGAGTGCAAACGGGGGGGAATCTCTCTTTTTAAGCAGGCCTGCGTGTTTCTGGCTCGCTCTGAAGAGTGGCTTTTGTAGATAAGGTCTCTAGAGTGAAATGTCACAAGCCAACAACGGATATTGTGTCCGAGCGGGAGAGAGTGAGAGGAGGGATTGTCTGCCTGTGCTTTAAACACTCGGATTACTGTCATCCTCTTCAACGGCTCGGACACCCGTCCACACACCCAGACTCAACAAAATGCGGGGCTGTAAAAATCCCCATCATTTATTCATCCTTAATTGCTCAACATTATTTTTTGGCATATTGTATGGAGCTCCTGAAATGACATAATTGCACCAAAAATGCATTTGTAAACATTCTATGAAACATTCAAAATATGATCTTTTGTGAACCTTCTGGTCAAATATCTAACCTTAAAGGCCCCCTGAAATCAAATTAATTTTTTTTAGCTTTTAGTATGGATATGTTAGCCTTAAGGTTATGAATAAGCTGGTGTGTTCCAAAACAATGACAAAATTTGCATTTAGGAGAGATAAGCATTCAAAACGTAGTCTCTCACTTCCGCTAAAATGGATCAGGGATTTTTATGACATCACCGCGGACTTCAGCTTCTCATTACATCTTCTGTCCAATCAAATGCTCTCTAGAATCTAAAGCTCCGCCCCCTCTGCTATAAACGCGTCACAGAGCAATATGGGTTGGCGTGTGTGTTCGGTTGCCCAGCGTATCATCAGCGCTCGGATTCGCTTCCATGATGCGCTCAAATACGACTTGCAGTCTCTGAGGTAAACTAAACGCTATTGGCTATTTGAAAAGGGGGAGGAGCCATTCAATATGTCCCGCCTTAGCTTCCCGTCTCAGTGGAAATTACGTCAACGGATCATCATACAAAGACGTGCCTTCAGTGGGCCTTTAAAAACAACCACCTTTACAGTGCAGGGAATGTTTATGTGATGGTTGGATCATTATCCATTGCTCCATCTGTGGAAAATAAAGTCTTATCTACTACTTTCAGGACACCAGCAGCATCTCTGGGCAAAATCTTGATTTCTGCTTAACTGCTTTTCATGTAGAGGAATTTAAAACAAAACCCCCCAAAATCTTTGTCATAAACAGACCCCTTGTATCATATTCACAGTCTGAAGCTGGCTTTTGAGATAAACATCTAGCTCGGTTTTCCCCCCGGCCCATATTGAGATTGTACCTCTGATGTGAAAAGGTTAATTTTTACATCCTAAAGTAAGTGTTATGCGTCGTATGTGGAAATGGATCTTGTTTTTCATTTTCAGCTCAGGAAGCCTCTAGTTCCCCTTAAATAATGATCATTTGCCCAGAGGCCTGCGGAAATGTTGTGCTCTCTGTAGTTTATGAACACAAGAGCGAGCCTGTAGGCAGGTTACAGTGTTACACACACATGGGTCTACTCTTTCTTGCACTCGGATGCTTATCAGTACAGCTGCTTTACTCTCTTTAATGCCGAGAGCATTGACCTTGGTTTAGCAACATTTGTTTTTAATTGGTGTCAATATCTAGTAAAGCAGATCTGGTATATCTGATGATTGGCTGCTGTTTAATGTCAACATTTAAAGCAGATATCAATACTTATTTTTTACCGTTCAAACTGTAGCCTATAGATAAAAAATAAATTAATTAAAATCTTATACTCCATTTTGAAGTGTTTTTATGTCTGATTTTAAAGGGAAACATAGTTAGATGCACGTTTCCCCAATGTAACGATAGTCAGTGTTGTAATAATTTTAACTAGCTTTTTTTATTTGGCCATTGTTCTTTAAAGAGAGCATCATTAGACTAGTTTTGTGAGTCCCTCGTCTCATGACTTGAAATTAGTTTGATTTTATTTCCGTGAGTCAGTTTAAATTGATTTTATGTAGGTAAATATTGTTTATTACTATATATTATATATTGTTTGTTTGATTAGTGTTATTATAGAGACGACAGCAGAGATATTAGGCTGCGGTCACTTTAAGAGCTGCACAATATACTGTTACTCATGTGATGCAGACTCGTGTCGCGCTTGAATGATTTAAAGTCATATTAAAATGCACACAAAGGAATCGATAAGAGGAATCGAAATGAATTTTTATAACAATTATCCGATTCCTTACCAAGTATTCATTTGATTCATTTTCGATTCCCAACCCTATATATATATATTAGGGCTGTCAGTTAAACGCGTTATTAACGCCGTTAACGCAAACCCATTTTAACGGCGTTAATTGTTTTATCGTGCGATTAACGGTCTTTTTGGCCTAGCAAAATTTGTAGTTTTTTTCACATGCTTTTGCAAGAGGACGCGGCATGCGCGGCGCTGCGCTATGAAACCCATTAATTTCAATGGCTTGCGCCGCGCAAGGACGTTTTTTTGCTTCGTAGACCAAAGCGCAAGCGGATCTAGCTAGACCGGAAACAAAACAACAGGCACGCCGCACACACTTGTTTGGGCTCGCGAGCCGGCCAAATAGTCGGTTAACGTCACGTTTTGAGTGGATGACGAGCGCGAGACGCCGAAATGGATGCCAATAAGATTCTGAATGGAAAGTTTACTTTTAAAAAGTTGCCAAATGGTTCCATTGTCAAGACCAAAGTGATCTGTGTGTTTTGTCGTTGTGAACTGAGCTATCATCATCGCAGCACGTCCAGTCTGAAATACCACTTGATGATGGCTAAGTACACACACACACACACACACACACACACACACACAGCTGATGCGAATTCTCCGCCCCCTCGTCAATATCAGGACCTCGTCAGTATTTCTTTCACCCTTTTATTGATGGACAGGGTTACATTGTGTGAGAGATTATTTGCTCCGAGTGAGAATGTTAGTGTGAAATTGAACACAGTATATGCCAATGTTGTTTTCAATAAAAAAAAACATTTGCTCAAAGCAAGCCGATCCACTTTTCCATGTTGATAAGAGCATTAAAATGAGAAAAAAGAAAAGGACAAAAAGAAATCAAGAGACATTTAGAATAGATAAAAATGTGTGATTAATTGCGAGTTAACTATGACATTCATGCGATTAATCGCGATTAAGTATTTTAATCGTTTGACAGCACATATATATATATATATACACGTATAAATTTTTTTTTTTGCTCAAGCTTGTTTAAAAACTGAGTTAGATGAGCACAATTTTATAGTACAAGCGATAAGAGGAATCGAAATTAATTTTTATAACAATTATCCGATTCCTTACCAAGTATTCATTTGATTCATTTTCGATTCCCAACCCTGTATATATATATATATATTAGGGCTGTCAGTTAAACGCGTTGTTAACGCAAACCCATTTTAACGGCGTTAATTTTTTTATCGTGCGATTAACGGTCTTTTTGGCCTAGCAAACTTTGTAGTTTTTTTCACATGCTTTTGCAACAGGACACGGCAAACAGTCCACTTATACTAGCTGTCAATTACATTTGTGGTCATTTGGCTACCAGTGTCCTTTATTCTAAAGCAAACAGACATGCATGCACTTTAGAAATGGTCCTGACAAGGTCATTGCCGCCTCTTAGTGCGAGTAGCTGTAGGCGAGGGCACTCGTCTCTGAACATGTGTGTCTGTTTGACTGCAGGACTGGCCTGTAATTACACAGACATGTGTGAGGGGAGTATGTCCATGGGGCGAGTTGGTGCCTGAACCGGTATGCCCTCCCAGGCCTCTTTTACCCCTCTACCCCTGTCATAAATCAAAGGGCCAGCTGCCAGCGGCTCATTATCTGCGTAATTATCTCATCCTGCAGTCCTGCTTTATCTCCAGGACAGCCTGGGCCTCAGTGCCTTCACCCGTCCTTTCCCAGACAGACCCTGCATGAGCCGGTCCTCTGATCCTGCGCCCCGTCTTCATCACTGATATGTATAATCACGTTTTTAATTGGTATTTTAATGAGCTTCTGGCATGACCACTGTTGGTGAAGGGATAAATCTCTTTCAACATGAAGATTCTTCTTTATTGAAGAAGAGTCGCACAAATATATACGTTTACACCATGATCGTATTGATCGTAGAAGCTTCATCAGGTATTAAAAGAAATATGTGGAACTTGGGGTGTAACGATAACCTCATGTCACGATTCGATACATATCACGATACTGAACTCACGATACAATATTATTGCCATACTCCAAGACAAATGGTAAAAGGTTAACAAAATTTATCAATTTGGTATTACATTGGGTGTGGAAAGGAATAGGATTGGATTTAGTGCTGAAAACCCAAAGCACAGGACGATAGAGACACCAGAATAACAATATTCATGATTCTGCAGAATGCAGAATTATTTTAGATGAATATGTTTGCGCTCTTTCACTGACTAGATATGTTTAAAATAACGTAGGCCACTTTTTACTGGTAACATCAGACATTTGGCATTATCAGGACCCACAAATACTCCCCCATTGCATTATTATACATTATAGTCAACATTATATATAGCAGTTTAATGTAGTACTGACACTAAAACTCTATAAACTTTCTCACAAGGTAATTTTCATTTTGGGTGAACTATACACAATACATATTGTCACTATCCACGATACATATTGATGCATTTTTGTGTTGCGATATATTGTTACACCCCTATGTGGAACACAGGAGTTATTTATCAGATCGTCCAGGCTGCTCTTTTGCATACAGTGAAAGTGGATGGTGACCAAACATGCAAAGCTCGAAATGTCTCATTTAAAAAAAACTTAATAAAAATGGTGCTTCAAATGATGTATGGTAGCTTTATGTGATAAACTGATTGAAAGTTAAGACATTATTCACTGTAAAATGTACTTCCTCCTTTAGAAACAATTCACAATACTCCTTTTTTGCATATGGTTGAGAATACGGCACTGTATGCAAAGTCCTTGGTTCTCGCTGGTATCGTATCGGGACATCCTAGGTTTGAACATGCAGAAACAACAATAGGATTTGAGAGCTTGGCTACTATTAAATCTGCGGGAAAAATCACTGAACTCAAATAAAGTGCAGCAGGGATGGTGTCAGCCAAAACGCAGAAATATTAGCACCTCCAGTTTCATCATTTTTGGTTAAATGCTTAAAATAAGTGGTTCACACAAAGGAGTGACGCACTAAAGATATCTTCACATTTTATTCTACGACGCATCATACTGTAGTAGCGGCTTGTGATTTGTGAAAAGACTGTTGCTAACAAGTGGCTAAAATAACTGCAAACTCAAACTTCCCGGGAAAATGTTTTCTCTCTTTTAATATTAAAGACTAAAAGAGTTTAGCTTAGCTAAAAGAGAGAAGCTTAACCCTTGTGTTCTGTCCGATTTCTGTGTACTCCCCTTATGGACCGGGTCAAATTGACCCTAATTGGATTCAATACAATTCCTCAAAAATCACACTATGAAAAACAACAAAGATTTAGATACAAACTGTAAACTTTTAGTATCAACATTTGTCAAGCATTACAAAAACATTATATCTGAAAATATGATTTATGAAAATGTTTTTAAAACAAAATTTGTTTTGACAAAATTGGAAAATTGGATTTTTTTTGCATATATATATTTTTTCCTTTTTTTTTTTTTTTTACATTTTATGCTTTGAACATCGTAACTGAACAAAAAAAATGGCTGTATAATGAAAATCTTTCATTTTCCTAAGTTAACTTTCCCTAGTTTCCTAAGACCTATTTTCCTAGTTTCATTATTCACTCACTGGGAAGTGAGAAACCAAACATAACAAAAACATACATCAAATAAATGTTTTTTTATTTATTTTTTTTGGCTCTGTGAAGCTGCCTTTGAAAATCCTACATAAAAGTTTTGGTTAAAAGCTAGGTATTTTAGATATTTTGAATATTGAAATGAGAGCTTATTTTACTATCTGTGTCTGACAAAGATTTTCATCTGTAATTTGCAAATAATTCTGAACACTGTAATTTTAGCTTTTTCAAGTGTGTTTGGTTAGGGTTAGAGCACTTTTAGATGCACTTGCACGTTAGAACTGGAGTTGAAGTGCCCTGACATACAGAAAATAAATGTTTTTATATTGTGTCTGTACAGTTGCTTTTGAATGGCTGTCTATGAGGGTCAAATTGACCCGCGAACATCCCGAACGTAACAGTAATTTTGTTTGTATATGTCAAAACACATCAGCATGTTGAAACTTTGCATGCATGTTCATCATGATAAATGAGAAAAAGTCACAAAATATCAAGAAAAAAAACAAAGGTTAACCAGTATTTCCAACAACTTGAAAATCGAAACGGGTCAAATTGACCCGCAACATAACACAAGGGTTAAAGGGATAGTTCACCCAAAAATGAAAATTAGCCCATGATTTACTCACCCTGATGCCATCCTAGGTGTATATGACATTCTCCTTTCAGACAAATACAATCAGAGTTATATTAATAAATGTCCTGGCTCTTCCAAGCTTTATATTGGGAGTGAATGACGTAGATGTAGGAGTAGCGTAAGCTTTGAGCTTTGGGTGAACTATCCCTTTAATGGGGATGATTTTGTGACAGATGTGAAGTTCATTTATAGTCTACGTTTAGCTTTTTTATTCTGGCGATTGTATTTAAACTTAAAAATTGTGTTAATTTGTGAAGATTATCATGATAAACTAGACCAATTTTTGTTGGTCACAGACCCCATTTTCTGCAATAATCCAAAAGCCAATCTAAAACATCTTATTGGGTTTTTGTCGAGGGTAAAGCGAACTTCCAGGTTGGCCTACAAATATACGGCATCACTGCAGCGCTCTATGACATGATGTTACATAGGTGATGACATGCATCGACATTCAGAGCGAACATTATTCATATTTCAATGAATTTGTCACCTTTGTTCCCCTTGTTCACTGTTAAATATTTGATTACATTCTTGGAATTTTCCATTTTTCCCCGTTAAACTATTCCTTTAAAGATTCCTGTGTTGTCTTGGATGTTGTGTGAGTTTCTCTAGTCTAAAGTAATGCATGGTTTCCCTCACTTTATGTTCAGAATATTTTCCCCTGTGTCTTTATTTTTGGCCGCAGTCCTATAAAACAGTCCCCTTCCTTTACTTTGAAACATGTTTGTTTTGCAACAGTATATCTTTGCTTATTACCAGCAATAATAAACCCAAGCCCAGAGGCAGTGAACCAACATAGTGAGATTATGGATCTTTGTCCTCTGCATTTTTTTGAGGATTCTTCTCCGTAATGTTTTTGTGTGTTTAAAAGTGTGATTTCCTCTTTCCTGCTCTCTCAGAGCATTATTGACTCGTACAGTGACTTGTAAAAGCAGCAGAACGTGAGGCAGGAACGCCTGGTTCTCCATGCCTCGTTAAACCCTGTTTCGACATACTTGGGTCACAGTGCTCTCTTCTGATTGGCCAGTGCTCGGATCATATGCTCTTATTGTATAGGCATTCTTGTCTCCATAATCAGGGATAGCCGCTCCAGGAACTGTTACAGTGCAAAAGATCTCGAGCAGCGTTGGGTTTTGAAACAAAGGACCCGTTTGACTAATTGACTTGCAGTGCCATAGACGTGGCAGTGCTGTTTGAATGGACCTCTGTCTCCAAGTGTCCGGCAAATCGAGTTTTGGGGTTTCCTCTGGGTTCACACAGTGTCAGGAATTTAACTAAGCCTATGCAGAATTATCTTTTGGTGAATCTCATAATAAGTCCTCTTGTAGTCAATCATTGTATTACTTGAAACTCACCTTTGATCACCATTTGTAAAAGTTGTTTCCTTAAAAAAAAAATGTCATCATGCCTTAAACTAGCTTGAATGTAACTCTACACCCTCATTTAGTATACGCGGTTCTATGAATATGCAAATGAGCCCCGCCTCCACTCACTCACTCAGCTCAGAGATCCACTGGTTGACGATCACACGTTGATCTGATTGGTTACAAGTAGGGCTGGGATAAACGATTATTTTTTAAACGATTAATCTAGCGATTATTTTTTCGATGCATCGATTAATCTAACGATTCATTTTTCCAGTCCGATTCGATTTCGATTCGATTGATTATCTCCCCATTAATTGACTAATAGCACTTTATACATGTTGATTTACATATCTGAATGAAAAAAAAAACATGAATTCCTTAACATTGCAATATATGTTTATTGCTCTTAAAATTCCCAAATAAAAGACTATATAAGTGCAAAGTAATGCATTCTTATTTTCGTAACATTCTCATTTTCCACTAGATATGTTCCTCTATATCTAAGGAGCGAATGTAAATTGTGACATCACAGCCAGATTCAAACTGTGCTTTCGCGCTATGGCTGGCGCTGAGCCAAAGACGGACGCGCTCAGCGCTTGTCATCATAGGCTATATTTACAGTAAAACAATACATTTATAGTTTCTCCCAGTTCACCGGCCACTTACTTTCATGTATTTCGGGAGAAACTGATGAATTCACGTGCTGTAATAAATCCAACAGACAGGAATCTCGGACCTGCGGCCGAAACAAAAGCATGACGGCGACATCTCTCCCATGCATTGTGCGTGCGTGCCGCCTTGCACTTCTGAAAGTCTGAGGAGCCACTCGTGTTGCTATACTACTCTCCGGCGCCGCCATTTTTGTTTTGGGTCTGACGAATCGACGCAAATTTTTTGCGAATTCGTTGTCCCAGCCCTACTTACAAGGTCGTTTGTGACGTCAGAAACACCAGCGATTTCAAACCGTGTTTTTGAGACTGTCTTTGGTTCACTGCAGTTTTAAGCAGAAAATACTCAGCAATGCTGTCGACTTATGAATTTACACATGGTTTGTCTTAAAGCATATTAAAAACACCACAGACATATAAACAACATTTAAAATCTTGATTTTCACCACAGGGGGACTTTAAAGGGTTAGTTGACCCTAAAATGAAAATTAAGTCATATACTCACTCTGGTGTTGGTCCAATCTTTGTGAGTGAGTGGAGGCGGGGCTAATTTACATATTAACAGAACCGCGTATACTAAATGAGGCAAGGATGTAGAGTTACATTCAGGCTATTTTAAGGCATGAATACTTATTTCAATATTTTTTCCTTGAAAATCATTTTGGTGATCAAAGATGACTTTTAAGAGATCAAATTGACTACAGGGCTTTAAATATTTTGTCTAATTAGCTTTTAAGCTTGTAGGAGATGCTTTACCAGCCACACTCGTCCACTGTCCATGACCAATTACATCACCTCTGATGCATTCACAAGAACGTGCTACAGAAAGCCCTCAGTCAGTGTTTCACATGCGATAAAGATTGTTTCAAGAGAGTGCAAATTCCTTCTGAAAGATTCACACTCTTGATCACCAGCCGAAACCTCACTCTCCACATGTTTTTTTTTTTGTTCAAGAATGCCCTTCTGATGCTTAAGGAAGATTACAGAACAACTCGTAATGCCTGGTACGTCTACAATGTGACCCAACCTGTATTTGTATGAAAAAAAAAAAAGAATATCCTTTCCTTTCTGGGAAATTCTCAAATATGTGGTGTCTTTTTGACTGTTTCAAGGTTGTAAAGTGTGAAGTTCCTGATGTCCTCAGGCTGTAGCCATTATAGTTGATTGAGCTGATATGGTGAATAAGGTGCAGTATGGACCCGGGAGAAGAATCTTCCTCTAAATCTGTTGCTATCCTTTAAGTAGTTTTCTGACCATCTGGTCCCCAAATCCTCCGAGAGCTCAGCAAAGTGCACCTCTAATACTCTCCTTATGGCTCCCTATGCACTCTAGTTAGGCGTTACAGAGAGCACTGAGGTCGATATGACTGTTTGTGTGCGCCAAAAATCACAAAGTAGGATGTGGTCTTTGGACGTAGTATATTCAGAACGTGCCACTACCATGTTTGATAGATAACACTATGTTTATTACTGTATTATTGGTAACACTTTATAATAAGGTTCATTAGTTAATGTATGAGCTAACATGAACTAACCATGAGCAATACATTTGTTACTGTATTTGTAAATCTTTGTTAATGTTAGTTAATAAAAATACATCCGTTCATGTTAGTTCACAGTGCATTAACTAATGTTAACAAGATTTTAATAAGTATTAGTAAATGTTGAAATTAACATTAACTAAGATTGATAAACGCTGCATACGTGTAGTCCATTATTAGTTCATGTTAACTACTAACTTGTTTACATTTTATAACATTGTAAAGTGTTTTATTATTATTCTATAGTTTTATTAAAATTAATATTTACTATATTATATGGCATACTGCTTTTATTAGAATGCAGTATGCACTGATAAATAGCCAAATAAATGAAATGAATAGATTTAAAGTCCCCCTGTATTGTAGTCAACAATTTTATCCCTTTAAAACTCATCTTTGATCACCAAAATTACATATTTTAAATGTTTTTTCATTGAAAAAACAAATTTATTTATGGCAAAAAATAGTTCAAATGTATCTCTACACCCTTGCATCATTTAGTATACGCGGTTCTATGAAAATGCAAATGAGCCCCGCCTCCACTCACTCACTCAGCTCAGAGATCCACTGGTTGACAATCACACGTTGATCTGATTGGTTACAAGGGAGTTTGTGACGTCAGAAACACCGTCGATTTCAAACCGTGTTTTTGAGACTGTCTTTGGTTCACTGCAGTTTTAAGGAGAAAATACTCAGCAATGCTGTCGACTTATGAATTTACACATGGTTTGTTCTTAAAGCATATTTAAAACGCAACATAGACATATAAACAACATTTAAAAGCTTGATTTTGCCCACAGGGGGACTTTAAAGTAAATGAAGGTATCACAACATGAACAGGCACAGCATGAAGGAAGGATGGATATTAGTAGATGTCTTTTAGCAGTGTTATTAACCCCTGTGCGTCCTTAAGGAAATTTTTATCTTTTTAATTTTTTTTGTGTGATAATTTTGCCTGTTAGTGCCAACATACATTTTACAGATGTCTGTATTTTAATATTTGACCCTTATTTCCTTTCATGAATCTATTTTACTCTAGCTACAAAAAATAGTTACACTCAGGACCTTAAGGACAAAAATCTCCCCATTAAAACCGGAATTTTTAATCCCAGGGCCATTTAACTATAAAATTATGTATTCTTTAGCCGCTTTTCCACCGTCTGGCCGAATGGTTCTGAGAACCGTTCGGTAAGTAACGGTTCCTGGCCTGAAATTCTCGGCCTAGTTGGCTAACCGTACCGAACCGTGCTGGAAAAGCGGCTTTTGTTAATAGGCTTTCATTCTGTTGGCAACAGTGTTGGGTAAGTTACTCTAAAAAAGTTATTAATTACTAGCACTATCTTCAACAGTGTAATTAATTACTGTACTGATTACTCTCTCTTAAAAATATTGCGTTAGTTATTAGTAATTACCTTCTAAATCCCATATCGACCTCGACCAGTTGAACAAAACAACGATAGACAAGAAACTGCTCTTTTGATTCTTTTAAGTAAATAATATAAAATTGCATACATTTTTCTTGAACTGACCAAAGTATTTAAAGGGAGAAGGTTAGGTCGATCGTCCACTGTAACCACTCTACTTACTATAAGTAACTTTGCAACTACATGTCAACTTACTCTCATTAGAGTATTAGTAGACTTTTATGGTTTAGTAGAGTAAGTTGACATGTAGTTGCAAAGTTACTTATATAGATTGTCTAAAGTGGACTATTGAAAAACATGGACATGATTCAAAAAAGGTTAAATGCTCCTGAAAAACACTTGTACTATTAGGGGTCAAAAATAAGCACAATGAAAATAAATGGGCGATTAATTTAATCTAGTGGAAGCGTTTGGTTCTGCGCCCGGAATAAGTCTTACTGAAAGCTCATTTTTTAAGATATAAAGCTATAATTTGGAACACAGCTTGTTTAAATTTATGGCTTTGATTTTCTCCCAGTTTTAGAGTAAAATGTTGAAAAATAAATATATATTTCATGTAAAAATTGATAATAGTATTTTTGTGCATTTTTCACAACTATAAACCCAAGATTCTATATATTTTTAAGTTTTTTAAATTCTATATATTTTTAACTTGAACAAGTTTAACTTCAGCAATAATCTGCCAAGTGTCGTCTTTGAAAAGAGATCAAACTTAAGTCTGTGCTCAAGACATTCAAGATTTACCATAGTTTAAGTTGGAAGTTTAATTGTCAGGTCTATGCTCAAAAAGTGAATAAATGGATTATAACTATTGCATAAATATAATTTAGTACCATTAAGTCTGCTAAAAGTACAAAATATTAAATAATGTACCATATTTTACTTTGATAATGTAATTTAATTTCATTGAAATAAAAAAAGTCATTAATAAAAGTAAAGCACCAGAGGGATATATATATTTTTTTTAACAATAGATGGTAAATTTTGATGTGATTCTGTATGTGTATTTATATCTGTGTGCATATGAAATATGATACCAATATATCATGCAACAACATTGATATTTAACATCTTGAAAACTGGATTAGAAATGCCAAGTAATAGGATCTACATGCCGGATGATGATGGCTGGAGTCACTTCTCACTGAATTAAACATGCAATGTAATGAGTTTATGTGACAAGATATTACAGTTTGAAACGTTTGCATTTTGCATGCTGTTTCACATACGGTTAAAAGAATATGCATGATTATATACAGTTTACAAAATGCTGCATGTTCATAAATGTAGACGGTGCCCTAAAAACCAGCTACAGGATGATAGGATCTGTTAGTTTTGACGCTCTTTGTCTGGTATTCATTATCTTAACAGCTATTTTTCCACAAATGCAATCCAAATATTCGACTTGAACAAGTCTTGGACAGCAGTTAAAACAGCTCTAAAACAGTCCTGATGTTTAAAAGATGTCTAAATACGCTGCAAATGTCCCCGTGTTGATGAATGTGTCTGTTGTATCAATAACATTGCTATACAGGACCTCAGTGAGACCTGTCTCTCTCTGCACCTGAGAGCGCTGGCTTGACTCCAGATAGCAGACGCACAAGAGGAGGTCTCATTAACTCCTGATGAGAGACGGGCACCAGTGGACAAGGGCCACATTGACCTCACAAGCACAAATAAATAAAGCCCTGCTCCTGAACGGGCTCCTGTATTGAGTCCCCGAACGCTGTTAGTCTTTGAGTTGTTGTTTCAGAGATAGCCTGTGCCCTCAGACTGAAAGTAGAGTCTTGGTTTGTTCAGCTTCAAACATGGGTGTAGTTTCAGTAGATTCACTTGTTTGTTGGGCAGGTGTTTTATGTTAAACATCGACATTTATGTAACGTTTATAGCAATTTAACAGAGTATTTGGCGTGTTTTTTCTTTGCGGCAGTGCTTCTGTGATGAATAGCAACCCTTGGAGGCTGTTCAGGCTTTATTAAGTGGATGGTTGTGAATCATGTTATTGTGTGTCTGTTGGAGAAGGTGGCAGCTGGTGATTTTGGCAGCGGGATGATATTCTGTGCTCTGTTGAGAGCAGATAGTGACCCAGTGTGTCCCGAGACACGGATCTGTCCATTCTCTATAGTACATTCGGTCTGTTTTAATCTCTTAGAAACAGCAGTTAATCATTAACTGTTGGTTTGTTCATTTATCTGAAATAATAAGTTGGATTACTAACTTAATTAGTATACTATTGCTAAAAGAAAATGTCTATGAATACACAATATCTGCATCCAGACATAGAAATGTGTTTAGCAGTAGCACTAGCAATCATATTCATCTTTGTTTTTATTTTATTCTGATTTGATTACCAGTTTGTTGGAGATTAAATGGTCATTAGACTATAAAAAATATATGCGTTTTTTATTATTATTATTATTAGTCGTGTTTTAGTTATGTTTCTCACTTTGAGAATGCATGGCCGTTATGAAAATTGGCCATTTAAATATCCCTGAAATGCTGTTATATCTTTTTAAACACACAGTAGCCATGTTTCCATCCACTTGTCAATCGAATTATCTGAAGTTCGGTAAAAAACCTCATGCGAATAAAGCTGGTGAAAGTGTGTTTCCATCAAACGGCTTTAAAGCGGATAAAAACCTGTGCGTAATGACGTCACATGCTGTTTTGCGATCAAATTGGTATATCGAATTGATTTGAGACATGTTAAGGTGTTTCCATTCATTTTCTCACCGAATTGCTCAACATTCAAGCCAACATTTGCGAACAAACTTTTACTAGGTAAAATGGATCGCACCATAATAACGTTTCCATCCGCGTTTATCGCATAAGCCGTATATCGATCAAGATAAAATCCGATGAGACCGATCGTATTTCATTTGAGTCGATATTCATGAAATTCAATCGAATTTTACTGTTTACATAAGGCTTTTTTCATTCGATATCACTTAATGCGGATACAAACGTGTGGATGGAAACATAGCTTGTGATGTAATGGCGCTGTTCTTCAGAGACCCACCAAATGATGCCAGTTTATACGTAGACCCGACATTAAAGAACCAGTCACTGCTTAAGTAGAAAAATATGATTCAGAAAAAAAATCTGAATATCTTTGAAAAAATATATATTGGTAAACAGTAAACTGATCTCAAATGCTAATACTGGCCGATACCAGTATAGTCACAGATATATCATGCTTGTGTCCATTTGTATTTGTGTATTAATGGTATATTTACTAATGATCGATATCTCTGCGTTTCCCAAAATCATTGTATATCGTTGGTGCCAAGGGTATCTGTGACGGTTATTATAGTTAACTAAAACTGAAACTAAATTCATAAAAAAGTTTAGTTGTTTGAAATACAATAATCATTAAATGAAATAAAACAAAATATAAAAAACTTTTTTTCCGGCTAGTTGTCAACATTGCTAATTTAATTTGATGAACTAAAATAACACAAACTAATAATAATAACAACTATATAGATGTGTATATATAAAAAATGTTAAAATAACACTACAATCTATTTAGGCTAAGAATGCTTTTGGGAAATGCAGCCTACACCAATTAATTGGCCAATAATTTAATAATTAACTGATAACTGTGCCTACTTGATTAACCTGTTTAACAGCAGTGTTAGTTGCAAAGGTTACGAACTGCTTTGTCAATGGATATCAAACATGATTTCAAGAGTAAATATCTTGTAAAATTACTGTTCATCTACTTTTTTTTTTTAAAATGTTGTCTCATATAATATGCAAATTCAGACATCATCCACTTTGCTCAAGACATTGGTATCAACCCCAGTTGAACACTAATATTTACTTTTAATTTCCTTTCTCTTGCAGTTGTAATGTCTTGACGCAGTATTAAGCCCTTTTGAAGGATCTACAGTGAGTGCTGATGGAAACTGCGGCTCCAATATGAGTGTTCATGATGTTGGCGGGAGACGACGCTTTGAGGACTCCGAGTTCACGCTGCGCATCTACCCAGGGGTCATCGCCGAGGGCACCATCTACTGCCCCATCACCGCCCGCAAGATCACTTCAGCCGCGGAGGTCATCGAGCAGATCATTGACCGGCTGCAGCTAGATCGGACCAAATGCTACGTGCTAGCGGAAGTCAAGGAGTTCGGTGGGGAGGAATGGATCCTCAACCCCACCGACTGTCCCGTCCAGCGCATGATGCTGTGGCCTCGCATGGCTTTGGAGAACCGCTTCAGCAGCGAGGACTACCGCTTCTTGCTACGGGAGAAGAACCTCGACGGCTCAATCCACTACGGGAACTTGCAGATGTGGTTGCAGGTCACGGAAGAGCGGCGGCTCATGGTTGAGCGGGGCTTTCTGCCGCAGCCCTTGCCGAAGGACTTCGATGACCTTTGCAACCTGCCGAATCTCAACGAGAAAACCCTGTTGGACAACCTGCGCAGTCGCTTCAAACAGGAGAAGATTTACACTTATGTGGGAAGCATCCTCATAGTCATCAACCCCTTCAAGTTCCTCCCTATCTATAATCCCAAATATGTCAAGATGTACGATAATCACCAGCTGGGCAAGCTGGAGCCGCACATCTATGCGGTGGCGGACGTGGCCTATCATGCTATGCTGCAAAGTAAGCAGAATCAATGCATTGTTATTTCTGGGGAGAGTGGATCGGGAAAGACCCAAAGCACCAACTTCTTGATCCACCACCTCACGGCTCTCAGTCAGAAAGGCTTTGCTAGCGGAGTGGAGCAGATCATCCTGGGTGCCGGACCAGTGCTGGAGGTAAGAGCTGATTATATTAATTAACAATATCACAAGGTTGTTGTTGGCAGTGGTTTTTATAGGTCAAGGTTTATAGATTTGTGCTTGGAGCTGATCTTTAATAAGCCTTACATTCTGTCCTAACCAGGGTTGGAAATTAATAGAGGGACAACACAAGCCGTGTTTCCATTAGCCTTGAAATTGCGCAAAATAAAATTGAAAATACGCCCAATGGAAACATGTCAATTTCGCAAAAACTCCCAAAAAAGTTTACACGCTCGAATGAGGTGGTTTTTCAGGCAATTCGTAAGAGGAATATTTCGCAAAACTTCAGTGGAAAGTTTTTTGGCATTTATAGGGCACCTTGCGTACGTAAAAGTCTTTAAAGATGACGCTGTGTGTTTAGACAGAAGATGAGTCCGAGTTCTTTATTAAACTCATAAAAGACAAAAGTATCAAGAGAATAAACAACAAAGAAATGCCACAATTTATCAAGATCTTGAAGCAGATAAAAGGGAGAAACACCCAGAAACACTCATATCTGCCCGCTCACAAGTATAAGGGGCTTTCCTTGCCATTAATGCTTGGTTAACACGCCCACGGCTCCTTCCGTTAAAAATAATGGCTAGTGCGTTGGCTGAGATACACATAAACCTACTAACATGATTTTTGGAATGACATATCGTGAGAGGACAAAATTGCGCTTTAGTCGCATAACATCGGTCAATGGAAAGCTATCATTTCGCAATAGTTTTTAATCGACATTTAGAAAATATCGCAAAAGTGTTGCGCAGATCTGTAATGGAAACACGGCTACAGATATAAGGTCATTCTAAAAATCGCCCTAACAAAGGTGCCTGGAAATCAATTCCATGGCACAAGTATCGCCCATTAATGGAAAAAGTTGATATCTGACTATGGACCTAAACCACTGCGACATGTGTCTAGACATTTTGTTGGTTGCTTGGTTGCCATTCCAGTCATGTCACGCTTGGTATCTGTGTATTTAACACTAAATGTGTTCTGATTGGTTGTGACTTGTGAATTGTCAGTTTCAGAGTGAACAGTCTTTGAATCCTGAGGCTTGACGAGGTCTGATAGTCATCCGCTCTGTTTGAAATGCTCAACATCACACCTTCAATAGACCAAGTCATTGTGTGCAATTGTCACATATATGCTTCCAGTTTCGTGTGCTTTGTGACCTAAGATAAGCCTTTGAGTAATGATGGTTTAGAAAAGCATACGCTAGGTCATGCGATACAATGTTACGGTCCTAATGTAGCTGAAATAACGTGTTTTAAAGCTGCTCTTCTGGATTCCAGTGATGCCAGTAATTCCACTCAGCTTTTGTCACCAAGAAGCGCATGATCTTGTTTTGATAACATTATCAAAGTTACTGTGGTTAGTTCTTTTCTGTGTGTAGTTTACCGGAAGGGTATTTTGTAACTGGAGGAATGAGTTTTTTAAAGCCGTTTGCATGCATTTATTAAAGCTTGCCTACACCATAAAGGGCCATGTGAAAATCAATGCAACTTGCCCCTCGTGATCTATTGTTTTTTCAAGCTTAAATTTTTTCTATTGATCTTGTGGTTTTGTGTGGCCAGCATTTTGAGTGTGCAATAAATAAGTATATTTGAAGACTTCAGATGCAAAAGCCTCTTAAGTCCGTCTAAAGTTTTTGTTTAATATTAACATTTTGATCAGGCTCCTGTGGTTTCTACCCAAGTAACGGCATTTCTGAATAGGCTGAGGTTGGGATGATTTAGTGAGTTTGAAGTGAAAGTATTTGATTTGCGTTTACCATGTGCGGAAAGCATTCACTCAATATTATTATCTCATTTTTGACAGAGGTGGCTTTTAGAGGCTTTTGCATCGGAGGTCTTCGTTTATTATTAATTAATAATAATCACACAAAACATAAATGTCTTCTGCTAAATAATATATTTGATTATTTTGCAAGAATGAAGATATATAGCTTCATTAATGTAGGGATTTTTTGGCTACCAAAAATTTTCGGCCAAATATAACCATTTTAATTTTCGGGCCAAAATGGTTTTGGAGGGCCGAAATCATTGACCGAAACAAACGTTTAATTAGCGCTTCTCTGATGGCACGTTTTGACCGTGTTCAGCATCCATTTCGTCCACACAATGTGGATACAACAGTTAAACATGTCAGCTGTGTGGACACCAGCTCTGGATTGACTACATTATTTAGCCTACCCTTTCAATTGGTAATTATATAATTTCTCTAAAAACTTTAGTCTGTGCTGTTTTCTGTTGATACATAAAACTTAACTAAACATTTGTAGCGTGACTGCCATCCAAAAATCGCAAAAAGCTTTTAATATGGATTTTACATTTTTAAATTCAGTCAATTTATTTTATTAAGTAATTCAAGCAATAAATGTCGTTTTGGTGCTCTTTAATACGCCGTGACAGTTCACTGTAGTTCAAGCGGCAGCACGGATCATCTCATCTCTTTACTACTAGTTACAGCACATATAATAAACATGAATGAACATCAGAAGGAATGTTGAAAGCATTACAACTTACCAAAATGAATCCTGTCTCATGTAATCGCTCGATCAGTGTTTCAACCAGGGAAAGACGTCAATAATACAGCTTGTAGGCTATTCAGTGTCACTTAACGTTACATTTACCTCAGGAAAACTATTCAATGTCCATAAAAAATAACTCTAGAGAAGAGCATTTTTGCTAAATATATGAACTGTATTACAAATTCATTATATTTTTCATTATTAAATGTGAATAAATCACTCATCAAAACAAGTTATTACAGTTTATTGCCATTTAAATGTTTATATTTCACCAACAAACTGGAGAACAAACAATTCTGTTATTAAAAAGGTTGAACTAAAAACTGCCTTATGTGCAACTTAAACATTTGTACAACTCAATTTTTGCTATTTGAGTGTTGAATATTAAACAAGTTTGATTAATTTGTTATTAGTTTATTTAGTTTGGGCCCAGAATGTTCATTTCGATTCATCCCGAGTTACAATTAATGTTCCACTGAAGTTTAGTCACAAGACTGCGACTGCGTATTTTGTGTCTTTTTAGTTCTGGAACTAGCTATTTGTTCTGCTAACACATTGAAAAATTTGATCATTTTATTATATGAAATTATATCATGTCATCAATATTGATTTTTTTTTTCTTCTTCTGTGGAACGCACAAGAAATATGTTTACATATTGAGTGACTAGTGAAAAAAACACCATAACATTCTAGACAACTCGTGTTCTAGGGTATATCCCAAGACTTCTGTAGCCATATGATAGTTTTGCGTGTCATATATTACCACCAGTCCATTAAAAGAGTGATTTTCTCAGTTGATTCCTTCAGGCAGGCCTTCCTGCACTGCATATATACGCAATATCTCTCATATTGAACTCGCCTGTTTTAGCTTGTTAGTGTAGAGTGCTATGAACTAAACTGGTTGTGCCAGATTAGCGAGACGCCTACAATGTGCAGAACCTACTAGTATGGATTTTTTTCTTATTTCAATCTAATAATCCCAGTATAATCTCTGACTTTTTGACTTGCCGTCCACATGCTTACAAAAGGCTAATGTTTAAGCATATGGGTTAATGTCCAACCATCTGGCACAATTGAATGGCTCTTGTGTGTAGAGGCCGGGCTTTAATTGTTTGCAGAGTGAGATTGTGTATCTGCTCATTACTGATTAATGCGGAGCGTGTGGAGTGGCCGAGCACACAGACGTCTCTTCCACTTTACTCACATGGAGGTGACACATCTGTCACAGTTTATACACACACACACACTTTGTGCTCAAATCTCTTTAAGGCTAAGGGAGTTAGCCTAAGCCTGGTGTACAAATGTGTTGCATTAATGAGAATTTGTCCTTAGTGCTGGATTAGTTTGAGGTGTCTAACTTTTGTCCAACAAAAAACATGCGACTTAAGGAGATGTATTACTGCCCTAAAGAGGGTTAGTTCACCCAAACACGTAGTGTAACAGCGCTACGTCAGAACGTATAGGCTCACTATTGGCCAGCATCACACTCATGACTAGCGTCGGCCAATAGTGAGGCTACGTTCTGGCGTAGCGCTGCGCCGTTACACTACGTGAACTCACTCAGTAGAAGATGAAAAGTTGAATAAAGTCGTTATTTTTGTTGTTGTTTTTTTTGCACACAAAAAGTATTCTCGTCGCTTGATAAACTTAAGGTTGAGCCACTGTAGTCACTTGGACTATTTAACAATGTTTTTACTAGCTTTCTGGGCCGGCAGGTTTCAATTACATTAGAAGCCTATGGAGGAGTGAGACAGCTCTCAGATTTAATCAAAAATATCTTAATTTTTGTTCCGACGATGAACGAAAGTCTTACGGGGTCGGAACAACACGAGGGAGAGTAATTACTGACAGAATTCTTATTTTTGGGTGAACTATCCCTTTAAGCTACCAGGCTTAATTTTTCCAAAATCCTATAGATTTAAACTGAAGTAGGAGAACCTGAGCCATAGGGTAAGTGTACCCATTAAGCCCACCAAAATCTAAGTCTAGGTTTTTTTCATAGATATTGACATGGTTTATATGGAAAATTATTAGTTAAAATGCAAGATTTATCTCATTTGATAATGTATTAATTAGTTGATGTACATTTTAGAATATAAAATTAAGATAATTTAGGAATAAAGTCAGAAGTCTGGCATGGGCTTAATTGGTACTTTTGGCACCATTTAAGCCCGCGTGTGTTCCAAATAAGCCCACATCATCATTGATTCACAAAATATAAAAAATGTATTGATTTTAAAGAAGTAAAACATCAATATATTTATTCAGTGACAGGGAAGTATTAAAAAAATTCCTTTTGCTAATGTTTGATTAGAGCCCTGGGTGGGATGGGTGGGTGTTAGTGGCCGGTGGTCTGGAGCCTAAAGTCGGCTTGACTGGAGTTGTAACTGGAGTCAAACTGGACGGTTGACCGGGTGTATCTCGAAAGCCAAGCAGAGTTGGGGCTCCATACTCTGGGCTTAAGGGGGCCTCCTAGTGGGCCCCAGACACCGGGAGTCTGGAGCCTTAAGTCGGCTTGGCTCCCGAGTTATTCCTGGTCAAATGTGGAAGCTTGACCAGGTGTATCTCAGGAAGGAAGCCGAGTTGGGGATCCAGACTCTGGGGTTTCGGGGGGTCTCCTAGTGGGGCCCCCACACCGGGAGTCTGGAGCCTTAGGTCGGCTTGACTGTGGAGTTATGCCCGATCAAATCAAAATTCCACAGGAAGTGACCATATCTCGGGAAGAAAGCCGAGTTAGGGCTCAATACGCCCGGCATAGGGAGCCCACTGGGTGACCCCTCCATGCCTGGAGTCCGGAGCCCCAACTTGGCTTGGGTCCCGAGTTTTGCCCGGTCAAAGCTGGACTGGAAGTGGGGGTATCTAGGAGCTGGACAGTCCCAGGGGTTCAGGACTGTGGGGAATGTAGGGTCCCTCTGGGATCTCTCCATGCCCGGAATCTCAAGCCTTAACTCGGCTTCCTCATTGAAACACATAAGGTGGGCTTAAATGGTTCCACAGTGAGTAATGGTGAAAAAAGACAATGTTTTCCTTTAAAAATGTAAGATATGTTTACAAATACATACATGGAGCTTAAATATACTGTGGACTAAGTATCATAGTAATTTTCATTGTGCCCACATTGAGAAATGTTAAGTTTTTTTCATTCAAGGTTAGCTTGTGTTGGCTATAGTTTCCATGGGTTTTGTGGCATTGTACCATTTAAGCCCATATAAAAAAAAAGTTAATTTATGAAAATAATCTTCTCTACAAAACAATTTATAATGTATTTATTTGTAAATTAATGTAAAATGAATCCCAAAACATTTATTGTTTGCAGTTCACATGCTTAATTCTTTGGCAGTCTATCTTTCTGTAAGGCTAATGGTTTGACCTAGAGATTAACTTTGAACGCAAGCTAATAAAACTCATCTTTCCTTTTAAAGGAAAATTATATAAAATGATAAAGTACTATTTGTTCATACACAAAAAACAACACATTTATCTCTTATTTGACATAATATCAATGTAGTTACCAAATAAATGGCTGAAAATTGCAGAAATGTGTTGATTTCTGAAGGGTCCCGAAACACCAAAGTTTTGGGGTGACTTTGTGTGAGGTGCCCTGAGACAGCTTGCACATGGGTGGGGCTAACTCAACATGGCCAAATGTGATTGGTATACAATAAAAAATGCCAGGGAAGTAACAAATCACTGGATTGATTAAAATAATGAGCAGCATAAAATATGATTTACTCTTTTTTTTATTTGACTTTAAAGTTGAAAGTGGGCTTAAAGGGTACATGGGCTTAATGGGTACACTTACCCTATCTTAAGGCGAGATTACCTTAAAAACCTAAAACGCCCAAGCAACCGCATAGCAACACCCTGGCAACTACCCAGAACACAAACTTTATGACGGAAACTGTTGCATGGCCAAACGCCACAAAAACAGTCTATATCTGGACGTATCGGTATGATTGAACTGTACATTGATTTGTAGCTTAATTTTTTACAAATGTTAAAGGGGACCTGTTTGAAAGTCTTGATTTTGTCTGCTAGGATAGGTTTTGATGCTTGAAAGTTCAAAAAACATATTATTTTTCCCATATTTGACAATGTTGCAGTACCTCTCTTCCCAGTCTGTTAGTAACGTGCTGTTTAGTTCCTGTCTCTATGAAGCCCCTCCTTCTGAAAAGCACAATGTGCTCTGATTGGTCGGCTGGAGCGGTGTGTTGCGATTGGTCAAGCTATTTCAGCGTGTTTGGGAAATGTCCCGCCCCTTGTCATAACCACAAGTTTTAACACTCTAATTACTAACTCAACCAGGCCCTGCCCCTTTAATTTGCATATGCTTTATGCTTTTATTTAAATGAGGAATATTATGAACTTTCCTTATATTACGAATATTATGAACAGAAGTTCTGGAAGAAGTTTGAACCACCAGGCTACAGTTCACTGCCATTTCCAAAGGGGTGAGCTTTAACATGTACACAACTTTTTTCTTGCTGGCTTTTTTATTGGTATAATCTTCTCTGAAGCTTAAAGTTTCTGCTCGAGTGAGAATATCAGTTTCAAAGGTTCATCTCGTGCTGGATTTCTGCCAGAGCAGTAGCGTTGATAGTTGGGAGTCTGTGTTATGAGTTGGCTTAATATGTGGTGAGGATTATTCATCCAATAAACCTTCTGCTGTCATATTTAAAGGCTTGTTGACTCAGTGCTTGGGTTGTGTGCGCTGCTGGTATCTTTAGTCATAGCAGTGCTACGGTGTAAATCATCAAACGGTTAACAAATACTTCAGTCTCATTATCCAAAAATGTTAAGTTGTAGCCACACAATAGGCCTCTGTTGAAACTTTATAAGGCTCTCTATATCCACTGTTGTGTTTGACATTGACATTTTGCACAACTTTAGCACAGGGCTGTTTGATTCCAGAATTTTTGTGTCGCCTCCAATGTCAGTTTATTGAATTGGAGTCGATTCCAGTCAATGGAGTCGATTCCAGTTTATGGAGCCAGTCTATGGAGTCGATTCCAGTCTATGGAGTCGATTCCAGTCTATGGATTCCAGTCTATGGAGTCGATTCCAGTCTATGGATTCCAGTCTATGGAGTCGATTCCAGTCTATGGATTCCAGTCTATGGAGTCGATTCCAGTCTATGGAGCCAGTCTATGGAGTCGATTCCAGTCAATGGAGTCGATTCCAGTCTATGGAGCCAGTCTATGGAGTCGATTCCAGTCTATGGAGTCGATTCCAGTCTATGGAGTCGATTCCAGTCAATGGAGTCGATTCCAGTCTATGGAGTTGATTCCAGTCTATGGAGTCGATTCCAGTCTATGGAGTCGATTCCAGTCTATGGAGTCGATTCCAGTCTATGGAGCCAGTCTATGGAGTCGATTCCAGTCTATGGAGTCGATTCCAGTCTATGGAGTCGATTCCAGTCTATGGAGTCGATTCCAGTCTATTCCAGTCTATTCCAGTCAATGGAGTCGATTCCAGTCAATGGAGTCGATTCCAGTCAATTCCAGTCAATGGAGTCGATTCCAAGAGTCGATTCCAAGAAAGTTATCGTAATAGACCCGATAAGAACATTTTCTATTAATATGATATTTATTTTTAAGGCATAAGATTTTTTATTAGTTTTTTTATTAAGAAAGTTGGCCATATGAGTGTAAAATTTATTTGAACTGGTTCAAACTAGGCTACTGTTCTGTATGTTTGATTTATGTTGAAGTGCTTGACGGCTTTTAATGGTGACACTTTTGTTTTTGTAATCAGGTTCTCAAAAGTTTTGATTTATCGGGCTATATATTCGGCCAAAATGTTCATAGCGGTGCATCCCTAATAAAGTATGTTGCGATTTAATTAAATGAATGTTATTGATCGCTGCTTTGTTTTGTTTGAGATTGCCTCTGTGTTTTTGAATAGATATTTTGGGAGAATGATAAAAAACTACTCGTAATACTCTTAGATTCACTTGTTGCCACCTACTGGTGTAATGATGTACCCTACAGAATGATTCAGTGAATGAATCTGAACGATCATTTTGAAGCAAATCATAATATTTTAGTTAATTGCCTGAATCAATTCCAGCACCGACAGTTCGAAATCAAATCGTACAAAATATGACTGAAAGCACCTGAAAGACTTGATGGGTTTCTTTTTCCTATTTGTTTAATGTTCAGATTTCACAATAGTACATTTTTGAAAAGGGTTCCTCAATTATTTTTTTGGTAATAGGCTATTTGTTCAAAAGTTAATGTTTCTTTTGTCGTCATTTCCTATGGTCAAGTTTTCACAATCTTCTTGGCACAGTGCTCAGCTCTGTAGTTTATTTCAGCGATTCGGTGGTTTTGAAGGTATTCGTGTGACGGTGTGTGTGAGGTAAGGGTCTCTGGGAGTTTGGCAGGTTGCTTGGGTTCGTTTCCAGGCCTAAGCGAGGCTTGGTGTTTTCCAGTCCAACAGAAACATTCCAGCTAGAGCCAGATGAGAGTCAGCCCGGGTCACCGCATGGCCGATCCTCCTCAGCAGACTATAATGAATCTTTAATGCCTACTGTCATTAGTCTTAATGCGCTACTGGGATTATTGTGAATTACTGCTAGCACTGGGTGGGGCGGCAGAGTTTGGGGGATTTACTGTATGTTAGTATTCATTATCCTGACGGAGATGTTCTGGAACGTTTTAAAGCCAACGGCATCTTGATCATTTCGTTTTAATGTAGTGTGAACTTCATAAAGCTGTACGATCAGTGGAGTAAAGTTGAGGCCCACTGGATTTATGTCCAGTGGTATTTTTAATCGAGAAAAAATAGCCATTTCTATGGTAATTTACCATTAATTTGCCAATTCTGCTCCCATAAAACTATATTTTACAATGTCACCCCTAAAAGTAAGCAGATCATTCAAAAACGTATGAATGAGGTCATATGAATTAATACAAATTAGCCACCAAATTGGCCAAAATGTAAAATAGTAATGAATTGCTTTGTGATTGTGAAACTCAATGCTTTATATTTGCAAATCCAAGTGTGTGTGAAGTATGTTAGCTATGGCACTGACACACTGACATATATATATATATATATATTTTACGTATGACAATACATCAACAATGACAAATGTCTTCTTTACACAAAGGATTCACTAAAGATCCATGCTTACTAGTGCATGAGTCACGTCTCCCTGTTTTAGTAGCATCTTGTGTCATTAATATTGGATTTTTAACTATAAAAATAGGATAATTATCTATATTTTTTTTAAAAAAAGGACAGAAATGCGTGTTGACAATCTTCTATTCCTTTTCAATGCGCTCTGTATAGCTGTTTTTAAGCACAAAAACTAATAAGGCACACGTGTGCGTATTAATTTGATCATCTTGATGCTGTGCTCTCGGCTAAATGCTCTCGTTATGAAAGTGTATACGTTCCATACAATAATTGGCGCTTTATTTGCATATTCCCCCGTTCGCGCTGCTTGAGCTTAAATGCTTTTGTTCTTTTTTAATTTTTTAATTTACACATTGTTTAATGTTAGGTTAGGTCAAATACACAGCATTATGATCAGATGTACCTAACGGAGCTCTACAAAATTATTGATATGCTCACTTTACAGATCCGTAACAATGATCCAAATATTTCATATAACGTGTACAGGTTACATACTGATAAAAACCACACAGGGACTTCCCCATTTTACAATAGTTAAAATCACCCATAATAAAATTCGGTGCGTCCGGCGAGATCCCTTGAAGCCTTCGCACGGTTTTAACGATAAAATGTTTTCAACTTTTTCAACGATATAACGTAAGCTTGATTTGTATTTTGCTTAATCGTTAGCTTGTTCAGAAATGGTGAGAACTTAAGTATTTCTCGTTAAACGTCATTTAAATAAACGAATATTCATTTTTTTTTATTATGAGCCCAAATATTTGAATACAATTTTTTTTTTTTTAAATGCCCATCCCTATACCGAACACTGACCTTTGTAACCTGAGTTGCTCGTAGTAGGTCTGACGAAGAAGATTACCAATCATTAAGCTCATCCGTTGTTGGCAAGGTTTATTGTTGTAAAAGGCCTGACTGTTGACTGACTTCAACCTAGATGTTCAGACCCATGCTTGAATTGCATTGCTGAACGTTACACAGTAAACACACTGTCCATGTCAATGAATGGCTTTCTTTTCCTTACAGCTGTGCCTTATTTAAACAAATCAATCAAGCTTTTTACACCATGTCTTGAAGTGAAGACAGCATGACTAATAGTATAGATATTGTGAATGCTGTTGAATCTATGGAACAAGTTCTCTTAATATTGGTCATATAGAGATTACTTTTTCTAAAAAGAAAACTTCCATGTGATAAAAGATTGAAAAAAAGTCTTATTTTAAGCTGCTTTTGTAGCCACAGGAACTTGTAAATTATACTCATGCCATTTAGGGAGGTCACATCCACATTCCAGGCTTTTCAACATGTCGAAATTAAAAGTTACGACACAAATGTTTGCGTATAGCTATAGTTTGAGAAGTCTGTACGGTACAGTTTCTGTAATTTAGCTGAATGTGTTATAGTCCGGCACAGATGTTCTTCTCGTCCATTCGCACATAATGCATGTTTGTTTGTGAAGGTTACACTCGCATTATTCCTCCACACACACACACAACAGCTGCCTTAAAGGGATACTCCACCCAAAAATCATTTCCTCACTCTCATGCCATCCCAGATGTGTATGACTTTCTTCACATAAACACAAGAAAGATTTAGGAAAATGTATATTAATGTCATGCAACATGAATACAAATTTGGCCAAAATTACCGCTGTTTACGAATCTGCGCTTGATTGACTCGCATCAGTTTTTTAATCACATCAATTTGATCAAGGTATGTGTTTACATGAGGCTTAAATCTCATTATGCATGTAATCCTAGTCAATGTCTTCTGAAGAAATGAGTGTGTGAATGAAAAATACTAATATTTTAAAGGGATACTCCACTTTTTTTGGAAATAGGCTCATTTTACAACTCCCCCAGAGTTAAACTGTTGAGTTTTACCGTTTTTGAATCCATTCAGCCGATCTCCGGTTCTGGCGGTACCACTTTTAGCATAGCTTAGCATACATCATTGAAGTGGACGAGACCATTAGCATTTCTCAAAAAAAAATGACCAAAGAGTTTCGATATTTTTCCTATTTAAAACTTGACTCTTCTGTAGTTACATCGTGCACTAAGACCGACGGAAAATGTAAAGTTGCGATTTTCTAGGCTGATATGGCTAGGAACTATACTCTCATTCCTGCGTAATAATCAAGAAACTTTACTGCCGTACCATGAGTACTACAGAACTACAGAAGAGTCAAGTTTTAAATAGGAAAAATATCGAAACTCTTTGGTCATTTTTTTTTTTGGAAATGCTAATGGTCTTGTCCACTTCAATGATGTATGCTAAGCTATGCTAAAAGTGGTACCGCCAGAACCGGAGATCGGCTGAATGGATTCAAAAACGGTAAAACTCAACAGTTTAACTCTGGGGGAGTTGTAAAATGAGTATCCCTTTAAAGTCCCCCTTTGGTGTAAATCCAGCTTTTAATGTTGTTTATGTCTATGTGGTGTTTTTAATGTGCTTTAAGACAAACCATGTGCAAATTCTTTTTTTTTTTTTTTTAAACCAACGCTTCCAGACAAGTTGGACGTTTTGACATCAAGTTAAATTATATTGCTACTTTTTCCAAGTAGGAAAATCTGAATTTCCAAGATAAATGGAAATGGAAACGACCTGTTTTTATTGCCTGTGGTTTTGCCTCTACACATACACAGCATTTTTGCTTTCATTGAGGACAGAAAAATGTCTTACGGCATGCTTTAAGATTCTTTACAATAAAATGCTGTTTAGATAATATCCATGTCACCTTTAACCAGCTCTTGTGTGACACTTGTCACGTGATTTCCTGTGTATTTATGGCTCTGGCTATATGGAGCGCTCTGTTAGTAAGAGGATCAGCATTGCCGTCCTGCTAAGAATAAAGCTCTTGTCACTACAGGAATGTTGCCTGCGGTGAAACTGGTGTGACTTTTGAACTGTCATTAGAGACTGCGATGGCTTTGTGTTGGTCAGAAACTTTTCTAGTGAGTTATGGCTTAAATTTCACGGGCATTTTACTCGTACTTCAGGTTGTTTTGATGTTTAACAGTCTAAAGCGGCGGTCGGCAAATGCAGATCCAGACCGAAGACTGAATCCACCCAAACCGGGAATCATTTCATGTACAGTTTCCATATATTGATTAAAACATATAAAACATGCTCAGTAGTTTAGTATGTTTTACATAATTTTTTTTTTTTTTTTTAAGATATCTGTTTTGGAGGGCTATAAAATACTTTTCATTTTACTCATAATTCACCTAAAAAAAAAAGGATTATTAAATAAAAATGGTTTTACAGTCACTTCAACTACTAGGATGTTAAACTATTCAGCTAGGATGCATTAAGTTGTTTAAAAGTGACAGTAAAGACATTTACATTGTTACAAAAAACGTATTTCAAATAAATGCTATTCTTTTGAACTTTTAATTCAACAAGTAATCCTGAAAAACAAGCATCACAGTTTTCAAAGTAGATAAAGGGAAAAATCAGCATATAAGAATGATTTCTGAAGGATCATGTGACACTGAAGACTGGAGTAATGATGCTGAAAATTGGTAAATTGGTAAAAAATAGTCAACATTTGAAGTGGATCAAAAAAGTTAATCAAAGTTGTCCTAAGACAAGAATGGGTATTGTTCAAAATTCATGTTTAACTTTGATGAAAGGTTTTGATCCACTTCAAATGTTGACTACTAAATACATTAAAATAGAAAACCGTTGTTTTAAATTGCAGCCTTGGTGAGCATAAAAGATTTTAAACAATGTCTTTCCCTAGATTCTTTACAAGTGACTTGTAGTGACGCTTCATCGTCATGTACGAAGAATTTTTACAGTGCTAAATATTTGCATATTGCTTTGTTTGCATTGGTGTTTGCTGTCAGATGTGTCCGTCCTGGTCACTGAGAGTTCAGAGACTGTACCTGCACTTCTCCTCAGGACTCTGGAGGGAATCCCTGTGTTTGTCTCAGTGTCACAGCTAATCAGACTGGCTCCAAGTCTAAAGTATGTGGGCTTCTTTCCCTCCCCCAGCGTCCAGTTTCCATGTGATTTAATGTGGGCTGTGTTTCTGGTCACCACCTGTTTCTTAGCAAGCAATCGCGCAGAACTGCAATGCAGCCCTAAAGCTATTTACAGTTTCAGACCTCACTTATGCCATGTGTGGGCGACGGCGTCCACATTTTATACTCATTATTACAGTTATTAAATCAAAATGGATGATTTTTTTTAAAAAATTACGCAAATGAATATTGCAGCATTTATTATAAATGATTTATCAGTGCACATCTTTTAAGTTCATGCCCTTGTAATCTTTAAGCAAAATAACTTCCAGACTATCACAACTGTCGTTTAATGCTGACTTTTAAAGACATAAAACTGTTTTCTGACCCTAATAATTGTTCCAATGCCATATATTTTGCTACTAAAAATGACCAAAAGCTCATTGATGTTCAGAGAAGCTACAAAATAACGTATCTTCCACAGAAGCAAGAAAAACATGGGTTTGGAATGACATGAATGTTAAAATAATGACAGAATTTTCATTTTATATGAATACAACACAAAATCTGTCATCATTTAGGCCTACTCACCCTCATTTCATTGCAAACATGGATGGCTTTCTTTTATTCTGTTTTTTTTTCTCTTTATAATTTTTATGTCTGTACACTGAAAGCCAGTGTTGGTTTTGGACTGCGCTGTTTGTAAGATTGTGGCCAAAACTGGTACTGCAATCACTTTCAAATTACTGTAGAGCGGTGTATCCCCTCCCCCTCCGCCCTGACTCGAGGTTGCCAGATAGGTTGCAGGATCTAGCAGGAACGTGACGAGCTGCAGCTGTGGTAACTAGAGCAGAGCTGGCAACCCGGATGCTGCAACACTACTGACTTCGTGATTGGTAGATTGGTGGAGGGTGGAGCATCAGACCAAAACACAACATGACAACATCAACATCAGTTGAGGGCTGCAACTTCACTTTTTAAAGGACAATATCCTGGCCGGACTACTGTTGTCAGTGATATAAGTATTTGAAATGAACATGATTTCTTAATGTCTAGTGACATATCAGGGCCATTTTATGATTAATTGAAATAAATTTCTTACATACAGCTCCTTTAATAGGGGGAAAACAGTTGGATCATTCTGCAAAAGCTTCCCACATAAGGTCATTTATGAATTTGAAATAAAAGTATATAATTTGTAGAAATAACTTAATATTCATTGTGTTTTTATTTTTTAGGTCGTACCATGTTATCCAAATGTGGTACAAACCAGCCATTAAAAAGTTTTTTTCTTCCAAATTTGAAAGAGAGAGTTACAACCCTGCTTTCTGCTTCCATGGGTCCTTGGCAAATTGGTATATGATGCAACTCTACCACTTTGTCTTTTTTAATGGATTTCAACATGAAAGTCCCAGTTTCTTGATGATTGCACCACATGATTTTTCATAAAATGGACATCATCTGACAACATGTGTTTGTATATTGTGATGGCAATATAAATACAAATGCTTTGCCATTTTGTACATGATTACAAAACTCTTTAAAGAAAGAAAAATCTGATTTCCAAAGTAATTTCAAATGCGTTTCCAAAACAGCAGTTATGGTCGGACGGTCACACCACATGATGCTTTGACACTTTAAATAACAGAAATTACAAATAACTGTTTTTTGAAAAGTTAAAGTGAGCACTACATGGTATCTTTTTATGCATTTAAACCCGTTTTTAACTGAAAAAAAAAAAAGCAATCGGACTGAAAATGTAGGCGTCACGTCATTGACCCATGTACTCTTTACTCTACTTATAATTTAATACGACTTTGTGCACCTCACTGGATTGAATTATTAAGATAGGCTTTTCTGGGTAAATAGTAGTGTTTCTGCTTGGGAAATACTCCAAACTTAATCAACCAGAGTAGAGCAGAAGTATGTGGACGTGATCCAGCCCTGCCCTGTCGAGTCTGATAACATGGCTTCTTTGGATTTCTAAGATATTCAAGGCTTTATAGGGATACAGTAGCTGTCCTCTTCATACATTATGCCACATTGAAGATTACGTTGTATCTGATAAAGAAGAAATCTTGCTAATTTTGTCAAATTCAGCTGATTAATCATGGGAGAAGTATTAGACTGATACAGTTTGAGCCTTTTGGTGTCTCAAAGGAAAATCTCATGAGACACGAAAGACCGCTCAAATTATGAAGACCAGTTTAGTCTTGCGTTGACAGACTTTTTACTTTTCGGGGTTAAGTCTGCTTTACAAAGATAACACCCATCACTGTGGGAAAGCAGTCCGTTTCCTGATATCACTCTTTCCATAAAAGATGCGTCCATATTCCCTGTTTTTGTACCTGCCTTGGTTCATTCTCTGCTGTTGATGATACGATGATTGTAGAGCTCTGTCCCAAATCCTAGTGTGCTGGCTTGCTGTCTAGTGTCTACTACCATGCAGACTTAAACACTCCTCTAAATGTGGGCTCATTAGAAAAACATGCCTCTACCTATGTTTTTGCAAAACATATAGGCTACTACATACAATTCACTGCGTTTTCCAGTTGAAATGAACACTAGGGACAGTAAAACACCAACAACTTTTATTCCTTTTCAGATGAATTATGATTACTGGGATTTGTTTGTGTGTGCGGTTACTTGTACAGTACTGTGTTATGTCCTCAAAACACTTTTATCATATTGCATGATTTGTAAAGTAATCCATTTTGATGTTTGTATCCAACAACCAACTCCACAGTTTTTCTGATGTAGTAAACTTGCTTACTACCTCTCCTGGTACAGTATTGCAGTTATCTTTTGAAACACGAGTCACAAAGCTCAATATTAGCTTACAAACTTGTATTTTTATCTCATGTTTGCTTTTGTTAACACTATCGGTTAGATTAAGTGTTGGTGGTATATAAAATAAACCTATTTCTACCAGTCTTCAGACATTTCATTTCAAAACTGATGCGATATGTACAACGACCAACTTAATAAAACGTTGGCACGTTTACATTCATCTGTTTCAGGGAGAACTGACAGTGCTTTTAGCGTCGCTTTGAACATTTGAAAGTACAGCAAAACATGCAGGAAACGATGTAATATAATTTTGCAGAAATTTCGCCACACACACGTTTTTCCAGTGAGCCTGGGTTGAATTTTAACGTGTTATATAGGCAGCAACTTATAGCATGTCACAAAAACACTCCTCACATGAATCACCCTGGAAACATGAATCACCGTAAAAACATTGTTCTTTAGTGAGAGATTGACATTAGCATGTTGCCAAGCTTAAGGCTTTACAATCTAACAAGGCACACATTCTGACCAAAGCAGATAATTTTTTACTTACAATACCCAAAAAGTTTTTTAAAAGCTTCATTCTAAGAAACCATTTCTGTCAGTTCATCCACCAATTTGTCTCTGAGCTCATTACAATGTATTATGGGATTCTTTGCTCTACTTAAAGTCCCCCTGTGTTGAAAATCAAGCTTTTAATGTTGTTTATATGTCTATGTGGTGTTTTTAATATGAATTTGTACATGGTTTGTCTTAAAGCATATGTCAACACCATTGCTGAGTATCTTCAAAAAAGTATTTTGAAATCGCTGGTGTTTCTGACGTCACAAACGACCTTGTAACCAATCAGATCAACGTGTGATCGTCAACCAGTGGATCTCTGAGCTGAGTGAGTGAGTGGAGGCGGGGCTCATTTGCATATTTATAGAACCGCGTATACTAAATGAGGCAAGGGTGTCGAGTTACATTCAAGTGATTTTAAGGCATGAAGAATTTTTTACACAGGAAAAAAATGTTTAAATGTCATTTTGGTGATAAATTAGTTTTAAGTAATAATTAGTTACAATAATTGGCAATACAATAATGTATATATAATAGCGGTAAATAATTCGTTTTTTTTAAAGTTGTGGGAGTCTTACTTCCTGGTAAACTGCCCTCAATTTGAGTCCCAGTTTATGGGGATCTGTGGTTTATTTTTCATCTCCTGTGTGCCACATTCCTGTAAGCGTTTGAGAATCTCTTCTTCACGTTCTGCTGCAGTCTGTTCTGTTTTTTCTCTTCATGTTCCCTGTCAGCATCCTCAGGTCTTGGCTACGGCTACGTTTAAACAGGGGCGTGTGCAGTTTAAGACCGTTGCCATCAATGGAAGAGCTCTTTCTTGCTTAATGTGCTGCTGACTAATAGATGAGCAATGGAACGGAGTGCTTTAAAACGCATTTACACCCACCAACACCGTTACAACAACACACCCAGCTCTCATTTACCAATACCACCCACACACACTTACACAGGCTGGGAATGGCATGCAGTTATGGCTAGCATGGACATATCTCAATTCTTCTAAACGGTCTACCTAATGTGTTTGTTGCTGCCATTGCCACTGTCACTTTAAGGGTTGTTCACAAAAATGTTTAAATAGTCATTTACCGTAATCACCTTCATGTTGTTTCCAACCTGTATGGCTTTCTTCTCTGGAACACAAAATAATCATTTTTGAAGAATGTTTAGGTCCAAACAGCATTGGACCCCATTGACTTTCATTGTATGGACAAAAAAACCAAACTATTTTCACTCAGAAATTGCTAGTAAATTTCATATTTAATAGCAAAGAAATGGCAGATTTAAAAAAAAGATGACATTTTTTAAAAAGAAAGACCGAAAGAGTATTACTCTAAAAAACTTTGTATTATTTACCACTATGAGAAATCTATTTTTTTACAATTCAAAATATGTTCTGTTTTCCACTGAATCAAGACTAAGTTATTTAAATTTAGATTTTCAGTTAAAGTTGGTTTTGGATCGATATGACTAGGTCTGGTAACTTGTATTTACACAACTTTGTGTATGTGCGTGATGAAAGAGTTGTTATCTGTTTACTCCGAGATAGGCCTGATTATGAAGAGGAAAATTTCCCTAATACTTGTTTATATCGATCGTTGTTGACCATGCAAATATATGTTCTTTTTTACCTAGTTGCTCCATCCATGATAACCCATGCATAGATTGCAGGGCTCCCAAATGTCCATATGTTGATGAAGTCCTGATTGGGAGTAAAGCTTACATATGTGGCCTGATCAATCAGACGATCATACTAACATGACCTGTGGTTATTGAAGTTCAAACTTGAATTTTAGAGATTTTATGGATTCTGGTCATTCCCTGTTTAAGATTGCATTTACTTGGTAAATGTATGCATTTGAGCCAGCAGCCATATGACCCTGTGGACCAAGATTGGTTGCCCACTGAAGCTAAGCAGGGTTGAGCCTGGTCAGTACCTGGATGGGAGACTCCTGGGAAAACTAGGTGGCTGCTGGAAGAGGTGTTAGTGAGGCCAGCAGGGCGTGCTCACCTGGTGGTCTGTTTGGGTCCTAACGCCCCAGTGTAGCGATGGGGACACTATACTGTTAAAAAGAGCACCTTCTTTCGGATGAGATGTTAAACCGATGTCCTGACTCTTTGTGGTCATTAAAAATCCCAGGATGTCTTTCGGAAAAAGAGTAGGGATGTAACCCCGGCATCCTGGCCAAATTTGCCCAGTGGCCTCTGTCCATCATGGCCTCCTAATCATTCCCATATACTGATTGGCTTAATCACCCTGTCTCCTCTCCACCTATAAGCTGGTGTGTGGTGGGCGTTCTGGCGCAATATGGCTGCCGTCGCATTATCCAGGTGTTGCTGCACATTGGTGGTGGTTGAGGACATTCCCCCTTCCATATGTAAAGCGCTTTGAGTACCCAGAAAAGCGCTATATAAATGTAACAAATTATTCTTATTGTTTACATTACTGGAAAATAGATGCCCAAGGGCATTACCAAGATGGCCAAGTTAACCAACTTTCTTGCTTCGGAATAGACTTCATTGGAGTGGTGGGACTGAGCCCTTCCACAATGATCAACATCTCAATAATACAGTCACAGTCATCCTTACTCCAACTGCAGTCTCTCACAGCCAGACCTTTGACTGGGTTATATAGCCACTTCAGGTGGCCAAGGTCTGCCCAAATAAGTAGGAAAAGGCTGTAACACAAGAACATAAAATGGCTGTTTGCAACGTGTCTCCCCACTTTTCAGAGCCCACAAGCAATTTGGGTGACCCGAGTGCCTTACTAAATCAGCCAGCTACAATGTCAACTTTCATATTTACCTGCATGCCACAGATTCCCATTTCAGTGAGGTACTACACCTGATCTTCCATTATAGATGTGAGAAGACGTATAGCTAATTAATTAAGATCACCGCCGTGAATCCTTTTATGTGATTGGCAAAGGGTCAGCCAAGCTTGAGAATTGGTACTTTTCCCATATCTCGTAAAGGCTAAGTAAACATGCAAAAATATTTCTTGTACGTTCAACTACGTGCCTTAAACTAAACTTTTGAATAGCTTTTAATGTTTCTAACCTGCTTCACAAGACCTGAACTGAACCACCTATCTTTAGCTTGTTTGCTCTCTGTCAGTTTCCTATCCTGTAGTACCAGCGTCAGAGTCTGAGTGATGTAACAGCAGCCAGAAACAGAAGTGCAGTGTGTAATGGGTTCACCGGGGTTAGGCTTGCCTTGGCACCAAACCAACACTGCATGCTCCAAGATGCCACTCCATCGGCACTGTGCCAGAGTCTTGCTCAAGAGCACATACGCGTATAACTCAGACACACTCTGAGGTCTCTACAGGTCACGTCTGTCTGCTGGTATGACAGAACGTCTCTGAACTATGACACTGACAGAGTAAAGCTGGACCCTCCTGTTTGAAATCCTCATTGGTAAAGGGAAGTGTTGCAACCATAGACTGTACAATGGACGTAGTGTCCGTGATGTCATCTGTAGGTTTCTGAAGAGCATTTTTGAAGCCCAAAGTGGGCAGAGCCGGCTGCCGCCATCTTGGCAGCGCATCACTCCTGGATAACCGAAAATGGGCAAAGAGCGGGATTAGCTGAGGTGACGTGTAACCAGGTGATGTGTCGTTTTGCAGTTTAATATACACAGACACCACATCAGCAGCACCGTCGGTCGCCATGTCTCAGCGCTTTCATGAAGAGGATGCAACTTCACGCCCTTCGTGCATGCATGCGCGTCCAGAACCGGGTTTGACCGGGTATTCGGTACCACCGGGACTTGGTACCGTGACCTTTCATTTTTTTTAGTACCGACTTGGTACCGACTTGGTACCGAATATTTTGACAACACTAGTACTGACTACTGAAATTTTGGTACCGTGACGACCCTACCTCCTGGTTTTCTAATTTTGCCCAACCTGTTTATTTTGAGGAGTGCTATATCTTTGAAACCTCTAAGAAACAGCTATATGTATTTATCTATTGTATCACAATAGTCTAAATATTTGTTAAAATCAAAATATAAACCAAACAATCCATGTTTATTTTGGAACAGCTGGCGCTTATGCGCACACGGTCACCGATCGTTCAGCCCCATCCAACCCTGCCAGCTTCATAATCAATACATGGATGCCGTCTGAAACACTGCAGCTGTGACCAGGGGCAAGGTCATATTTGTTCTAAGCCCATTACTTATTGTAGAGCTTCAGAGATACTAAACAACCCTCTGAATGGGTTCAGTGGTGAAGCTCGAGAACTGAGCGACATCAGGCTGACCTTAATGCATGCATTTGTTGGGGTTTCCCTTTCAGATGCCATATTTATGGGAGTAGAGTATTTAGATGAATCATGCAAGGTGATTTACTAAGGTTCGCGTTAGTCAATTTACTGGTATTTGCCCCATTATGTAACACCGCCAAAAAGCATGTCTTAAACCAGACACTAATTTGCGCTGCTCTTGGTTGCATTGGTCATCATTGGAAATGATCCGACTGCGTCTTTAATTTGCACGTCATCAGTAGATCACGCACTGAACTTTCCAATTTTTTGGAATTGCGTTCTCACTCTAATTTGCCCTGTTTAGTAAATCTGGCGCCCCTAATATTTAATTTTTTCACTGTTTTTGTAAAGTTGAAGGCTTGCATTGTTACACTTCTGAAAATGTTTAAAATATATATATTTTTCCCATTATTATGCATAACATTACACACCTAATACCCACAATGCTGTAGTCCATCTATGTGACAAGACCAGTGTTAACTGGTAGCCGCTCTTGGATCCAGTCCCCTTGCAACATTATCCAAATCTGCATCATTTTGTGCAATCAGCTGCACAGCAGGAGGAAGAATAGTGTCGGTCAGATGGGGTCAGTCTGCAGGACAATGTGCTCTTGTTTCTCATGGTGGGCGAGTGAAGCAATGGAATAAGCGCTGTGTGAGTGAGGCTGGGTAACGGCCTCTGAACACTGGATCAATGATTTATCTGGACCACTGCACTTCACAGCTTTGGAAACAGCTCCCAGATAAGCACTCACCCCTGTCCTCCTCTTACTCTTCCTCACGCCGTGACTGTGCAGAAAGCAATGACCTGAACTCATCCTGATATATCCACAGCTCTGAACATGAGCCAGATACAGTCATACGGTGCAGTTTCTAAAGGATATACATTACGTCCTAGCAATCACATAGCAACACTTTTATTATGAATCTATACTACATTTTCACTGTGACATGCACTCTTCGATAGATAGTGTCTTTTATAGTGTTAAATCTTTGCTTTTTTATTTATTAATTGCCATGAATAATTTTCGATCGATAACAAATTTTATGCATATATACATAAATGTACATTTTTGTACCATTTGACTACTTTAAACCATTTTCTACTAAACACTAGCTACACTTTAGCAACCATCTTGGGATGCACTGCCAGATAGCACAGGTAAGTCTGTAAGATGTCTGCTTAAGATCTGGAAAACATCTGCTGTGTAAATGCATCTGATAAACATCTTAGAAAGAGCAGTTTAACATACATTCTAAACCATAAACATAAGACATCTTATAGATGTCTGTATGACATCCGACAGGAGACGTCTCAGAGATGTATTGCAGATGAAACGCTCTAAAAGAAATACATCTCGCAGACATCAAATAGATGTCTCTGAGATGTTCATTTGCTATCAGGGCTGATATTATTTATTAATGAATTATTATTAATTATGGATCAGTATTAAATTTACGATATTTTACTATTTTGTCTGTAATTAATTAAACATTAATAACTACCACATAGCAACACTTTAAAAACTATACCACTATTGAAATTCTGGCGGCTATTATGTGCCAATCATTTATTTCTTGTTTTAGCCTATAACAGATACATTGCCAATTTTATGAATCTTGTACATTTTCCCTCTGACATATTGTTTCGAAAGACGTTTAAAGTGTTAAATCTTTAAATGCCAGAATTGTATTGCCATCCCATTAAGTTAGTGGTAGATAATGATCTAAATCTTAAAATAGGCATTAAATTAGTGTTAGGGCTGTAAAACGATTAATCGCGATTAATCGCATCCTAAATAAAAGTTTATGTTTTCATAATATATATAATACATGCAAATATTTCTTAAATATATACATGCATGTGTGTGTATTTATGGATATATGTTTATATATAGCCTAATTTATATTATATACACTACCGTTCAAAAGTTTGGGGTCGGTACGATTTTAAATACTTTTAAAAGAATTCTCTTCTGCTAACCATGGCTGCGCTTATTTGATTAAAAATACAACAAAAATCAGTTATAGTATTAAATATTATTCCAGTGTAAATAAGCTGTTTTCTGTGTGAATATATAGTAAAGTGTAATTTATTCCTGTGATCAAAGCTGAATTTTCAGCATCAGTGTCTTCAGTGTCAAATGATCCTTCACAAATCAGTATAATATGAGGATTTGATGCTCAAGAAACATTTATTATTATTATCAATGTTGAAACAGTTGTTGGTCTGTCAGTTGTACAGTTTTTTTTGTTTTGTTTTTGGATTCTTTGATGAATAGGAAGTTCAAAAGACTTTTGTAACATTATAAATGTCTTTACTGTCACTTTCGATCAAATTAATTATTCCTTGATAAATAAAAGTATTGATTTCTTTCCTCCAAAAAATAAAAATAAAATTCTCTCTGACCCCAACCTTTTGAACGGTAGTGTATATAAATTTTTTATTTATAAATAACACATTTATCTTAAATATATACATGCGTGTGTATTTATATATACTAAATAATTATACACAGTACACACACATATATTATGTAAACAAACTTTTATTTTTTATGCGATTAATCGCGATTAATCGTTTCACAGCCCTAATTAGTGTAGTGTATAGTGTAGCCGATACCGATCAATAATAATAAAAGAATGCAGATATTGGTCATCAGTTCATATTTAATGGACCTGTGCTAACTTTGAACAATGAACAGTTGTATTTTTATTAACTTTACAATAACGTAACTTTCTGTACTTACAAATTAATTGTAAAACCTTATAATATAACAATAATTACTATTATTATTAATATTTATCCATAATGTGACAAAGTATTCTATTAAATTACTGATATTTTGTCTAATTAATTACAAATAAAGTAATTAATCTACAATAAAATTAGGCATCATAATTTGCGTGAACAATTAACATTTTATTATCAACCAATACTGATAAATTAAGAAATCCTAATTATTGGTTGATGACCTTTATGGTACACTGTAAAAAATGATCGTGATTTTAACGGTAAAAGACTGTAAAAATGCTATAATGCAAAACTGTTAATTGGTTAACAGAAAGTTTCCGTACTATATACGGTAAATAACTGTGATAGATCTAATGGTACATTTAATGTAATTTTACTGTAAAATACCGTTAAATTTACAGTTTTTGAAAGTGAAAAGAACAACTCATTGTATAATTTACAGTGAAAAACCGTAAATTGACATTCCCACAATTCCCTGCGTGACACTTCACATTTGATTTATTTTTGTTGAAATAACTGTTTCTTCTTAGTTTTCTTAGTTCTTTTCTAATCGGTTATGTACATTAGGGTTTTATGTTACATTTAATGTTGTTAAATTAATGTTTATTGCATTTTTAAAATTTCATGTGTGTTACCATGATGGTGTTTAATGTTTGTGCGAATAACACTGCGCAGCTTCAATATAATAGTATTAACTTTCTTGTGGAAGATTGCTTGTGATGAGCTTTGATTTATCATGTGACTCATCTCTGCTGTGATGATTGTTGGTTGTCAGTGTATTACAATGGTACAAAACAGATATTAATACTTCAATAGGTTGGTAAATTATCATTATATCAGATAATGAATTACGGTTTATTACTGTAAATTTTAATTAAGTCTGTAAAACCAAAATTGTTGATACCGTATTTTTGACGGTAAAGTTCTTGTAACCACAGCTGCCAGTTTTTTTCCGTAAAAACAACGGGATTTTTTTTTACAGTGTATGAATATACTGTACTGTACGACCACAACAGCACTTTATGGCAGTGACTTCTGGGTACAGATCTATCTAGTAAGTGCTGCTGTCAAAACAATGAAACTATTTTGCTTGTCCTTGTAATGTCAGATGTAACACTAAGACCCATAAACCATTAGAAGAGACCGTATGGCAGTACGGTCTAAATCTGTGGTTTGGCTGTTCAGCTGTCAATAACAGATTGGTTTATTGATGCATTAGCAGAGAACACCGTTCCTAATAGCCTTCGTCTTCCGGTCTGAATAGACGGCATCACTCATTTCTGATTAATGGATAGTTAGAAGCCAGAGCTTTATCAGCCACTCTGCTATCTGTTCTATTACAGTTTGCAAAGCACCCATAAAACATTAGTATTGATTTTGTGCTTGTATGAGCCAGTGGAATAGCGTTATAGAGATGCACCATTTTGGCTAAATTGAGAATCAATTTGTTTAAAATAGAGATCACGATTCTGAACAGACCCCTAAACAAAATAGCTTGTAATTTACTAGAGGTTCTGTCAAAATGTTATTTGCTGCAGTCTTTTTTAAAAAAAAAAGTGAATTTGATTTATTTTTAAATCAGTTTGAGAGAATAATAATTCTATGACTCACTATTAAAGTCTTCATTACTGGATGATTCAGTGTTTTTGAACGAATCTCTCGAATGAATGATTCAATGACAAATAAATTTAAGTCACTTGTCATATGATAGCAACTTTATTTTAAGCGTGAAGTTACTTTCAAAAGGCGATTTTCTGTATTTTGATCGCTACAATAGACAACTTACATCCAAACTATAACCTTTAATCCCAGTACTTCTGTGATAATTTGAGTTATTGTAAGAAATAATGAGACTGTGTGATTGAAAAGGCTGTTTGTGAAGCCGTTTCATACTTGATAAATGCTCTTTCTTGTCATTTAGGAATAAGATTGTGTGTGTTTGAATGGAGATCGCCATCTTTACCAATTGTGCAGCTCTTTAACTCTGTCTGATTTAACATCTTCCTAATTTAAAGATAATTGATTGGTCTCGTTCATAGAACGGCCACTTTATAGTAGTGTAGTGGTCGACTACAACATTGCAATACTTTAAAAACTAAACCACTATTGAAATTATGGTGGATATTATATGCCAATAATCTTGTTTTAGTAAGCCTATAACAGATATATTATGAATATAGTACATTTTCACTCTGACATACTCTTTCGAAAGACGTTTAAAGTGTTAAATCTTTAAATGCCATAACTTATTGCCATCCCATTAAGTGGTAGATGATCTTAATCTTTAAATAGTCATTAAATTGACCAATAAATCAATAAACCAATAGTGGCCAACAATATCGGTCAATAATACATTTTTTTTTCTAATTGAGTTATTGTAAGACAGAAATAATGATCCTGTGTGGTTGAAAAGGCTGTTTGTGTAGATGTTTGATACATGATAAATGCTCTTTCTTACTTAGGAATACGATTGCGTGTTTGAAACTAGATAGCCATCTTTTCAACGACGATAACAGGAAATGGACAGTTTTTAACAACACTAGGATAATGTGATTTCCTCATCTTTGAGGAAATCTTTCCAAGAAACCTCATGAAGAGGAGTGAGTTTTCGTCGAGTTTTCCTGCGGTCTCCGAATCTTAAGAGCGCAGCTCGCTCCTGTTACATCGCCTTGAGGAAACACTACGCCATTGTTTGCTGAGGAATTCACAGGGAATTTTGTGTCCAAAAAAAAAGGAGGCTTAGCTTCAACCGGACCCCTCCATTGTTTATTATTCACGTTTCGTCATGTTTACCTTTTTGTTTGGGTCATAAATGCCATTTTGCATCAAGACAAATCTTTAATTTTTAATTTTGGGAATATCACTCTTAAAAAATTTGGCCTTTTGGAGAAAATGACTCGATACGCATTAAATCCTGCCTCTCACCCACTTAGGAAACAAAATACTCTTACATAACACGAGTCAAAAGTTCAGTTTTAATTCAGAGACTATTGGATTTTTTTTTTTTCCGGTGGCTGTTTTCCTCACATGACTCTGAGATGCTTCAGGAATTAGGAAACGATCGTTGTTGAAAGCTACACATACATGCATACTTTGACTCCTGGGAAAGTGCTGTACCCTTAAAGATGTACAGAGTAGACTTGTCCCGATTAACTAATTTAAAATGCATTTAAAAAGCAATTTATGTACTGTGAATTTTTGTCCTGACAGAGTAAAAAAAACAAGGATAAAGTAGATTTTAGAGAACAATAGCAATAAAAAAATGTTGCATAATTCTGCATTGTATAGTCCATCAGCCGTGTCATATTGACCAGCTAACATTTGACGTATGATAATCTCTGTCAATCGTCCTCAGACTCGCATGGCTCCGACTCTCGTGTTTTTGACTGCAGATGTTTGTGGCCACCCACATCCCGGCTCGGTCATCAGCTGCGCTAATTTTAGGCTGTTTGCATGTAAACGTGCAGGCCTTTCAGCACAGAGACCTTGATGGGACTCTGACATAAGTTTCCTCCCAAAGCTTAAAAACAAACTCAGCAAACCATCTATTAAGCACTTCTTAGATCCTCTGTGCACCTGCTTTGAAAGAATCCTTCTGTAAATCATCAACAAAGCATTCAAGCTTTCAGTGTGAAGTGCACCTGAACGAGGGCCTAGAGACTCTTTGTTTACACTGTTTCATAGCCATTCGAATGACACAAACACATCCGTGCTATTGTAACCTTGGGATACTGAGCCTTTCAATAGTATTTGGACAAGGTGCTTTAAAGCAATTCAAATGAAAATGTTGTTACAGACCCCCTGTGGTGACAATCAAGTTTTTAATGTTGTCTGTGTGGTGTTTTTAATATGCTTTAAGACAAACTCATATTCATAAGTCGACAGCATTGCTGAGTATTTTCTGCTTGAAACTGCAGTGAACCAAAGACAGTCTCAAAAACACGGTTTGAAATCGCTGGTGTTTCTGACGTCACAAACGACCTTGTAACCAATCAGATCAACGTGTGATCGTGTGGATCTCTGAGCTGAGTGGGTGAGTGGAGGCGGGGCTCATTTGCATATTCATAGAACCACCGTGAATACTAAATGAGGCAAGGGTGTCGAGTTACATTCAAGATATTTTAAGGCAGGACCATTTTTTTTCAAGGAAAAAACGTTTAAATGTGTCATTTTGGTGATCAAAGATGAGTTTTAAAGGATTCAATTATTGACTACAGTGACTTCCATCACCCAAATAAACGTTTGGCAGAAAGTTCATGCTCATGCAATGTTAATATGGTCGTGACACTTTAAAAAACAAATAATAAAAAAGTTTCCTCTTTTTTTATTTTCTTATCAATTAACCAGAAGGTACACAGTCCCTTAGTAAACCTCTGTAAATGCAAAAGAACAAGTGACAGTTCCTGGTCATTGGGACACCGGCGGTCGAGCAGAAACTCAAACTCGGCTCATGTCAGAGCGTGTTTAAAACACCAGCCACGCGCCAATTAACTCTGAATACACTACAATCACAGGGAAGTGTGTTTGTTTTTCTATGTGTAAGTGTAGGAGAAAGAGGTATTCATTCATCAGGCATTTCAGTTAGGGATGCACGATATATCGGCCACCGTATCGGCAGATATATGTTCATTTTTGATGTTATCGTTATCGGCCCAATAAGAAAATTTGGCAGATGTATTAAAGCTGGTAAATAATGTATTATTTCCTTCAGCTGAGACGCTTCAGATGCGCACTGTTCACCATGATGGTTTTGAATGTCTTAAAATATGATTGGAATCACTTCAAAACAAAAAAAAATACAGTTTAGTGCAACATGTGCAGCGCAAGTCTGTCATATTGGTTATATAAAATTATTAGAACATCATTATAATTGTGTGCTTGGGACATTTAGTGGTGAGACTTTTGTTTTTGTAATCCGGTTATATAAAGATTTGGATTTATCGGCCAATATATCGGTTATCGGTATTGGCCCAAATTTTGAAAACTGTGCATCTCTAATTTCAGAGAGACTGTCCATGAATTTTCTTGCCGATAATTGTCTAATTAATTGAAATCATGACACTTATACAATTTAAGAACAATTTATTAAAAGTACAAAAATACATTTTAGGGCCCTATGAATTTTTTTTTATTCATAAACAAACATTCATTAAACTTCAAAAATGTAATTTATTACAATATGTACAATAATAGGGCCCTTTAAAGTGTTAATTTTTAAGAAATCATGTGTTCTCTTAATTTTTTGGGGGGGATTTATGATTTTATACACATTTATAATCAAAAACGGTGATTATGAAATGAAGGCATAAACATCGACAATGCAATTACAATTTTAAAATGTAATCAAAGAAAAAAATAACAATCTATTTGTCAAACAAAGTGCTGCACAACAGAGGTTTACTGTTAAAATGAATACATGCACAAATTAAATCAGATTGTGTGATATTCCTTAAATTTGATTTTAATGTTATTATTACTATTGTGCAATAGTAATATATTTCTGTCACAATTTCTTCAAAAACGTTATTTTGACGGGTTGTCATGAACACGTTGAGTTTCTTTGTGATTATGATATGACGATAGCTTTACTTTAATGAAAAAAAAACAAGATATCCATGAAATGAAACCATTCCAGTCATTCACACAAAGAATATGCAGACTTCATATTTAAGTAGTGATCTCTTTGCGCTTTAATATTCACAGACACTAGTCCATCTGATTAAATGTACAGCCCTACTTTTTATTAATTCTTCTCAAATTTGCCAAAATTTCGAAACATTCTGTGTCATACTATCATTGCAAAACGTAACTTCTTTTTAATGACTGGATTCTGTCCATGTTTTCCACACAGTGCAACCACAGGCCGCTGAATGTGCTGGTTTTCTGCTTTCTCTGCTGTATTACTGAACAGTTGGCATTAAAGGGAATATGTGACTCAAGTACACGAGACTGATCGTCACTCACAGGAACACAGACTCTCGTTTCACATCACGGACTAATTGCTGCAAGGCACTAATGCTTAGACATGGACTGATATTAAAAGTTGAGTGATGCATCATGAGATCATATGTCTCTATCTGTCTCATACTAACCCTATCTGTCCCATACTAACCCTATCTGTCCCATACTAACCCTATCTGTCCCATACTAACCCTATCTGTCCCATACTAACCCTATCTGACCCATACTAACCCTATCTGTCTCATACTAACCCTATCTGTCCCATACTAACCCTATCTGTCCCATACTAACCCTATCTGTCCCGTACTAACCCTATCTGTCCCATACTAACCCTATCTGTCCCATACTAACCCTATCTGTCCCGTACTAACCCTATCTGTCCCGTACTAACCCTATCTGTCCCGTACTAACCCTATCTGTCCCATACTAACCCTATCTGTCCCATACTAACCCTATCTGACCCATACTAACCCTATCTGTCTCATACTAACCCTATCTGTCTCATACTAACCCTATCTGTCTCATACTAACCCTATCTGTCCCATACTAACCCTATCTGTCCCATACTAACCCTATCTGTCCCATACTAACCCTATCTGTCCCGTACTAACCCTATCTGTCCCATACTAACCCTATCTGTCCCGTACTAACCCTATCTGTCCCGTACTAACCCTATCTGTCCCTTACTAACCCTATCTGTCCCATACTAACCCTATCTGTCCCGTACTAACCCTATCTGTCCCATACTAACCCTATCTGTCCCGTACTAACCCTATCTGTCCCATACTAACCCTATCTGTCCCGTACTAACCCTATCTGTCCCGTACTAACCCTATCTGTCCCGTACTAACCCTATCTGTCCCGTACTAACCCTATCTGTCCCGTACTAACCCTATCTGTCCCATACTAACCCTATCTGTCCCATACTAACCCTATCTGTCCCGTACTAACCCTATCTGTCCCGTACTAACCCTATCTGTCCCGTACTAACCCTATCTGTCCCGTACTAACCCTATCTGTCCCATACTAACCCTATCTGTCCCATACTAACCCTATCTGTCCCATACTAACCCTATCTGACTCATACTAACCCTATCTGTCTCATACTAACCCTATCTGTCTCATACTAACCCTATCTGTCTCATACTAACCCTATCTGTCTCATACTAACCCTATCTGTCTCATACTAACCCTATCCGTTAGGGGTGTGCAAAAAAATCGATTCACATTTGAATCGCGATTCAATCTTTACCGATTCAGAATCGATTCATAGAATTCCAAAAATCGTTTTGGCGTGCACGGGCGGAGTGACAATCGGGTGAGTCGGGACTTTTACCGGTGGTCCGGTAGTGTTTCGAGGCTGCGAGGGCCGGTCTGATAAATAGTTACATTGCAAGTTCTTGCCGCCCGCTGGTCAAACTGTGCAGCCTCTCTGCTCAACCCGTGAATAAATGCATCGATCCGCAGATCTTATGTTTGAGTTCTGTAGATCTTTTTGCCAAGCGTGTCAGAGGTTATGGGTTCTAAACCGCACTCGTATAGTTTTTTCTCTCTCTCATCAAAACCGAATATGTTCATCACGTTTGTGTGCATTTTATTTTGTAATTTCACCGGAACCACAACGGCGATATGAAGCGCGCGTCCGAAGGAATACTGCGCGAGCCACAGAGAACACTGTATCCATGACACTGATAGCAGCGGCAACGAGCGCTCAGCTTGATTTCAAAAACAACAGATCTCTTATTTAATAGCGAACTAAATGAATGCTCTGCTAGTTAACTGGAGATACCCGCAAATTACGCCTATGAACGACTTCACTGTATCTAAACAAATCAATCTAACCATAGATGTTACCAGTAGCAGTGGCTTTTTAAAATCTGTTTAAAATAATTTCGCAAGGGTTCTATGACATTAGTATATTTTTAGGAAGTTCAATGTGCCCAGTCGAGTTCACATTTCAACAGTCAGCCTAGCTGAAGTAGTCCTTAAACCACATTTAGCATAAATGTTTGTTTGATCTGACTACAGCACTTTAAAGCTACATGTAAAAGCTTTTTATTTAAGTTTTATTTTTAAACTTGAATTAAATGTATTTGAAAGCTGGCCAAAGCTTGGCACTTTGCACTTTTTAGTTGCAAAAGTTTTTAATTTTGTATGATGACATATAAAGTAATATCAAACTACATTTAATTTGTTGTGGGTTTTTTTCTTTTAAATTGTGTCTACTGCAATCAATCACATAGGAAAAAGTAAACTACATTTATATACTGCGAATCGTTTTTTGAATCGAGAATCGTTTTTGAATCGAATCTTGAGACAAAAAATCGGTATCGAATCGTGACATTTTCTGAATCGTGCACCCCTACTATCCGTCTCCATTCTCTCCCAACATTTGTTCATATCTTCACTATAAATTGGAAAGTTCAGTGTCTGAAATCGTATTAGATGAAGCACTTTTAAAACTATTGTGCAATACTTGCACTTCTGTCTGTAGGACAGGGATTGAATTCTGTAATAAGCGAGTTGATGGATCAACATTGTTCTTTTAAGAGTTAAACTAAAACTTCAGATTAATCTGGATCAGGTCACTATCTTTGTTTTGTTTTTTGTGTTTTTCTTGGCTTGTTAGTTTGTCATTCATCATCAGAATCTGATTCCCCTTCGTAACTAAAACTGAGACGGTTGAGTGCATGAAGTGGCCAACATTGCACCTTTAACCCCCACATTTAAGTAAGTGCATCATATGGGTATCTGGGGTGCGTTTCATTTGTCGTCTCAACTGGGAAAGTCCTAGTCCCCAGTAAGAACCTTTAACTGGAACTAGTCAAAGTTGCCACTGGGAAACTCGTGGAAAGCACATCAACCCCGTCTTCAGAATCCAATATGACGTCTCAGCACATCAACCGTAGTTAATCATCAGTAATATATTGTTTATTAGCACTTCTGTTTGTCTGTGTCTCTAAACTCAATGGTGCACACAGCACTCATTTGTGGACATGATACTTTAGCGTTATCTGTGCAAAAAACACCTTTTTAATGCGTTTATGTATTCCCAAAGAGCAAGCACAACAAAGATGTGCCAGCTACGACATCCCTCCTCCGAGGTACATGAAACGCAGGGAAAAAATGCACTTTTTCTTTTGGGAATTTTCACACTGTTGCACTATTTAGACAAAAAAATGGCATAGAATAGTGCGCAAGTACACGAATTTGGACGCACCTGTTGTTTTATAAAAACTGCCGTTGAAGGCAACGAGTTATTTTTACCATGGTTCAGGTTTTTTTGGCACTCTGCTTTGTGTCATGCCTAACAACAACTCTTCTTATCTATGGTAAAATCACTGTAACTCGGGATGCACCGAAATGAAAATTCTTGGCCGAAACCGAAAAAGAGGAAACCAAGGCCGAAAACCGAAACACCGAAAGAAATTATGCCAAATATTAGTACCATTACATTTATGGCTATGACTGTGTACAAACTTTACTAAAATCAAGGCATTGATTGCAATTGCATAAATTAATACAAAATTTTCAAAGAATAAATCAATTACAAATTATGCAAATATTTATTTAACACAACGCACAGTATAAAATAAAATTCAAACTAAAATGTTTAACTTGACCCCACTCATGTGTACATTAAATAATAATCTACTGGCCTGCAGAAAGGTTTTAAAATTAAATGTTCTCTCATAAAAACAAAGCCGAGCACGAACTTCTCATCACACCAGCACGCAGTTTGCACGACTAAATTAGTTGCTTACGTTTTAAAAAATGAGCATACACTAGCATAAAAAAGCCTTTTTAATGAACAAAGGTCCATGTTTAATACAAATGTACATGAAACTTAATGAAATATGTTGAGTGAAATTAGAAAATATTTAAGAGAGCGTTAATTTAGTTGTATACACATGTTCCCATATACGTTTTTTTTTTTGTAATGTCACAAGTAATCATCTCAGGGTTTACTGGGTTTTACATGATTATTTTTGTATTGGTGGTGGTATACTAAAAAACATTTCATCACAACATTTCGGCCGTATTGTTTCGGTGATAAAAGTCTTTCGAACATTTTCGGTGGCCGAATGGTGCATCCCTAACTGTAACTCATGGCCTCATGTGACTTAAAGCTTTATTTGTATGTGTGAGAGATTACCTGTTGACCTGTCGATTGACTATCAACCAGAGAGAGCTCTTGTGTCTGCCAATCAGAGGCTCTCAGTGCTCCCTAAAACCAGACTAAATCTTGGGGTGTCCTGTTCAAATCACTGCTCCCACAATATCTATTTTTTAAATCGAAGTTAAAATAATTTTTATTTGATCTGGCTTATAATTCATGAGTTAAATCTGTTTTTGTATGCTTTGTTGTCTTGTGTCTTTGTCTGTATAGGTTATTCATTTTGTACAGCACATTGGTCAACGGCAGTTGTTTTTAATTGTGCTTTATAAATAAATTGAGATTGAAAACTCTTACTATGAGAAGTGTTGTATTTTAGAGTCGAGGTTTCTAATGAGACTTGCTGTTGCTTCCTGTTTTCTCCAGGTTTGCAGATGACTAATCTGGATGCACAGATGCATTTGCGTGCCAAGAGCATCACATAAATACTTAATGCTGGCTGATGTCAGATGTGTGAAGGTTTAACTATTAATTGCATCCAGCGTGGGGAGCTTTGGTGGGGGGTTATATAATTATGTAGCAGACGTATGCCAAGGTTTCTGCAGTGCAGACGTCTGGGTTGTGTCCCAAATCTAATGGTCCCAAAGACCCTCTCCATGTTGCTGGCAGTTCTGGAGAGAAACACGGGTGCTGTGGTCTCTCATGTGTAGGGTTCGTTTATAAAACTGCGTTCAATCAGTGTTTGCTCTGGAAAACATGTTCCGATTTGTAGCTCAAGACATTTAATTGAATGATTTCTAATTTTAGTGCATAATATATATCTTGTGAATTTAGTTTCTGTGCATCTGTATTTAAGGTCTTTTCACCCAAAAATTAAACTTGTCACCACTTACTCGCACTGTTGCGATTCTGTGTTGGCTATATTTAATGTGCTCTATGTAAGTGCATTAATCAATGTTTATAAATTCCATTTAAAAATCACATAATTAAGCCACTCAGTTTATATAGAGTACTTTTACAATGTTTTTTTTTATATCAAAGTACTTTTACAATGTTTTTTTTTTATATCAAAATATCTTCACATTGTGTTCAGAAGATGAGCAAAAGTTTTATGGGTTTAGAACAGACATCAGGATGATGAAATAATGGCAAAATTGACATTTTTTTTAAAAAGTGAAATATGCCATGCTTTTCATTTTTCATGAAAAAAAAATACTAATCGTTTAGCATCTTCACACACGCAAAAAAAGTTTTGGACAATTTTGCCAACCACAAGTAAACCTTTTCAGCCCTGTTTCATTAAGAAATATATTTTGGTGCATCGCTGAAAAATAAAATTTAACAACTTATTTGTTAGGATTCTAATTGAAAGAATAGCTGGAAGGTTATGCAGCTATTAATACCGTTTTACTAGAAAATGGGGGCATGTGGTGCAAAACATTTATTGATAGTTTTGGAAGCATCATTTGTGTGTGTGTGTGTTTTCTTAAGCGCTGTGTTGGGTTGAGTTGTGTTGTTGAATTGCTGAGGTTCAGTTTGATCATGCTCTGCCCGGTCACATACAGCTGCCGCTCCCATTACAACAACTGACTGCATCCCACAGATAATATAAAGACACTCAGGAGGATTGACTCCATATAGACCGTTCAAAACACTCACTCACACACCCCAGCTCTGTAGTGCAGCCGTTCAGGGCTTCCTTTTGTGTCTTTGCGCTGTAATCCTGGAAAAATGTCCTATTTCTGGAGTGGGCCAAACGGTGAGTCACTTAAAGTGCAGGACATGAGTCTGAAAACGAAAGAGGAAATGGGATTGAGGGCTGTTGTAATTTTCTAGACGCAGACCATATGGCATAAAGGTGATGGTGGAGTGCCAACACATTTGGAAGACGGGCTCATTCCTATTGAGACTGATTTATAAGGCGCAATAAAACATCACACCTAGATGTGTGTGTGTGTGTGTACCTATGAAATTAGACGATCCACCAACTTGACCCTTCATGTACCGTCTGATGCTCATTGCGCACAAAAAAAGTCAAGGATTTTCTCAAAATGGTTCGATTCAATCTGATTGGCTGGCTTCAGTCTAGCAGTTTAACAGTCTACCAGGAAACAAATTTGTGTTTAAATTTCTCCAGGCTTCTACAATGAGCTCAACGAGTTGCTGTTGATGTTACTGGTTGTTACCTTTCTTGTAATTCCTTTCTTTGGTCATTTTTAATGGTTTTCTGAATCCAATTCAAGAAAAACACTTACTTACTGTTACCCAATTTAAAGGGATTTTTCACCCCAAAATGTTAAAATTGTCATAATTTACTCTCCCTAATGTCGTTCCAAACCCGTAAGACTTTCGTTTATCTTAAGAACACAAATGAAGATCTATTTGATAAAATCGGAGAGATTTTTGTCCCTCCATTGACAGTCTAAGCAACTACCACTTTGATGCTTCAAAAAGTTCATAAAGAGATTGTAAAACTAATCCATATGAATTGAGTGGTTTAGTCCCAATTTTCTGAAGAGACTCGATCACGTTATATGATAAACAGACTGAATTTAGGCTTTTGTTCACATATAAACATGTGTTCAGTGGTGTTAGTCAGACTAATCTCACTCTGCTGCCAGGGAATGAACACCGTGTCCAAAACGGATCCCAAAGTAACATTCCCAAAGTGAAGTTCTGGATGTTCGCTAACAGTATCATCCCGTATTTCAACTTCTTTTTACCCCTGACTTAGCGAAGAACAAAAAAGAACTGAGTAAAGTAAATTGGGGCTTTAAAGTCCCCCTGTAGTCAATTTTATCCCTTAAAACTCATCTATCACTGAGACAGCAAATTGTTTCTTTGTGGAAAACATCAAGTCTAAATTGGACAAAGGAGGTGTAGTTGGAGCTATTTTCTTAGATCTGAAAAAAGCGTTTGACACTGTCAACCATGAAATACTCATCCACAAAATGTCTTATTTTAATTTCTCTACCAGTGTTACTGATTGGATGAGATCTTATTTGTCAAATAGAGTACAGTATGTGAGAGTTAATGGTGAGACATCACCACCCCTGAGGAATGAACTGGGTGTACCCCAGGGATCTGTCCTGGGCCCTATTCTGTTCAGCATTTACATAGATGACCTGCCATTAGTGTGCACTGGATGTGAGGTGCAGATGTATGCTGATGATACAGTCATATATGTTCATGCGAAAAATAAAGCCCAAGCTGCTGCCAAGCTCAGCGATACAATGGTACATGTACGTAAATGGCTTACTGGCTCACAGCTGTGTCTCAATGTTAAGAAGACAGTCTGTATGTTTTTTACCAAAAGTAACACTGTATCTCATTGTGAACCCAATGTCTGTGTGTCTGGGGAGGTCATTCAAACAGTTACACAGTTTAAATATCTAGGCATTATTCTTGATTCTACTCTATCATTTAAACATCAAGTGAGAAAGGTAGTGCAAATAACCAAATATAACCTAGCGAACTTTAGGTATATAAGGAACTGTCTGACAACACCTGTAGCAAAGCTATACATGAATACTATGATAATTCCTCACCTAACATATTGTATGACTAGCTGGACCCAGGTATGTGGCACAACGCTAAGGCCTATTTTATCACTTCATAAACAAGCACTTAAAGTATTGGACAAAAAACCCAAACTGTATCACCACTGTAACATTCTTAATAAATATAACCTACTCAGTTGGGAAAATATTTTAAAACACAGTGATGCATGCTTAATTATTAAGATTATTAATGGGAAGGCTCCCCCACCTCTGTGCACTTTTATACAGCAGAAGTCATCTAGCAGCAGAACCACAAGGTCTGCCTTAAGAGGGGACTGTGTAGTCCCTCTTAGGTCCAGTTCCTTTGGCCAATTATGCTTTTCTGTGAGAGCCTCTAAACTATGGAACCAATTGCCAGTGGATATAAGAAATTCCACCTCATACCATATATTTTCGCGCCATCTTAAGGACTGGCTTTTGAGCACACAAAAATGTGAACACCTTTCAGAATAATTAATGTATATGTCTGCCTCTATACTTAAGCTGTCCTGTAACCTATGGTATATGTATGACAGATAGATGGTTACTTTTTTTAAATTCCCTAATAGTTGTATGGCTGTATGGTTATATGTTTTATGATGTTATGTTTTAATAACCAGTGCTATGGCATTATGTTTTATTGTTGTATACCAATTGCTGTGTGATAATGTTTTTTTTTTTTTCTAGCCATCATGTGCCTAGTATAACATCTTGCCAATGGACTACAGTTGAAAATTAGCCTGCTGGCTAACACTGGCACATTTACAGAAATGTTAATCAATTTGCACTGTCCTTAAATAAATAAATGAAATGAAATCTTTGATCATCAAAATGAAAAAAAAAAATTCACAGAAAAAAAATCTTCATGCCTTAAAATAGCTTGAATGCAACTCTACACTCTTGCTTCATTTAGTATACGTGGATTCATGAATATGCTAATTAGCCCCGCCTCCACTCACTCACAGATTCACTCGGCCAACTTACTGAGGTAAACGCTGCACAATGTTATCGCTCTTTACAACTTCAGAAACAACGGTAATTAATATGCATAGCCTTTTGCTTGACTATGCTATCAAACAGCTAATAATGTGTTGCTAATGTTACACAAACTATGTTCCCGTCCACCCTCTCAGTCTGCCTTCTAACAATCATCAGAAACGCTTTGAACAACTCAGAATATCAGTTGAGAAAGGCATATAGTTCATCATAGCATCATAATATACCTCATACACCAGCTATATTGCTAAATCTACCTGATTTTTCATATCAACAGAAAAATATACCGGGATAACCTGGCATCACTCGAGTCTCCCCTGCTAGTTCGGTGTTAATGATATGCTAAAGCCCGCTGAGTCATTGATCTGATTGGTTACAAGGGAGTTTGTGATGTCAGAAACACCAGCGATTTCAAACTGTGTTTTTGAGACTGTCTTTGGTTCACTGCAGTTTTGAGGAGAAAATACTCAACAATGCTGTCAACTTATGAATATACACATGGTTTGTCTTAAAGCATATTAAAAACACCACATAGACATATAAACACTTTAAATACTTGATTTTCACCACAGGGGGACTTTAAGAGACGCACCTGAGACTCTCTTACACATTGCAAACACTTTGTGCTCCTCACATGTGTGGAGGATTATGGTCTTATCAAACTGAAACTGTTTTGAGAGTAATTCTCCTGTGACGGCTCTCTGGCCCAGTGATAATATTTACCTGATGTGGTCCATTAGAAGACGTGGCGTGCGATCAGAGCGGGTTGTTGTGTGTTTGTGTGAGTGACACAATGCTGTAATGGTTTCAGTTCTCAACCCCTAAGATCCATTCAAAAGCTCTTACACTGAACATATCACACCAAAACATGTTTGCTGAATGTTCCTCTGTGTCTTGTGCCGGGAAAAGCCACAAACTTATCATTCCTGCTTTTGATGTCATTTTATTCTGTTCATATGTGTCAGAGTATTTCAGTAATTGTGATGAATTTGGCTAATCAGTTGTTTATTCACTCCTTCAACTTCTCCAATGAGATCGAGACCTTTATCTCAAGACAAAAGCCTTTTGTGTTTTGTCTGTGGAGATTTTGCCTCTGCCAGTAAGAAGCAAAGCATGATGAGGAAGCCTTTCAAAACGGGCCTTTCGCAACATTGTGCAATATTAGCTCAAATAATCACGTTAAGGCAAGTTTAAATTCCAGCCATATACTAACATCAAAATAGACATTTTAAGGCTACTACTGTAATGCCAAACAGTGGTTTGCTTTACCACATATCAGACATATAATGCATCTAACCACAGGTTGAGAGCTGTAGTTCCAACCACACACGGAACGTAGTGGATTTTGAACGAATGTAGTTTGCTAACCAATGCTTCTGGGAAACTCGCTCCTGTATGATATGTAAATCTCAGCAGATTTTAATGGCAGCCGTTTCCTGCAGTAACAGGCCTGCCAAGTTCATCTTCACTATTATTCTCTCCAGGTCTGTTTAAAGTTTCTTTTGTCTCCAGAAAGCCTATGATACCTCGTTTCCTCCAAAAAAGAACTGGTTCGGAACTGGTGCTGGTTGAAAGTTGGTTGGTTGAAAGTTGGTTGGTTGAAAGTTGGTTGGTTGAAAGTTGGTTGGTTGAAAGTCGGTTGGTTGAAAGTCGGTTAAAGTCGGTTGGTTGAAAGTCGGTTGGTTGAAAGTCGGTTGGTTGAAAGTCGGTTGGTTGAAAGTCGGTTGGTTGAAAGTCGGTTGGTTCAAAGTCGGTTGGTTCAAAGTCGGTTGGTTCAAAGTCGGTTGGTTCAAAGTCGGTTGGTTCAAAGTCGGTTGGTTCAAAGTCGGTTGGTTTCAAAGTCGGTTGGGTTCAAAGTCGGTTGGGTTCAAAGTCGGTTGGGTTCAAAGTCGGTTGGGTTCAAAGTCGGTTGGTTCAAAGTCGGTTGGTTCAAAGTCGGTTGGTTCAAAGTCGGTTGGTTCAAAGTCGGTTGGTTCAAAGTCGGTTGGTTCAAAGTCGGTTGGTTCAAAGTCGGTTGGTTCAAAGTCGGTTGGTTCAAAGTCGGTTGGTTCAAAGTCGGTTGGTTCAAAGTCGGTTGGTTCAAAGTTGGTTCGTTCAAAGTTGGTCAGTTTTCCACTGACTAGAGAGCCCAGCGAACGACGTTGTTACGTCACTGTGTACAGTACATCACCACCATACGTCTTAGCTTTCCCATTCCCGTCGTGTTGTTGGTCACAGTAACCCGCCCCCAGCCCCCGACGTAAGCATGACGTGGTAAAAGAACGGTTCTAGTCCAGCAAAGAGGTGGTGCCGCTTTGAAACCAATTTTCCTGACCGAGAACCGGTTCTTTGGCTGTCGAAACGCAAAGAACTTGTTCCCGAGTAGGCACCGGCTCTGAACCGGCTCTCAAAATGCTTTGGTGGAAAAGGGGTATGATAGACGTCAAGTGTTGCGCTGTTTTCTGATTTTACAGGTGTTACGTCCCAGGACGTAGGCATTTGTGTTTTACAATAATGTGTTGTGTCATTCATTGATGTATTGTTTGTGTGCGCTGCCATTGGACCTAACGGCCTCTTGGGAGTTATAGTTTTTGTTGTATGTTCTGTCCAATTTCTTCAATGGGGTCCAACGGGTTGAAGGTCCAAATGTCAGTTTCAGTGCAGCTTCAAAGTCTCGTCTTATCTAGCCAAACTATCGCTCAATAAAAAATAAAAATAAACAATATTTATATACCTTTTGACGTTCGCTTTGTAAACACTAGGTCTGTACTTCCGCCTACGTCACGCTTGACCTTTCAACGGGATTACGTAATGTGTGGCGCATCACAGCTAGTGCAAGATGAGCATTTGTGGTTTAAAAGTATATAAATGTTAGTTTTTTTTTTAGAAAATGACCGATAGTTTGGCTAGATAAGACTCTTATTCCTCGGCTGGGATCGTGTCGAGACTTTGAAGCTGCACTGAAACACACATCTGGACCTTCAACCTGTTGGACCCCATTGAAGTCACTATATGGAGAAAAATCATGCAATGTTTTCCTCAAAAACCTTAATTTCTTTTCGACTGAAGAAAGAAAGACATGATTAGCTTGAATGACGTGGGGGAGAGTAAATTATCAGGAAATTTTAATTCTGGAGTGAACTATTCCTTTGTCAGAGGAGTAACTGTGCAACATCCACTTGATGTTTGGCATGTGCTTGTTCATCATGAAGGGCTTTATAGACTTTTCCAAAGCGTGTTCCAGAGGCCATTTGTAAAGTTATCTCCATGTTTGACGTAACCTTTCCTAGACAATTCAAGACATTACTTAACATAGCTTGTTAGCTGCGTCACGATGGGTGTGTGTGTGTGTGAGCACAGACTGTTACATTAGCTCATGGTTGTCAGCTGTGTGTCGGTGGTGCCGTCTTGCATTTGTCCTTTCTTCCCCTGAGAGCCATAAAACCCCTCTCTGAAAGTCTGACTCTCGACAGGGCGGTGTGTGTGTGTGTGTCTGGCTGTGAGATTGACCTCGGCAGCTCGTTCCACAGAGGAATTTGTTTACATGTGGTGGTGCTACAAATAACAAGAACGTTCATGTACAATTGAGTAACTTCCTGGTCTCAAGGCAGGACCTTAACCAAAACAGGCCAGAAGGGGATGTAGTGGACACTTACAAGTTCAACCAGGGCCTAAAATTAACACTCGCCGAGTGCCAGATGCGAGTAAAAATCGGCGTTGGCGAGTGTATGAAATGATGTCAGTTGCCAATTGGTCAGTAACATTTTTTTTAATTCTCACAATGCAATGTTGTGACAACATGAACAAACGTGAACAACACACTGTACAGTTGACATCATCACGAATTTTTCAGCCTTTCCAATGTAAATATTCAAAAGCGCTGCCTGGAACACGTGAAAGGGAATTTTTTACTCAACGCTGTGTGGGAAGTTTAACATCCAAAGCGCGCGACCCAAAATGGACAAATTCACTCAAAATTATGTAAAAAAAAACCCGCCCGTCTCGGCGAGTATCCTTGTAAACATAGTCTGTAATGTCTTAAAGGGATAGTTCACTTTGAAATTAATTTTTGATATGTTTTAGCTTACCTCAAGGGCATCCAAGATGTAGGTGTCTTTGTGTCCACAGTATTTACAATTTTGATATTTTTAGGTCAAACCGTTCTTGTCTGTCAGTCATATAATGCAGGTCTATGGTCACCACCTCAAAGAGCATGCACAGAGAAGTCCAAATTAAACATGATTTAATGACTCGTAAATGTAAGTACACATTGATGGCCTTAGACATGAAACGAGCAGTTTGTGTGAGAAAACGAACAGTATTTATATAGTTTTTTTACCTCTTGTAACCACAGCCACGTCCAAGTGATCATTCTGAGGGCGCCGGCGCTTCGGTCTTTTCCGGAAAGCGCCGGAAGTGATCTCTCGCGCGTGTACGTTTATTAATATACAATAAGTGGAACGCAAACACAAATTATGTACTATATTCATATGTTATTTTAAAATGTAAAGCATGTATATTGTAATAATACTCTTTAATTTAAGCTGATTTAAATACTATACAAGCTTTATACTATATCAGAGGGGCTTCAGTTGAAAATGCAGCTGAAAGTTAATAAGCAAAAAATTAAGTTTTAACTTGACAGCATATTTTCTGTCATTTATTCTTTTACATTCATTCCATACATTGATTAGTCACCTCTCTTATGCTGTTTATTTTCCCTGTGTTCACAGGCGTTTGGCAATGCTAAAACGGCCCACAATAACAACTCCAGTCGTTTTGGGAAGTTCATCCAGGTGAACTACCAGGAGAGTGGCACTGTTAGAGGGTAAGAGCTTCAGTCTGCAGTGGTGTTATAATAATTAATAATAATAATAATGTGTAGAGATCCCCTGTCAAATCTGTTTTGTTCTTATCCAGGGCATATGTGGAGAAATACCTACTGGAGAAATCCCGGCTCGTCTATCAGGAACACAATGAAAGGTAGGAGATGTTGATCATTTGTTTTGCACTCATTTCAACTGTTAAGAAATGATGTCGGCTACGGAAGTGAAGTACATTGTAATTAAATCAACATTATTATACTAGGCTAGACGACAGTTTATTTAAACTGAGGACGGAGAGTGTAGATTTGGTAGGAGCTCATGAAGAAATAAATCCAGTAGTGAACATGTGGGAATCATTTCTCCACAGTGTTCAGTTTATATGTGTGAATCTCAGCTTTATCCTAGCTGTCATTACCGGTCTCACTGGTTTCAGGACATGAGGGTTTATGAAGGAAATCGACCATAATTTCCTTGTTTTTGTGACTTTGGTGTAAATCACGGCAGATATATTCAGGTTTCGGGTTAGTGCATTATCCAGCTGAAACATCATGTGATAAAATGACAATCATTAAAGCTGTCTCTCTTTGTCAATCTCACGTTTTGTTGCCTTGACTAGTTTTTGAACTGGTGTTCATTATAGTGCTGCACGATACATACAAATAAAACCAATATCGCAGTATAACTTTGTGCGATTGTAAAACAGTGCATACATTAATTTGCTAGCAACATGTCAAAGCTTGATGGTTTTACATAAAAAAAATAAAGCAATTAAGATTTAAATAGTATTTTAATTTGGTTGTTGTGGTATAAAATTGTTTATTTTTATTTAATAATATTAAAATATAATTTTAAAATATATTTCTTATTTAGTTTAATATACTTTTTTTCAAATAATCACTTTAAAAATCAGTTATTATTATTATTATATACTGAAATGGGCAAAAGCAATGGAAATGCAAATTCAAAAAAAGGTTGCACACAAATAAAGTTTTCAGGAGATAAATAAATAATAATAATAATAATACATTTTTTTAATAAATTAATTTTTATTTTGCTCTTCCCAACAAAATCACACCACTCATTTTAGAGTAATTAATTATTTCCAAATACAGCTATTTAAATCATTTTCTGTTCTGAACATTCCTGTATTTCTTCTTATTGCAATATATATCGCAATGTCAGTTTTTTCCAATATTCAAATACACTGACTTGAATCGTCTCTTCCTTAATGAAGCAATACCTGCACATTTAAACATCAAATATGTCTCCAGTGGTTTTAAATTGTGCACAGCACAGTATTTTCACACAGATAGACTCTCTTGAAACCTGTCGTGGCTTGTAAAAAAGCATTGTTAAAGGGATAGTTCACCCAGAAATGAAAATTATGCCATAATTGTCTCACCCTCAAGCCATCTTAGGTGTATATATCTTTTTTCAGCCAAACACAATCGGAGTTATATTAAAAATATCCTGGCTCTTCCACCTTAACGTCGTCATGAAACGGAAATTGTGATTCGTCTTTACTTTTATATTGTGACACATATATATAAATCTGGCTGGAATAGCTTGATCGAGAAAAAATGTAGGACGAGATGTGATTTTGTCCATCAGGATTTGTTTGGATCATTTGCCTGATGTTGTTTGCTAATTGACCTATGGCTAAGCCACGCCCCCTCCACTCACTCGGACAAAGCCACGCCCCCTCCACTCACTCGGACAAAGAGTCAACATTCGGTGACAGGCGCTATGGCAGCTGTCACAGTAGGAGACGTTTCACAGGAGGCAATTGATGATTTTTGGAGACAGAAAGATTACATATCATCTCGAAGTCACCAAAAGGGTTATATTAATAATTTTATTGTTGAGAAGGTCTATGAAAAACTTCAGCTCCAGGCAAAAATGTACAGGTCACAGTGTAAACGTGATAAACCACATCTCGTTGCCATCGCCATCTCAGACAACAAGATGGAGGATCAGCATTGTTCATGCACTGCAGTATTTACATGAATCTTTCAGCACAACATTGCTAACATTTGTTATCTCGGTTATTTACATACGTTATTAATGAAGCTAAGTGACATGATGTACAACGCAGCTAGAAGCTAACGTTACGTTAGAGATGTTAAAGATAACGTTCAAATACGTTGTTGACTTAGAACAGATGTAGACATCCTTGTTTAATTCTTGTTTAATTTATCCACGTTTAGTTGGTGTTGTGGTCTAACGTTACTGCGTAACTTAATCCAGAGCAGAGTCAGCAGACACTTATCTCGGTTGAGATGTGGCTTGGGAAAGGGTAAAAAATACACACCGTCGCCCAGCCTCTCGGGATACCGAGTGTCGGAGTTGCATGTACCCCATGCACACCGTTTGACCATTTTAAACTTAAAATGACAAGAAGAAACATATAAAAACGATTGAAAACTGACTAACTGCAATGCATTTCAATGGACGTGGAAGCAGAGAATGTCCGAGTGTTTCGGGTTAGCTATGCGCACTGATTGGCTCATCGCGTTTGGGGGCGTGGCTTAGCCATAGGTCAATTGCTGCGATCTCATGTGAGTGAAAGTTTGTTTGCCCATTGATTTGAAGAGGCTTCCCAAAACTGAGCCCTGACCTCTGACCACAGCAACAGGCTCTGCAACCCTTCATGTATTTATAGCCAGATATATTCATACAGCACCTGACGTTATATGGGTTTGTTCTTTTAGGAATTACCATGTGTTTTACTACCTGCTGGCAGGAGCGAGTGAAGAGGAGAGGACCTCGTTCCACCTCAAAAAGCCTGAAGAATATCATTACCTCAATCAGGTACGAGCTCATACCACTGCATGCACTGTACTCTCCAGCAGCGACCTCATTTACAACCAGTGTTGGGGAAGTTACTTTGAAAAAGCAATGCATTACAATATTGCGTTACTTAGTTACTTTTTAAGAAAAAAAAAAAAAAAGTACATTACATTTGCGTTACTTGGTCTCACCTGGTCTGGGTGTTTCATAACAAAAAAGTGCTATTTTTGGCCCTTTCACACCAAAATTGAAATAATAAGCCTCAGACTGAAGGAAGTGCAAATTCACGCGTGTACAGTAGAGGGCGCAGCTCAAACTAAACATTCAACTTTCGACACTTACTTTTAAGTAGTCAATATAAAGTACATTGGTCAATAAAGTGAGATTAAATGCATACAAATATTTGTTTTATTTAACATTTCATTTATTTGAGGTTTGCATAGTCTGATTTTGCATTTGACTGAGTAAATGAGTAAATGCATGCTCACATTTAGTCTCGAACTACAATAACCATCATGTTTACACACAACGCCTCTGCACTTCGATTGCTCTCAACATTGGGACTAGAGAGCTGTCAGTCAATAAATGGGAAACCAAAGTAACTTGTGTTACATGTTTGAAAAAGTAACTGATATTTTGTTGTAAATTTTAAAAGTAATGCGTTACTAGTTACTTGAAAAGTAATCTGATTACGTAACTCAAGTTACTTGTAATGCGTTTCCCCCAGCACTGTTTTCAATCGCTGTTAAGCTTCCTCTCAGGAGATGCGATCACGAGAGGTCAGCTGAGACGCTGCTGTTTACTCCTGGTAGTAACATGCGTCTCCTGTGACCACTTGCGATCGAGTTTCGTTGAGGGTCACTGATTTTATGACCACTTACTTTGTCAGTGTGTCTCTGCATGTTGACGGAAGATGTCCCGTGAAGTCTTGTGCACATTCATGTGTGCTTTTCCAATTGGTTGAATCTTTTCTTTTCAAGCCTAGCTGAGAAAATAAAAAAAGACTGCAGGAGTAGACTGTTCTTCATTGACTTGCGGTGCATCAAGACACATAAGTGCAAGCGATATGGCTCGTGCCTCCGACAGCATCTCGAAAGGTGTTTTGAGGGATCCCTGTTTACACCTGGAGCTGTCCATATAAGACTGAATATACGGGGATGGTTTTAAAAAGGGTAAAACGAAAATTCTGGGTTACACTGTGTTTTAAGGTGTCATTGTTACAGTGTAATTATATATCTAAGTACTGAGTAATATTAAGCAACTACATATACTTACTATAGGGGTAGGGTAGGATTAGGTTGAGGGTTAGTTGTATGTAATTATACATAATTTACTGTTATTACTATGGTAAGTACATGTAACGTAACAAGGATACTGTAAAATAAAGTGTTACCAAATTTTGTTATAAACTTTCTTTCATGGAACATAAAAGAAGATATTTTAAAGAATGTTCATGCTGCTCTTTTCCATACAATTAAAGTGGCTTTCATCTTTCAGTCTTCAGAAAGGTACTATGATCGAATCCAAAACAAGTCTATAATACTTGGTAACAGCTGACACTGATACTGTAACTCCTTCTTTAATACCAGGTGTAAACCGGGTCATTGAGCCAAGTGAAGGGCCTGCTCAGAGAAAAGGATTTCAATGTGTCAGGACTAGGGTTTTCACTGTCATGTTCACTAGTTGAAAGAATTGACAATAACAATATTATCACGATTATTTATAGATGATTTAAAATAAGGCAGTCAAATTAATTTTGTCAGATGGTTACTGGTGCTGGATTATTTACGGTATACCATGGTCTGTCTGAATACTCGATTCTGATTGGCTGGAAGCTGCGCATTAAAACCATTTAATGCACATGTAGTTCCAGTCAGTTTAATCACTTCTATATTAAAGCGTTCCTTCCAAAACACACACACACACATTCAAGAGCACAGAAACTTGTTTTCAATGCTGCCCCGTGACTTTTATTAATAAAATAGCTTTACTACTGAATCGTACATTATATTTCTCTGCAAAGAGGGGGTAACAGCGCTGTTTTTGAAGTAATTAAACTCACAGCTTCTTTGTTAGTAGAGAGAGAAACTGCACAGATGCAGGTAATTCACACACGCATCTCTCTCTCTCTTTCGATAATTAATTCAAATAAATGCTTTAATTCATTCATGCAAATACATGTAATCCTACGCACTACTTTATCTCTCCGTCTGATTTAAAGCGGGCAGAATGCTAGATCTAACGAGCCGTAACTGACCAAAATAACCATTGTTTTTACCCTATAGGCCAAATATTGCACTACAAACACCAATAACAGCTTTGACTTGTCAATGCTGGATATGACCATGGTATAAGAGGAATAATCCACGGCTAGCTGTGCAATAAACCATTTCAATGCACTCCGCTTCGCATTGGGGTGGAATTTTCCTCCACATCGTGCATTAAAATCGTTTAATTAGCCATTATCCCTAACTTATTATGAGTTGAGTTGAACTTTATTGTCCATTCTGTTTGTCACAGAGCGGAAATTTATCTTTGACACTGGTGACATAAATACATTCACATTACTGTTTAAAAAAACACATTGAACATTAACAACACTAAAAGAAAATATATACTAAACACTAAAATTATACAATTAAACACCGTTTCATAGCGGGAAACACTACAGATACGATTATCACAGGATTAATAGATACGCTATTATCACATTTGTAGTGATGACATCAATATTTAATATTTTAAATATCACTGTTATCATCAATACCATTGTGGCACCCCTAGTCAGGACCGTTGTTGCACAAAAAAAAAAAAAAAAATCAACAAAGCTTAGTTGAGATCATTGGATGGCAGCAGTTTTTTGCCCTTGTAGAGTCAGTTTTTGTCAGGCAGCTGCTCTCTCTCTGAGGCCTATTGACGGATTCACTCACTAGACAAACAGGAAAGTGGGGAATATGGAGGAAACGGATTCCAGTTCATTCCTTTCAGCTGTGGTCTCGCACACTGAGACACTATAAAACCTAATCCACCCAGAGAAAGCAGGCTTGTGCTCCTAACATGCCCCTCATTTCCATAACACACACCTGCCTCGTGCTTTTGTTTCTATGTGAAAAGCTGTTGCATGCAGGCGTCCAGTCTTTTGTGTGTGTGTGTAAATGTATTTTTGTCTAAATGTTAAAAGGATACTCCCCCTGAAAATGAAAATTCCCTTATCATTTACTCACTCATGTCATCCCAAGTGTATATGACTTTCCTCTGTGGAAGACAAAGTGAGATTCTTAGATAGATAATTAGTTTCTGAGTCCATATAATGACAGTGGAAAGGTCTCTTAATGCTGACGCTTCAAAAACCACACAAAGTGCTCGTGACGGTAATTCATGTACAACCCGATGTCTTCTGAAATGCATGTTTATGAGTTCACGCTGAATTCTAGACTAAACAAAATAACATGTTACTAGAGGTTCTGCCAAAATGTTCTATTAATTTGAATTAAAAACACATTTAAATCGGGTTGCATGAATGATTCAATGACTCACTCATAAAGACTTCTAGTTTCATGACTGGATTAATCAGTGTTTTTCTAATGAATCTCTTGAATGAATGATTTAATGGCAAATACATTTTTAACAGTCACTTGACAAATCTTTATTTGAAGCGTCAAGTCACTTTCAAAAGGTGATTTCCTCTATTTTGATCACTACTGTAGACATCAGTGTTTATATCTGAACTATAAACTTTTATCCCAGTTCTTCTGTGATGATTTGAATGATTGTAAGACAGAAATAACGATACTGTGTGGTTGAAATGACACAGTTTGTGAATCTGTTTCATATCTATACATGACAACTGCTCTCTCTGGATCAGAACGCAGATCTGAATGTTCGCTGTGATCATACTTGTCTAAGATAGAGCTATCTTTTAATAGATAGAGCCGAATCGCTATCATTTAGGAATAAGATCAAGCGGGTGTTTGAATCGAGATCTCAATCTTTTAACGATTGATCATGCAGCTCCTCTTCACAACGTGCTGATGTTGACGTCCAGCATGAACTCATAAACCTTTGGCTGGAAGCAATGGTTTATCATTTAAAAAAAGTATTTTTCTCTCGCTCTCACACAAACCAATTGTTTTGCTTCAGAAGACATTGATTCATCAACTGGGGTCACGTGGATTACCGTCCTGTTCGTTTTGAATGGTTTTAAAGCGGCAGCTTTGAAAGAACAACACTTGCGTTACAGTAAATGGACTCAGAGATTCTTATAAAAACAATCCATCTCTTTGTTTGTGTTCCACCGACTAAAGAAAGTCTTATACATCTGGAATGACATGAGAGTGAATAAATAATGAGAGAATATTCATTTTTGGGTGGAGAGAATTCTGTTAAATGTTCAGGAATAATAACATTGCATGTGTTATTAGATGTGTGTTTTCATTTGAGGTCTGTGTTTTTGTGTATCATGTTCTAAAAAAAAAAGAGCTTTCTCAAAACGGCAAGCTCCGATCTGATTGGATAGCTTTCACATCGCACTAATTACAGCATCGGAACTAAAACTATCAAATCTACAAGTCTGTTGTTGAACGATTTGACCAGCATATGACAGTCTCTGTCTCTGTCGTCTCCAGCCAATAGTCCCTCTTTTTGTCCCTGATCTCGTGCGTCCGTCTGTCTCCTGGCTGTACTCATAAATCCCTCTGTATAGTTACATATTCAGCAGGAAAACCGAAATATCAAGATATTCTGTTCCTTAGAACTATATGCAACTGAGAAACTTAATAAGGAAGAAACTTTAGAGGTGTGAATTCTTGCCATTTTTTCCAAATACCATTATAGTGGCTCTTTCTTAACTACCGTCTCTAATGTCTTAAGGCCTCAAAAATGTGGAGAATTCACATAGAAAAAACTTCCACAGAAATCTAAGCCAGGTTTTGACTTCTAGATTCAATCAAGCCAGTTATTTTGCTTTGCTAACGGTCAAACCGTTTTGAAAACTGGTTATGCAAGAGCAAATACTAAATGTTATTAGATTCTCTGTAACGCTTAACAATAAGGTTCACCGTTATTAATGCATTAGATATTATGAAGTAACAGTTTTACAGCATTTATTAATTTAATGTATAAATATAAATGATTTGAACTGCATATGAGATTATATATAAATATATTCATTAATGCCTCATTGTTCATTGTTGTTTCATGTTAGCTATTAAATTAACTAATGTTAACACATTCAATCTGATTGTAAAGTTAACCAGATTCTTTATGATTTAATTATTCTTTAATTTTATAAATCGGCATGAATGTAAATAATTTCTCCATCGTATAAAAATGAATCTAATCTTCATATGAATTGTTTCTTCACCTTCATCATAATCCATCTGTTGTACATGTCATTTTATGGAATACTAGCATATTGCTTACTTAATACTGTTCAGTATTTAATAAAACAATAACCCTTTAGTTCAGGGTCCAATTCTCACTATTAAGTTGCTTACTAGCATATTAGCTGTTTATTAGTACTTATAAAGCACATATCAATGCCCTATTCTGCATGACCATATTCTACATCTCTTAATCCTAAACTTAACAACTACCTTACTAACTATTAATAAGCAGAAATTAGGAGTTTGAGGGAGTTAATGGTGAGAATTGGACCCTAAACTGAAGTGTGAACACTACAACTAATTTGATTTAATAGTAGACTGTGTGAAACAGTTTGTAGTGTGCAACAATAAACATTTCAAACCATAGCATTGAATTAAAAATGCATCAGTGAGGTCATGTGACCGCTATCATCTCTACAATAACTCATTTAAAATAGACAGTTCACATAATTAGTTAGGGAAGTCCATTGTCCACTGTTGTATACTGCATTTTTGTGACAAATATAGTAGGTCATCTGGGTATCCCATGTAATGTTGTGTGCGTACTAAAAAAAGTAGTATGGCAGTATTCCAGTCTGAACATAGCCTTTGTCTTTCTTAACTATAGCATGTGTTTATATACCATAATGCTTTTGTTCTCCCACTTAAAAGCAGCATGTGTTTAGCAGGCATTGTGTGTAATGTCGCTCTAATCCCATCTACCTTACTTCCAGATGACAAAGAAACCTCAAAGGCTGCACTGGGAAAATTACTATGAGAACGAACCGGTCAGTATTGAAATAGTGTGTCGTTGCTGTACAGAGACGAGTCCCTGGCTCCACAAATCACTTTCCATAGCTTTCCCTTCACACAACACACCACTCCCATCCTCGGTGTGTGTGTGTGTGAGGCTCGGGATGTAATTAGTGTGCTCACTGCATCTCTCTGGCTTTCTCTTAGGCTGTACATTTTGTTTGGTCATTGTGTTTTTGAGGTGTTCCCTGGTCTGGCGTCATGCAATTCTTCTGCTTCTATAAATAGTCTGAACTCTGGGCAACTCGGTCAGATCTCTACACTACAGTCGATTGGATAAGAGTGATAAGCAACAGTACAAACATGGTTTATTTGCATTGGGAGGGAGTTACAAATGTAAACTTGAGATCGTAGGCCTGCGATGATAAAGAGAACTGATTCAAGGCTTTAAATACTAGTGTTGTTTTAACATTTCATTTAATCTGTACCAAATTCAAGTACATTTCATTGGTTCTCTGTACCAATTTTGGTCCCATTGCAAGAAGTTTTGGTTTAATACATTAAAACAGCATGTACTGTAGCTATCAAAAACAATTGAAATGGTAAATTGCTTTAAAAAAGGTATAAAATGGAGAACAGTTAAACAAATCACAGTTAGTGGCAGGTATATTACATTTCAAAACTTAATGCATAGATCTATAATTCATCACAGATGTCAAATGCATGTTTGTCATAGTCCATCAACACAATATCGACTTGGTACAGAAGTATTGGTACACTATTTCTCGCTCCGTCTGTGAGATGGTATAGTAATTACACCTTGCATTTGAAGCCTGTGGGGCGAGTGCACAGTAGATGACTATAACTAAACACGTTTCTATTTCCTCCTTAAATAAAAATATCTCTGATGTAACTTTTCATAAAGCACCGTTTACAACTCTACTATACCTTTAACCCGACCTTTATAGTGGTTCTACCGTGAATGGGCAGGTTAGGCAACTTTACTAATCAAATATCAAATATTTTTATAGTGAAGATTGTATGTCAAAGTTCTCAATTATAAGCTTTACTTTCTTTTTTACACCATCAACTTCCTTCGAACCATCAAGTGCATTAATACACACGTGTTCCTTTTTTTTTGACAAACTTGACGGATGTATTAACTTTGTCTATAGTAAATGACAGCATCTGGGGATAAAAAAAATCCTTTAAATGAACCCTTTTAATATTTATATTTCCTGCTCGCCATGCATTTCTGACATTTGATGCCATGACTGTAGACTTCTGATGGAGATCTGATTGTGATTTAATGCTGTAAACTGTTTTTTCATGCCATTGGAAAAGATTGAGCATGATTTCCAGAGGTCTGACTTTAACACTGAGGAAACAACACACACAAACCAATGACCAAATCAACATGAGTATGCTGGTATGTTTGCTGTTTCTGGTGTGGTGGATGTATTCCCTGTTGCTGCGGTGTCTTCATGCTCTCTATCAAGGGTCTCAAACTGTTGCTCCCTGGATATGGCCCCTAAAAGCACAACCACACTAGATTGCTCCTGCTATAATAAACGCAGTTGTTTACACCGTTGCGGTGACACGTCTATTCTTCAAGTGTGAACATACCCTTGAACACACATTGGTTGTAACTGTGTATCTGGCTAGTGGCTCCCAGGTGATTTGAGTTTGAGACCCCTGCTTTTCATGCTGGTTTTGGACTTGTGCCGTCTTTCAATTCACAATGCACGTTTTCATGAGTGGCTGTTCAAATAAACAGCAACCAGAAGGTAAGTGGTCATAATGTGTTACAGTGCACAAGACAAGAACAAGAAACTGTACTTGCAAAACTATTTTGCCAATTTGCGTCAAACCCACAGCATATGTCATTTTGCTTCTGTATTGGTTGAGAAGTCTTACAACATTTAACATGAGAAAAACATTCCCTGGAAATGTGAAGGAGAGCATAATATAATCTGTTTTGGTTGAGAAGTCTTACAACATTTAACATGAGAAAAAGCCTTTTTTTACATTCCCGACCCTGCAAATGTGAATGAGAGAAAACAAATAGGCAGGATTTGGTTTAAACCGTAAAGCTTACAGAGTTTCAGCAGTGTTTGCCTTTCCAGTGCTCTGGTATGCTATAATTTTGGCATCAGTAATGAAGCGAGCAATGGAGACACCGTCTCATTAAGTGTGTGTAAGTTTGAGTGTGTTGAAGCAGTTTCTCTGCCAGCTGGAGCCGAGCATGTGGATGACAGACATCTCCTTCAACACTTTGCACGACTGTAGTGAAAGAGACTAGGGATGCAGCAATATAAAAATGACAGCTGATATTATGAATCAATATGGTCAGATTAGGGAACACATTTTTAGTTGCTTGCATATTACAGATGCATATTTAGTTGCTTGCATGTTGATATATTGCATACACTCACCTAAAGGATTATTAGGAACACCTGTTCAATTTCTCATTAATGCAATTATCTAATCAACCAATCACATGGCAGTTGCTTCAATGCATTTAGGGGTGTGGTCCTGGTCAAGACAATCTCCTGAACTCCAAACTGAATGTCAGAATGGGAAAGGTGATTTAAGCAATTTTGAGCGTGGCATGGTTGTTGGTGCCAGACGGGCCGGTCTGAGTATTTCACAATCTGCTCAGTTACTGGGATTTTCACGCACAACCATTTCTAGGGTTTACAAAGAATGGTGTGAAAAGGGAAAAACATCCAGTATGCTGCAGTCCTGAGGGTGAAAATGCCTTGTTGATGCAAGAGGTCAGAGGAGAATGGGCTGACTGATTCAAGCTGATAGAAGAGCAACTTTGACTGAAATAACCACTCGTTACAACCGAGGTATGCAGCAAAGCATTTGTGAAGCCACAACACGCACAACCTTGAGGCGGATGGGCTACAACAGCAGAAGACCCCACCGGGTACCACTCATCTCCACTACAAATAGGAAAAAGAGGCTACAATTTGCAAGAGCTCACCAAAATTGGACAGTTGAAGACTGGAAAAATGTTGCCTGGTCTGATGAGTCTCGATTTCTGTTGAGACATTCAGATGGTAGAGTCAGAATTTGGCGTAAACAGAATGAGAACATGGATCTATCATGCCTTGTTACCACTGTGCAGGCCGGTGGTGGTGGTGTAATGGTGTGGGGGATGTTTTCTTGGCACACTTTAGGCCCCTTAGTGCCAATTGGGCATCGTTTAAATGCCACGGCCTACCTGAGCATTGTTTCTGACCATGTCCATCCCTTTATGGCCACCATGTACCCATCCTCTGATGGCTACTTCCAGCAGGATAATGCACCGTGTCACAAAGCTCGAATCATTTCAAATTGGTTTCTTGAACATAACAATGAGTTCACTGAACTAAAATGGCCCCCACAGTCACCAGATCTCAACCCAATAGAGCATCTTTGGCATGTGGTGGAACGGGAGCTTCGTGCCCTGGATGTGCATCCCACAAATCTCCATCAACTGCAAGATGCTATCCTATCAATATGGGCCAACATTTCTAAAGAATGCTTTCAGCACCTTGTTGAATCAATGCCACGTCGAATTAAGGCAGTTCTGAAGGCGAAAGGGGGTCCAACACAGTATTAGTATTAGGTGTTCCTAATAATCCTTTAGGTGAGTCTATATCAACATGCATATTACTAGGACATTGGCTGTTTATTAGTACTTATGCAGAATAAAGCATTCATATCTGCATTATGAGCATATTCTACATCCCTTAATCCTAAACTTAACAACTACCTTACTAACTATTAATAAGCAGTAATTATGAGTTTATGGAGGGAAAACTCCTAGTTAATAGAGAATGTGTGTTCTCTAATCTAAAGTCTTTCCATCAATACTGAAATTCTCCAATCTACACTTTTAAAAACAAATTACCAAATTAAATTTGGGTACTTTTCTGTTTTGGCTGATACAGTATACACTTTTTTATGATAATATTTATTTTTAATTGCTGATAATCAATATGATGGTATTATAAATCTATGCTGTTCTGCCTATAATGAACAGCAGGCATCAAAACATCATTATGTACAATAGTATATATTTAAGTAATGTATAAAAAAATTGACCTGTGTAGATATGACTGATAAATGATATGATGGCTGATATACATATAATGTAGGTGAATAAATGCATAAACGGTTGGCTTTTTAAAATGCATTCAAGCTTAAATCTAGAATTTTACCAGCTAAAATGTCAAATCTGTGATTAAAGTAAATTCAGACATCAATAAAATAATAAATAATGTTGGAACTGCTCTATTATCTGCTACCTTATATTGTCATCAACATTATTTTCTGTAATTTTAGCCAATACCAATATGGTCACAATGTAATGTGTATGTTTCTAACGCTATTGAGAAACACTGATTTTGCAGATGGGAAATCATCGTTTGGACCATTAGCTGTCATTTGTAAACAAGTTTAAACAAGTTCTTCACTGAAAACTCAATAACCTTTTTCTTGTTCAGGTCCATCTGAAGGAATAAATCTAGTCATAAATTGCTACTTTTCTTCTTACCATTACTGGTGTGCCAGATTTCCAATGTGTGTGTAAAAGGCAAATCACTCTGGATTTTCCACTGCATGGGCAGAACATGCATATGCTAACATTCACCAGCGCCCTCATTTTCAACCAGAAAAATGTGGCAGCTCTTGCGTTTTTGACCAAACTTCATAATGACATGGTGCTTTAAGTCAATCAACCAAACCCTGACAGTGTCTCTCTGGAGCGATGGCGGCACACAAGCCCCAAAAAAGCAGCTCTACTGTCCATATTTGTGCTTGAATGCATTCGAGCAGCTGAAATGCAACATGCTATTAGCTTATTAGCATTTAGGGAACATCGATAGCGCATCAGGTTTTTGAACGGAGTAATTCAATAAAATGATTACATAGCAAACCACCCATGAACACTCCCCAGACTGTGGTGTGCAATGGTGTTTAATAGTTTGAAGTGCTGGTAACCTTTCTTTTTCTCGTTGACACCAGCAGGATTGCTTCACAGTTGAAGGGGAGGATCTCAAGCACGACTTTGAGCGCTTACAGCTGGCGATGGAGATGGTGGGATTCCTTCCCGTCACACGTAAACAGTGAGTTTGTCCAAAACACCGGTCAACTAACACAAACTTTGCATGCAATTTTCATTAGTTATGAGCATGCATTAAATATTTATTCTCTTAAGCGAGTAGTTTAAACAAAAAAAAATGCAATTTTGTCCTTGTATTGTTAAATATCTTGGCCTTTTTCAAATCTTGACATCTCACACAAACTCAAAATGTGGATGATGGACAGCTAGGGTAGAAGTAGCTTTAAACACAATGGTTAACATACTGTAGATTTTCAGTACATAACTTACATTTCAGGCTGTTCATCACAAACGATATCATATACTGTAGTCTTGGAATGGACTACTTTGATATTTTTATGATGCTTTTGTGTTGTTTTTAAAGCTTGAAAGCTTTAGTCTCCATTCATTGTGTTGAAATGACTTACCAGTACAAGACATTAATATTAAATGTGTATACGCAGTGCTTAGCATAAGTGAACACACCCATGCTAAAGTTGACTAAAAAGAGGAATAAAAAATCATCTTTTGGAAATTGATCTTAATGCTTTAATTAAAAAAATGAGGAAAACTCCAACCTTTAAGGACACCAATTTTCTTTGTGAATGAATAATGTATCGTAAATAAATAAAATACAGTGTGCATAAGTCAGGACACCCCTATGTTAAATTCCCATAGAGGCAGGCAGATTTTTATTTTTAAATGCCGGTTATTTCATGGATCCAGGATGCTATACATCCTGATAAAGTTCCCTTGGCCTTTGGAAATAAAATATCCCCACATCATCACACACCCTTCACCACACCTAGAGATTGGCATGGGCTACTTTTCATAAGATCTTCTCTCAATGCAAATCAATACAGCTATTAGGCTACCTGAAATAAAACCACGCCAATCTCTAGGTATGGTGAAGGGTGTGTGATGATGTGGAGCTATTTTAATTAGTCTATTTTGACTATTTATGTGAACTAAAAAAAAATAAAAAATAAATGATGAAAAAGGTGAACATGATATTTGTCATCTACCCATTTTGTATCTCTCACTCTCACTCACGTCTGATGTTTTTTTCCCTGGCAGGATTTTCTCTCTGCTGTCAGCGATCCTTCATTTAGGGAATATCCGATACAAGAAGAAGATATACCGGGATGACTCCATCGACATCTGCAATCCTGAAGTCCTGCCTGTAGTTTCTGAGCTGCTGGAGGTACAGGATCAGTCTTTCACGTTACACCACAAACACTCGCTGCACGCTTTTCCATTTGAGTTACTTCAAGTCATGTCATTCTGAACCTGCATGTCCCTCTTTATGGAAGGCAAACGGAGAAGATTATTCCTGAAGACACACAAATAGCTTTCTTTGATGAATAGACTGAAATTGAAGTCATTATTCACTGATAATGTTTGCCTGTGAGCAAAATCAGTGAATTCAACTGATTCATAAATTAAACCCTAAATCACATTAGAGACATAAAACCCTAAAACACATTTTTTGAGATGTTAAAGGGATGGTTCACTTTGAAATTAATTTTTGGTATGTTTTAGCTTACCTCAAGGGCATCCAAGATGTAGGTGTCTTTGTTTCCGCAGTAGTTTCAATTTTGATATTTTTAGGTCAAACCGTTCTTGTCTGTCAGTCATATAATGCAGGTCTATGGTCACCACCTCAAAGAGCATGCACAGAGAAGTCCAAATTACACATGATTTAATGACTCGTAAATGTAAGTACACATTGATGGCCTAAGACACGAAACGAGCGGTTTGTGTGAGAAAACGAACAGTATTTATATCGTTTTTACCTCTTGTAAACACAGCCACGTCCAAGTGATCTGAGGGCGCGGGCGCTTCGGTCTTTTCCGGAAAGTGCCGGAAGTGATCTCTCGCGCGTGTACGTCACTCATTGTTTACACAGAACAGAGATTGTAGGTAAGACGGCTAATTAAAAGGGTACTAATTTGCGCTTATCCGGGATGTTTAAACCGTCGTAAAAGAAAACAATAAAAATAAATAAATAAATAAAACAATTGTATGAGTGACGTACACGTGCGAGAGACCGAAGCGCCGGCGCCCTCAGATCACTTGGACGTGGCTGTGTTTACAAGAGGTAAAAACGATATAAATACTGTTCGTTTTCTCACACAAACCGCTCGTTTCGTGTCTTAGGCCATCAATGTGTACTTACATTTACGAGTCATTAAATCATGTGTAATTTGGACTTCTCTGTGCATGCTCTTTGAGGTGGTGACCATAGACCTGCATTATGTGACTGACAGACAAGAACGGTTTGACCTAAAAATATCAAAATTGAAACTACTGTGGAAACCAAGACACCTACATCTTGGATGCCCTTGAGGTAAGCTAAAACACACCAGAAATTAATTTCAAAGTGAACTATCCCTTTAACAGGTTGCACATCAATGAAAGCACCAATAGCACTCATTATGTTTATTATTAATGGAAAATGTTTTTTTTTTGTGTGTTTTTTGGCGCTATTTCATATAGTTGAACCAAAGTCACAGAAAGTGAGGTATATGCATTAATCCGGAGTGCCGATTGCCTGTCGTTGCTGGAGACATTTCGCATTTACATCATCCGTTTCTGAGCTTTTCTCCACATTAATCATGAGATTAAACCCATTTTTTGAGTCTTTTTTTAAATCTGAGGAGTGAGTGACCTGTGCTAAAACATGTTCATGAGACTTTAAGCAGCATCTGGAATCACACAATGTCCAAACAGACACTACATTAAATTTTTTTAATGGTCGCAAAGCATGTTCTATATAGTATGAAGGAAATATGGACGTACTACAAGTTTCGTCGCTTCACTGATATTCACAGGTCCTCTCCTAAGGCCTCATGGGATAGTAAAGTGTCCATTGGATGCACAGTTCATAACATCGGGGGAAGTAGTGCTTTTTGCCTTCTGTTTTATAAATATTATAAATATTATGCCACACTACTGTTCACGCACAGTTTTCCACTTACTGTACAGTAGGCATATAATTTGGACACAGGGTTAGACTGTTTTTGTAAAACTCATTGAATTGTGAATATTTGGAATTCAAGTATTTTTTTAATTAATTTGATTTACAAGATTAACAATTAAAGTAAAAACAATATTAACAGAAGGAAGGAAAATAAATGATGCATACATATAAAATATATGCTACATAGCAGCGTGCACCGCTGTATACTTGTAAATGCATATCAGCACATATTCTTAAATATTAATGAACATACATACATACCTATAAATATATGTACTGACCCCCCAGAGATTTGAACAAGTGTCTTGGGGAAAAGACGAAGGCTGGGTTCCTTTTGCACAGGATTTGGTCATTAAACTACTCAAGGAAGTAGAAGGAGTTCCTGAATGAAGGCATGAAGCCTGTGCTGTGGGCCAACAGGATATAGGATGTGATTTCAGAGCCTTTGAACTCGACACATGTAATGTATGCAGTGCACATACCTCTCTATACCAGGAACTCTTGTGGCCCAATAGTGTGATCAAAGCACATCTGGCCTTTATCTTTACACACACACACACCTTCATGAGTAACTCTGAAGGAAAGAGAGAATGAACACACAAGTGATTTTACAGTTGCCCTCAGACTGCAGGGAAAGGTGTGTGTGTGTGTGTGTGTGTGCACACCTCGAAATCATTATAATAACATATTCAGATGAGGCCAGTCCAAATCTTTCAGCCCTTACACATCTGTTCTCGATTACAGTTGAATGACTCAACATCAGGCTCAATGAGTTTATATAATCACTATATTAGATGTAGACATCTTTCCCAGTGTGCATAAACCAGTCGCATACTTTTCCCAGTTCATATCGGCCCTTTTATATGCGAATGAGCGAGTGTTGGCCTGTGTTGAGGTCACTTGATTGTCCATGGCATTGTGTGTGCAGACTTTGATTCGTAACAGTTGTTATATGTGACGTTCTATGGTTTATTTCCTGAGATTCTAACCATTTGAGTCATTATTGTTATTATTATTATTATAGCTGTGTTGTTTTTATAATGTTACAGTATAGAGGTGGATGTCATGCTACATTACAGACTTAAGAAACCTCAAAAGCCAATATTACCGAGTGCTACCGGATGTTTAAAGGACAATTCAACATTGCAGGCCCCAAAGTCAACAATTGAAAAGAAATCGTTCTCACGGCCGTTAGTGCTGCTTTGCTCCTTGTCCATCTATGTAACTAAACACTGGCTTGTATTAAAGCTGTAGTGTGTGATCCTCCATATGTTTTATTGCAGATTTGGGATACAGTATGAATGAATGCATCCAAATCTTTGGACCTGACCGTTAAATCATACACTAAAAGGATAGATATCTATTTGTACTTGTGTCTGAAGAGTTAAATGAGAAAGTTGTCTTGCATCACGACAGGTCAAGGAGGAGATGCTCTTTGAGGCTCTGACAACACGGAAGACGGTGACCGTGGGCGAGAAGCTGATCGTCCCGTACAAACTGGCTGAGGTGAGCAACAAACAGGGTTTAACATTGTCCTTTAAAAACATTGAACAGATATCCAGAATCCGAGTCGGCGCCAGAGCAGATCTACTGGAGGGGCATTGGGTCATCCGCGGGGGGGCACTGCCGTTTGAGAAAAAAAACACAGCAGAAATGCTTTAAAAAACGAAACACGTTTTTTATTTATTAGTATTATTTGTTAATTGCGAATTTGTGGCTACTTTACAAATAAATAATTGTACACACAAAAAAATATTATTTATAGAAGTTTGATTTAAAAACGATTGTATTGCTTCCGTGTGAACATAACTGTGTCCATGGCAACGCTCTGTTTTTAATGGCAACAGTGTGCTATACTTAGCAGCGGTCTGTTATCAAGAAATTATAAGAAGAGGCTTAGCAGGACTAAACCATTTTCGTAAATCCATTTTTTTTCTTTCGTTTATTAGGCACAGTTAGCCGCTAGCTGTCTATGATATTATAGACGGACAAACTGTTCTTTTCGATTCAAACAACGACTTTTGCGCGCTGCAAATCAAATGTAACAATTTTACTCAGCGACCAATAAGGATTGACCAATGATGACCAATAGTCAATAGTCATGAACAACCAAAATTATTTATTTTGAAATCATTTCCTTTTATTTCATTTAAGTTAAAGTTTGTACATTTAATATTGAAAAAAATAACTAAAAGGGATCATTTTTTTGGGACACGCCATTCAAAGTGCTCGTTGACTGCGATCTGTGGTGCTGATAGTGTTCTCTTGTGGCTCGCGCTGCCACAAGAAACATCTTCACACGGACGCGCGCTTGATCGGTTGCGGAGAAATCTCTATTCGTACCGGTGAAATCACAAAGTAAAATGCACTCAAACATGTCCTTGACAACCACTGATAAACATAATCGGTTTTAATGAGAAAAAAAATAAATATGTGAGTGTGGGTTAGAACCCAGAATCTCTTGCACGCTAGTCTAAAATCCCACCACTGGACCATTCAAGCACTTATAAATAACAGTCGGATTCAATATATCTAACGTTATTTCTTTCATGTGAAAATTCTTGGCACCAACACATATTAGATCTTATTAGACAACAAATTAAACACAATGTACTATTTAAATAGATAGCTGGACATTTGGTGTTGTATAGCCTACATCTGATTTATGATTTAGCATCTCCAGAAAACGATAGGCGCTGCTCAGCTGGCGACTCGCAACTCGCTTCAAACAATTAGCTGTGTTTTGTTGTTGTGTTCGTCTGTCATCGAACTAAGTGGAAAAGTACTTTCTGGATATGTGGGTGCTAAAGTCTGGGCTAAGAGTGGTGGACATTTCTTGTTTTATCAGACTTTTTATTGGACTTTTAATCATATTTGGTCTGCTTGTGCACTCACGCACCGAGAGTGTTGAAATGCAGGAATGGCGCAGGGACAGCCGACCAGCGTTTGTTTATGCTCGCATCGCACTCCTAACACTTAATAAAGTGGGACTTGAAGAACGAGCTACACCCGGGCTGCTGGCTAGTATCCCGGGGGAATTGACACGTTCTGCAATCTGGGGGAGAAGGAGGCGATCACGGAGGCGATCACGGCTGGCTGCTCGGGTGGAGGAACCGGAGCGACTGAGCGGACAGAGGAGGAAGCGAGGGAGACGGGGTGGAATGAGGAGGAGACTGCGGCAGCGAAAGTACAGACCAGCTCTACCTGCTATGATCCTAGCCAACCTGCGCTCTATCAACAACAAAATCGACGACATACGGGCACTTGTAAGGTACTCTTTTGAATTTCGCGAGGCTGCTCTTCTCTGCTTCACTGAGTCATGGCTGCACACTGACGCTCCGGACTCACTTTATGACATCAGTGGATTTTCACTTATAAGGGCGGACAGAAATGAGAACTCGGGAAAAAGTAGGGGAGGAGGGATCTGTGTCTATTTAAACGAACGGTGGTGTCGCCAGTACACAATTAAACACATGATATGTAATAGAGACTTTGAATTGCTGGCAATTGGGTTGAGACCATTTTACCTTCCCCGGGAGTTCGGCTGCATTTTGCTATTTGTTGTCTATGTCCCCCCAAGTTGTCAAATGCATTGCGCCGCTACATCAATAGCAGATTGTGTACATAACCAACAACAACATTTCCCAGATGCTCCTGCTATTGTTTTAGGAGATTTTAACAACTGCAACCTAGAGAAAACCTTGCCAGGATTCCAACAGGTTGTGAAATGTGAAACTAGGAAGGAGAGTATACTGGATAAATGCTACATTAACCTCCCTAATGCCTATCAATCCAGGAGCAAACCACCAATTTCTAACTCTGACCATAATGTGGTACATCTTATCCCGATGTACACATCAAAATTAAAAAGTCAAAAACCAGAGATTAAGGTGGTTCGACAGTGGACTGATGACAGCAGAGAGGAGCTGGGAGCTTGCTTCGACTGCACGGACTGGCAAGTGCTGAGGGGGGACACATTGGAAGAAACTTGCACTGCTACAACAGATTATATCAACTTCTGTGTACAGTCTATCATACCCACAAAAACAGTTAAGGTGTACCCTAATAACAAAACTTATGTAACTAAAGACATTAAACAAGTAATGAATTTGAGAAAATTGGCGTTTAAAAATAAGGATAGAAGAGAGTTACAAAAAACAAATAAAGAATTGAGGGAAAAGTTGAGGAAGGCAAAGAAGGCACACAAGAAACATCTGGAGGAAGCTTTCAAGGCTGGCAATCCACGTAAAACGTGGGATACAATAAAAAGTATGACAGGCATGCCAGGTAAAAACAGGATACCATTTGTGACAAGTGATGAGATAACCTCTGCCACGGAATTGAACACCTTTTTTACAAGGTTTGAAACCTCTGGGAGTACGGAGAGATGCAGGAAGGTGTTGGAGTCAGTCACGATGGGCTCCGAGGATAGAGTGACAATTACAGTGGGTCAGGTGGAAAAAGTATTTGGTCAGCTTAATTCACGTAAAGCCACCGGCCCGGACAACATCAGTGCCTCTATCCTGAAAACTTACAGCAAGGAGCTAGCACCAGTGTGGCAACCCATCTTCCAACAATCCATGGATACGCACACGGTCCCTGTGGCCTGGAAAACATCGCATATCATTCCCCTACCAAAGAAATCATGCCCCAAGGAGTGTAATGACTTCAGACCCGTGGCTTTAACATCCGTATTAATGAAGTCATTGGAAAAAATCGTAGCAAATGAGCTCTCTCAGTCTGTACAGGATATCCTGGATCCGTTCCAATTCGCATATAGGCAACATCGTAGCACGGAGGATGCTGTCGGCACTCTTACGCATCTGGTCTCAAAACATCTGGACACCCCGAAAATAAAGCCATATGCCAGGGTACTGTTCATTGACTTCTCCTCTGCATTTAATACAATAAAACCGGACATATTGTTATCTAAAATGGCCCTAATGGGTACGAATCCATATCTTATTCATTGGTACTGTTCATTCCTCACTAACAGGCAACAGCTGGTTAGGGTCAATAACACCTATTCACCCATGGTCACAACCAGCTGCGGTGCCCCTCAAGGATGTGTTAGCTCTCCTTTGCTCTTCACACTCTATACCAACGACTGTGTTACCTTTGCACCCAACCATCATATCATCAAATTTTCTGATGATACTGCTCTGGTAGCTTTGATGAAGGAGGGGGAAGGGGCTGAACTTTATGTGCAAACAGTGAATAATCTTGTAGAGTGGTGCGATGAAAATGCTATCATTCTCAATACACAGAAAACGGAAGAGATCATCTTCGGCACCTCTCATGAATGCCATATTACACCATTAATCATCCATAATCAAATCATAAAACAAAAATCATCATTTAAATATCTTGGAGTGTATGTGGACTGTGACCTTTCCTGGACCTATCATGTAGACTACATCTGCGGAAAGGTACAACAGAGAATTTATTTTTTAAGGAGACTTAGGTCATTCGGAGCGAGTAGTGAAATCCTGTCTCTTTTCTTTGTGTCAACCATTCAAAGCATTCTGCAGTATGGAGGCGCAGTGTGGTTTGGGGGCCTCTCAGCTCATTTGAAGGCCAGGATTTTCAGGCTCCTGGGAATTTGTTCCAAATTGGTGGGAAAGTCGGTTGAGAAGGCGTTTATTGAAAGTCATGAAGTACATACTGTACGATTGGCTCATAAAATCACCCAAGATTATGCCCATGTGTTGAATCAAGAGTATCAACTCCTGCCCTCGGGGAGACGCTATAGGGTCCCGGAGTGCAGGAAGAACAAATATAAACACTCATTTGTTCCTCTGTCTATATCGATGCTGAATCAACACATGAGGGGAAAGAAGTGATAGTTTTCCCCCCACTTGCATTTCAATATATGTATATATTTATGGCTATTGAAGAACACTTCTGCAGGGCGGAGTACCCATAATATTATGGAAGTAATTTTGTATACTTTTTATTGATGACTGTATGTTTTTGTTTTTAGTTTGTGTGTGCTATAATTGTTGGAGCTTGTATTGCAAGACAAATTTCCGTGTACACGGACAATAAAGTACTATCTTATCTTATCTTATCTTATCTTATTGTATTAGAAACTCTGGTAGGAGGGGCATCAATGAGCGCTAGGGGGGGCACGGCCCTCGAATGCCCCACCATAGCGCCGACCCTGTCCAGAATAAAAGCTAAATATTGGGTCACCTTATTCAGAATATCGACAGCAATCGATCGATTATTTAACTTCATCTGCTCATGTTCACAGTCATTTTGGATGATATTTGACATTTCTTTGATAATTAAAGAAATGTTTTCCGAGTGAGGAAGGAGTCTTTGTTAAAGTAATAATGGACAAATGTTACAAGAAACATTGGTAACGCTTCCTTTTACAGTACAGTACTTATGTGTACTTACAGTGTACTTACCTAGAAAGTACTGTCTAATATGAGGTAAGTACATGGGTTAGGGGTAGGTTCAGGGTTAGTACCTAGTTATTACCCAGTAATTATAATTACTATAATAAGTACAGAGTAAGTACATGGGTAACAGGACTGTAAAAGGAAGCGTTACCGAAACATTTAGCAGATTGATCACATTGTCGGGTAACACTTTTATTTCGATGGTTCACTTTAGATGATTTTACTAACTAACTTTGCAGCTACATGTCAATAAGACATATAAGTTACTTATAGTCAGTCGAATGTCTGTTGGTGAGCATCAAAATAAAGTGTTATCAGATATTAAGCGGACAGTTGCGAATAGCGCTGGCCGGTATGACAATATATATATCGTAACCACGGTATAAAATGTGCTATATTGTGTGTGTGTATATAGCAGAAAGTAAATAAATTGCACTATTGACACTTCAGAGTGATGAAATGCATGAATGAGAGTATAAAGTGTGGGACGTGCTTGATGTTAAAGAGTTATAAGAGCAAAAGATGAACAGAAAGCTGCCTCTCTCAGAAGACCATCGGGAATTTAGGACGTGCTCGATGTTAAAAAGTGTGAAGCAAATTAAGCAGTGATGCGGTCACACACTGACTGACACACAGCGTAAGTGCGAACATAGAGAGTCTCTTCTCTTTCACGTCTTGTTGCGCTTGAATGGTCGAATACAAACGCAAATGTCAAAATGCCCATCGTGTGGAGTGAACACAGCCGGTTATGTCTCAATTTAAAGTAAACCGTGTAAACCGGATGTGTATCAGTGTAATTGATCTGTGCGTTTGGTCTTAAAGTGACAGTAGCCTAATTATAATAAACCTGCTGCTCTGTGTCATTAATGTTAATCAAACTAAAGAGAAAATAACGTTCTGCTCTAGTCTGAATAACTTTTTTAGCTTTAATATTTAATTCATACTGTAGAGACTATGCAATTTTTTTATTTTTACATTACATTTCTATACTAATTCTAGCTACGTTGAATTGTACCTGAAATCTTTGTTTAATTCATATTTTTGTTATATTGTCCTGTATAATTTGTCCAATTGTTTGTAATCTTCTTCTTTTTTTAATAACAGAAATGAGATAAAATAACTCAAATTAACTGTATTGTGATGCATATACTTATCGTGAAATAAAATTTCTCATATCTTGAAATAAGAATTTGAAATCACCCAACCCTAGTTGCAAAGTTACTTATAGATAGTGTAACCCATTGTTGCGTGTTATTGTTATGGACAAATGTGTGTGAGAGAGCTGACTGGACATACTTCACTGTTCATTTTTAACATGTAAAAATTTAACATTTATTATTTTCTTCATTTGCCTATTTGCCTTCATTATTATTTTGAATTGCCTAAATTATGATTGAAATCACTTAAAAAAGGAAAATACAGTTCAGTCTGCAGCAAGTCTGTCATATAGGCTACATAAAAGTAGCCTATATGTTTTTATAGCCTATAGCCTTTTGTTTTGTAATTAGGCTCTCGAAAATTATATAAAAATTTGGATTCTGTTTATCGGCCAATATATCGGTTATCGGTTATAAAGAATTATCGGTATCGGCCAAAATTTCGGTGCATCCCTAGTGAATATTGTGATAATTATGGAATATTCCGTCTTATTTATTTGGCATTAAGTTTCATAAAGAATCATTAGCCTAGTTTCACGATCCTCGCGATTTGAGTGGCACACAACATGCAACTATTTATGATTATCTGTACTAGTTTTGGATCAGTCTTGTGTTTAGCTGTAGCTCTGTTACAGGAGATTGAGTTGTGAGCGGCTGTGTCACAATATTGAGCATTAAACAAGCATTAATCTTTCATTTGCTAAGACAAGTTACCATAAACAAATACCGTCTATCCAGGTTTATCCACTTTTAATAGTAGTCCCGTCTTAAGCAAACATTTACAGCTCACACATTTTGCTAAATTATAATAGATTTAACAACGTAGGTTAAAAAAGTCTTGATAATTAAATCAAATTGACGTTTCTCGCTCTCTCTCACAGGCTGGAACGGTGCGGGACTCCATGGCTAAGTCTCTCTACAGCGCTCTCTTCGACTGGATCGTGTTCAGGATCAATCATGCCCTGCTCAACCAAAGGGACTTGGAAGAGTCGGCCAAGGTAAAATCATTTTTACTGATAAATCCCAAAGAATGAGGATGGTAAGTTCTGGATGTGGAGTCATCTGACATATATTACATTACACAGCAGGAATATGAGTTCATCTGACACAGACGCACCCTGTTTTTCTGTGGCTCTCTCTGCTTTAATCTCTAAATTATGAATGGAGACATTATGTAATGGGATATATTCAGCCACACTGACTGAGCCCCTGCTGTTATGTATTCACTAGCAGATTTCTGCTGAACATTATGCTAGTCAAGCCTGAAATAAACTTTATATAAGTGTGTGAACATTCTAGCGTGGTTAAATGCACTGTTGCATTCAGGGCTCAACACTTATGTTTTTTAACGTGCCACAATAAAACATGCACAAGTAAGCATGAGAAAACAGCTAATCAGTTATGACAGAATAGTGTGACTTTACGTTCTGATAAACCCAAATTTATATTTTTTACTTAATTTAACAGGCTGCAAAAACAGCATCTCATGTTAACCTGGTTCATCTTCTGAACATTAACTCACAAAAACACAATGTTCAGTCTCTGACGTGTAGTTGCACGTGGCTTTCTGCACTTGATGAAGGCATGAAAATAAGAATGTGTTTTATGTCGGCCATGAAACTAATATTTATAATGTGCATTTGGAAACACAACATGTGCCAACAAACTTGTAACGAGAATAATTTTTAAATTCATTTTCAACAAATGAGAAGCTTAAGGTTTCCCGCCAAAATAAAAGTTCTATGGTTTAACGATTAAAAAATGAAGGTTTAACGATTTCAAATACAGGCAATTACTACTAATACTAAAACTAAACTATATACTATACTATCATCAATACTATAACTAATACTCAGTGAGTTAATTTGTTTAATAGTAGAAGTATTAGTATTAGTTCCATGATAATACTATTGTACTGTAAAATAAAACTGTATTAATAATAATATATTTTTTTACAACTAGGATTACTGTACTTATATTTATGACCATCTTCATTTCTTAATCGTTAAACCATAGAGCTTTTATTTTGGCGGGACACCTTAAGCTTCTCATTTGTTGAAAATTAATTTAAAAATGATTCTCGTTACAAGTTTGTTGGCACATGTTGTGTTTCCAAATGCACAGTATAGGCAACACAAACTCACTGAGTTTGTGTGAAGTAGCATTCACAGCGAACCAAGCGTGTAAATGAACACAGTGCCGTGCTTCACTCTGAAACACACAGCACATAAGACTATAATTATACAGTCCCTCCAGAAAAACGCGATTATGCGATCGCATGATTTAAGTCCGCATATTTATGCGCGGGCCGCATTTTTTTCATATTTGCCGCACTTTCGCCGCATAAATTGCCGATTTCCGTGCAAAATATGCGGGGCTTGCATGATTTCATAATCCTCGCATTTTCGTTGCAAAAAAGTCACATATATCTGAGCAGAAAGTTGAAAAATGTTGCGTTTGCTTCACACAAGAGCAGCCGTTTCCCCCCGTTGCCATGGGAACGTTATGAAGTGACGTAATTACGCGACGTGAACATCATCTAAAGCTGTAAAACAGGAGCACACTTAATTTTTTTATATTTCATTTATTCATTTTTACTGAAGTTGTAGCATATTCCTTTTGTAAAGCTACAGAACTTGTTTGACTCATCAATGTTTTGTAAGTTTGATGTGTTTATTAAGGTCTTGTAACGCGTTGTGTCGGGAAGAAAAATGGGGATAGCTCACAGCTGAAGTTATTGCAGAGGCCAGGCAGACTCACGGAGACAACTCGCACTTTATTCCCAAATCAAACTCGTATAACTGTCTGTCACACGTTCTACCGTCCACATCGTTACTTAATAAACCAAATAAGATAAAAGAAGTAGCATCAAACAGAAATTACCCGCACACATGTGGTGTTCGAGGCGCACATACAATATAATACTGCAGACAGTTCAACAGTGAGCGCGCAGCTCTTAAAGGGGCCACACCTTATTTCCACTCGTTACAGTCTGAAATAAAACAAGATGAGAAATTAAATATTCCCAGCACTTTCTGTGATGTAGTTATGCTTGCTTCATTTTTTTTTGCAAGTTCCCGCAAATTTTTTTGCAAGTTCCCGCAATTTTTTTTTGCAAGTTCCCGCATTTTTTTTTTGCAAGTTCCTGCAATTTTTTTTGCAAGTTCCCCCGCAATTTTTTTTGCAAGTTCCCCCGCAATTTTTTTTGCAAGTTCCCCCGCAATTTTTTTTGCAAGTTCCCCCGCAATTTTTTTTGCAAGTTCCCGCAATTTCTTTTGCAAGTTCCCGCAATTTCTTTTGCAAGTTCCCGCAATTTCTTTTGCAAGTTCCCGCAATTTCTTTTGCAAGTTCCCGCAATTTCTTTTGCAAGTTCCCGCAATTTCTTTTGCAAGTTCCCGCAATTTCTTTTGCAAGTTCCCGCAATTTCTTTTGCAAGTTCCCGCAATTTCTTTTGCAAGTTCCCGCAATTTCTTTTGCAAGTTCCCGCAATTTCTTTTGCAAGTTCCCGCAATTTCTTTTGCAAGTTCCCGCAATTTCTTTTGCAAGTTCCCGCAATTTCTTTTGCAAGTTCCCGCAATTTCTTTTGCAAGTTCCCGCAATTTCTTTTGCAAGTTCCCGCAATTTCTTTTGCAAGTTCCCGCAATTTCTTTTGCAAGTTCCCGCAATTTCTTTTGCAAGTTCCCGCAATTTCTTTTGCAAGTTCCCGCAATTTCTTTTGCAAGTTCCCGCAATTTCTTTTGCAAGTTCCCGCAATTTCTTTTGCAAGTTCCCGCAATTTCTTTTGCAAGTTCATATCATATCAACTATCATATTCAGCTGCTATAATAATTACACTCAAATAAAAACACAAATGTTTGTATACAACTCAGTTGTACATAAGGTAGTTTTCATAAACACTTATCTTCATGACAAATGTATTCAAGCATACATTAATAAGTAAAAGTAAATAAGCTCCCCTTTAGTGTTTTTATAGCTAACTATTGAACTGTGAACATTTGATAACTTTGCTGAGATAAATGCAACGTTAAGTAGCATTTGCACAAGCTGTTTTATTGACATCTTTCCACGGTTGAAACACTGATTAAGCGTGAGTCATAGTTAATTTAGGTATTTTGTGATGCATCTTTCAACATAACTTTTGTTGTTAATGCATGTTTTCTCATGCCACTACTTGTATTAAAGTGGATGAAAAACTCACTGAGGCGCTACAGCAATCTGTCTTACGTCACATTTAAGAGCGTCAAAACGCCATTATTATTGGAATTTTGTGATAAAATGGACAGAATTTAAAAGTTGAGACTTTGTTTCACAAGTGACAAAGCTTTTTGTGATTGTTGGATGGGAGGCGTTACAAATAATGTTTGGTTTAGGGAAAACCCTGGCTTGAACTACAGGGGATTTATAGAGCATTTGATAGATTTATAAAGCATTTATTGCATATATAGAGATTTACAGGTGATTTACACCTTTTTACATGTGATTTACAGGTGATTTACATCTTTATAAATGATTTACACATTTAATTGGTAATTTGCAGGTGATTTACACATTGTTACAGGTGATTTACATGTAATTTACACCTTTTTACAGGTGATTTACAGGTGATTTGCACCCTTTTACATGTGATTTACACATTTTTATAGATGGTTTACACCTTTTTACAGAAGATTTACAGGTGATTAATTTACACCTTTTACAGGTGATTTACACGCTGTTTTTTTAACTGTTAATGCATTATTGTCACGTTAACTTGCTCTAAATCCAGCACTAGAGAGACTTTCTTCACTCACAGTATGAGTTGCAGTCTGACACGTTTTTCCGCCCCTTTTTATTAACAGGATATAATCGGCCCTGATCATCAGCTGTTTTTAAACAATAGTGAAAATAATAGGTTTTATCTGCCGATAATCGTTACATCGGTGCAGCTCAAATAATCATACATGGTTAAATCGCAGCCTTTGTGAATCTACTCTCATTTGGCACTTGAAGAGTGTTCATTTTTGACTCTGTTGACAACTAATAATTCACACGTGGTAAATGCAGCTGAAATGGTCACACTGTATATCCCTGATCTTGATGAGCAAGCATTGACTAAACCGTAGACATATTGTTAGCTAGCTGATTGATGACACATCTAGTTTAATAACGCAGACTTTTGAACCAGATCTCCCCCTACGTTTTTTTACTGCCACAATGACACAAGAACGCTTTAAATTGACTTGTACTTTTCTGTTCTTAATGTTCCTTGCATCTCATCATCTTTTCAGATCCTGGCCATCGGGGTTCTCGATATCTTTGGCTTTGAAGACTATGAGAACAACAGCTTCGAACAATTCTGCATCAACTTCGCCAACGAAAGACTTCAGCACTATTTCAACCAGCACATCTTTAAGCTGGAGCAGGTAATGTTTTATTTTTATCTTTTATTTGAAAGCTGAGACTCAAGATTTTAGCCTAATAACTGATTTATTGCCAGCAATTATGACAGAATAAATGAAGTGCACCGATATTGCTTGACTGAATGTTTTTGGCAAAATTATAGGTTTGCTATCTTTACATTTGTACACTTTCAACGTGAATTCCTGAATTTCTTTTTTTAACCTTTATTTACATAGCGATTTTTACAATACTGATTGTTTCAAAGCAGCTTTACAGAGATAACAGGAAAATAATGCAAAAAAGTTTTTTTCTAGAAGAAAATAGTGTCATAGTCCAGCTTACGTAAGTTCAGTGATGGTTCATTTCTGTTGTAAAAAAGTTATTAATTTAGTTCATTTATATATACAGCCGCTCTGGAGAAAACAGTGATGTCATCGTCCAGCTCAGTTCAGTTCTTATATAACGGTGTCAAAGCAGACAGATCAATAATAGCGTTGAATATCATTGAATCAGCCCAGGTTATATATTCTACCGATGGAGGTTAATGGGAAAATGTGTTTTCCATTACTGGTGCTTGCTTTAGACTAACGTCAGTAAGTTTAGGGACCAGAATGTCATACAAACCTGTGTTTTATGAGAGTAAACATTCCTTGAATATAATTAAATTCATCCTACAAAACGAGGGAATTGTAACCATTACGGAAGTCTTTAATAGGTTGGGTTGATGGACGCCTCGGGCTGTGTGATCATGTGACGTAGAGTTTCGTACTAAATAAACCGTTTGATAATGAGACAACAAAAAAGGGTTACTTTACTCCAACCTCAGACAAAGAATTGTGTCTCTGTAATAATGTGTGTTTTCTCAACGAGGTCGTTCTCCTAGGATGACTAAAGAGGCAACCAATTACGATAATGACAGCCTGTCAAAGCCGTGCCTTTGTGACGCACCTCAAACTATATGCTTCTGCTCAAAGAGGGTTTGTTAGTTTAATTTTCTAGTCAGTCCAGAGTCCAGATTTGATAAACTAACTTTGACAGATTTGCTTGCACAAGGCACATTTATCCACATAAATCACACACTGTCACAGGACGTGTCGCTTTATGCAGATGTGTAAATAACACACTATCACTTGTGGGTTTAGCACGTCTTGTGACAAATGATCCATGTGAAGGTGTGATCTAAGTCAAATCTGCTTCATTTTATAATATAATATCATTTTTGTTTGCTTGATGATACTGGAACTGCATCTTTTTTTAGTGCCATCAAGCAATCTGTGTTTACATGACATAAATTACCCATGATGACTCCATTAATATAGTGCAACATGACGTCATTTACCCATGACTCTCCATATTTATTTTCTCTCTATTTTCTATGACTCTATTTTCTCCATAGGCAAATGTATTTTTACGATGACCTGTAAACCTTTAAAGACAGCCTTGCTCTGAGCTGTGAGGTTGTTAATCCATGGTATTTGCTTCTATTGAAGCCTTCAGCCTGCATTATTTCAGCTTATATTTAAAATAATTATGTTTAACAGTGGAATTTGTGGAGAAAACTACATTACCCATGATGCTGTACAGAAAATTCCACCAATCAAAGAATCGCCACAAGCAAGAGCTCTTTAGCTCCGCCCACTCCTATGCTCTCAAAATACGTGAATATTTGTGTGTATATAATGACTAGTTTTGTATTTCTCCATTGTTTGTAATTCCATTATGCTGTCCGCAATGCTTCATGGGATTGTAGTTCTTTCCCTCTTTATAGCCATAAGTTCACAGTCTTAAGTTGTACTTTTGTCATTTTGTCTGATTATCAAATACTTTTTTGCTGCTTCTTTGCAACGTTTGTAATGTTTTGATTCACCTTTTAGCTGGTTGGCTGGTGCCATGGCTTATAACGCTTTAATTCTTTAAATCTCTATAGGCTCTGCAAGGTTGTTTCCGCCACAGAAAACGACTTTTTATCTCACAATTCTAACTTTTTTTTCTTGCAATTATGAGTTATAAAATCAGAATTGCATGATATAAACTCGCAATTGCGAGAAATTAAGTCAGAATTGTGAGATTTATAAAGTCACAATTAGGAGTTATAACGTCAGAATTGTGATGTAAAGAGAAAAAATTCAGAATTGTGACTTTATATCTCTGACTTTCAGGGAAAATGAGTTATCTTTTAAAATGTTTTATTCTGTGGTGGAAACAAGCTTTCATAATAGGCACATGGCATTTACAGCTCAAGTGAAAAATCATAAGGGCGTATTATAACTGATGTATTGTATGGCATAAAGTAAAACATGAACAATATCTTGAGCTTGCGTTCACCTCTGACCTTATTTCAGTCATTTAACCAAAAAGCCATTGATTTCAGGATGATGGAACCAGAAATGCTAAAATCGTAACTAATTTCCAGGTTTTGGCCTATCAAAAAAAAAAGTCATCCCCGCATCACGGTATGGAGAGCTCAGTCTGAACCCACATTGAGGGATTCTGGGTAATTTTGTTAAAAGCGTTTTTGATGTTCTTGTTAATGGCATTTTTGACGGGATTCATTCCCATTGCCACAACAGTTTTGCTGTTTGTTCCTTGATAAAAGTGCAGGAATTTCACTTCGTCTGCCAAGTTCCACGCTTTAATTGCTCTACGAGTTGGAAACTCTTGGTTTCAGATGTCAGGAATGAATTCACATCCTGAGTTTACTGCCAAGTATGCCGTGTGCTAATGTTTAATATAGACCATACCCAGGTTATCTACACTAAACATGCAATATGCAGATTCATAGTTTATGAGCATTAGTTAATGTTTGACTGAGAAAAAAGTTAACTTGCATTAGTTAGGATTGTTTGCCTGAGTTTAGGTTAGTGTTAGATTATAGACAGGAAAACAAAGTCCTTCTTGGCATACTTGCCATCTGATGCCCATAAATACAGGCATGCTGGAGCCAGACACAACACCACACATGCTTTCATTAGTCTATTAATGCGCTGTTTTCATTGTGCCATTTATGGAGATGCTGTAAATGGTTTTTATTTGATTTGGAGGCTCTTTGAGTGCATTTCTCTTATCAGCCAAACAGAGTGCATGTGGTTTCTGAAGTGCTTCAGATGAGGGTTAGATTATTAGTACAAGCATTACTTTTAATATTGCTCATACTGTGGGTTGAGGATTTGAACAAACCCAGATACATGTATCATTATGACCAGATATTCATGAGCTTAAAACATTGGAAATGCATCAAACTTCGCTTCCATGAATATGATTATACTGTATACCATATTATCATGCTGCAAAATCTACAGTCAAAAGCTTTCTTGTAATTGTAATCCGCTCTTCCGTATTTAAATGAGAAGTGTAGATCATCTGCTTTATACTTGTGTCGTTTAATGTGCAAACAGGAGAGAGATTCCACTGATTGTACGAAACCCAACCGGGATTACATCCTTTATTGTTTCATTTACTTTCCCAGCGATCTAAGGAAACAGTTGAGGAGAAAAAAGCTACAAAATGTTAAGAATGTCTTTCATATTATTAAACCGCAAAGACCATGAAACCTCGGACCGGCGAAAAGGAAGTCTCCTCTAGAGGAACGTGAAGACACTTTGCAGGCCTGTTGTTTTGTTGTTCTGGTAGCAGGCCAAAAATGAATTACCCGTATAGTTATAACAGGTTTTGTGAGATGTTCGTTCTCATGTTACTCTGTTAGTGATAAAAGAACATAAAAGGAGGATTGAAACATGTTTTTTTTTTATGACACAGACAGTTTCCATAGTCATGAAAACCTGAAAACATCAGTCAATTTTAAAGAGGACCTATTATTCTCTTTTTCAAAGTTTTTTTTGGCCTCTACTAGAACAAGTTTTCATGCTTGAATGTTGATTATTTCCCCCATATTCTCCATTGTTGCGGCTTCTCTCTTCCCAGTCTGTCAGTCACGCTCAGTTTACTTCCTGTCTCTATGAAGCCCCTCCTTCTGAAAAGCACACTGTGCTCTGATTGGTCGACTGGACCAGTGTGTTGTGATTGGTCGAGCGCTTCGAGCGAGTTTGGGAATGTCCCGCCCCTTACCATAACCGCCAGTTTAACACACTACTAACTAACTCAACCAGGCCCCGCCCCTTTATTCTGCGTATGAATTATTTAAATGAGGAATATTGTGACGTGTTTGTTTCCAGAAGAAAATCACGACTACAATGGAGGCGTTTCAGGGAGTTCAGAAACACTGACACTGATATAGAGAATAACTCCCTTTGGAGGGACTTTGTATCTTTGCAGAGCTTTTTCATGCTCAAACAGCAACAATACACACTAAAGAATGTTAAACATATATATATATAAAAAAAGCATAATAGGACCCCTTTAAAATTGGAATGAAAATTTGTAAAACCTTAAACAACCAGGAAATCTGTAATTGTCAATTGAAACCTCATAATTATTGATGTGTTTTGCATTTCTTATAGGAAGAGTACCGAGCAGAAGGCATTACATGGCATAACATTGATTACATCGATAACACCGGCTGCATCAACCTCATCAGCAAGAAGCCCACAGCACTGCTCCACCTACTGGACGAAGAGTGCAAGTACGTCTGAGCTTTACACTGCAAACAATGGAAGCATGAGATAAAGTACTGTGTCATTTATTGCTAGTTAGACCAACGTGGAATCTCTGAATGTAAATGCGAAATGTACTTGAATGTTTTACCTGTAAAACAAAAATATCTGATTACGGTTGTAACATAAAAAACAAAAGAGTAAGGTTCTCTCTTCCTAAAATAGGTGGAAACCTGACTCTCCACATCAGTGTTCCTCATAGCTCAACTCTCTAATGTCTCATTCGTGCTCTTCCTGTGGCTGTGTTGCTTTTTTCTGAAGCTTTGGCAGCAGCTCTCATTCTTCTCAAGACCAGAGGAACTGGAGAGTCATCCTCCCTAGGTGACCACTTTCACTCTCCGGTTCTCGCTAGTGGACCTCGGCAAACTTCCAAACGGGGAAAGAGTTGAAATTAAAACCAATAAATGTAAACATCTGTGATTTCCACATTGCATGATGTGCGATGTTTCATCATCCGTACGGACAGGGTCCTGCGATTCGTGGATTACCTGGAAAGTTTAATCATCATAGCAGGGTTCTCAAGTTTGATCAAAAGCTTGGAGTGAGATCGCATGCGGTTAGGGGAGGAGCCCTAATGGAGCCCCGCCCCCGCCCCCCAATTTTACCCATTGTTAATTTTTAACCAGCACAAATGGAAATTATAACAATTGGTAAATCTGATAAATGACAGAGCAATTAATCACATCAAATATTAGGGCTGGGTATTGACACAAATTTCAAAATTCCATTCGATTTCGATTCACAAGCTTGCAATTCGATTCAATATTGATTATTTTGGATATCAGGTACAATACATGGCAAATTTTCTCAAGGAAAACAAATCTCTTAACTAATGCTGTAAACTATGGGAGTCAGTTGTAGTCTACTAGGCTTCATTAGCCTACTATAATATTGAAGGTAAAAATTAACTGATTTGCTATACAAACACTTAAATTACACTTTTATTTATTTTTATGATAATAAAGTTATATGAAATATAAACATTTAAATGGTGGCTGTCATAAAAACTTGCCAGATTTATGCATTAAATATCGAAGAACATTAAAAATTATAATGAATATGTAATATGGTGCATATATTTAGCAAAATGCTCCTCTTTAGTTTAGAGTTAATTTTTCTAGCTGACTAACGAGTTTATGGTCACATGGTTTCTCTGAGGTAAATGTGACGTTACATGACATTGTTTACAAGTTGTTTTACTGACGTCTTTCCACGGTTGAAACACTGATTGAGCGATTCCATGTGACATGATACGGATTTCGATAAGTTGTACTCTATCTTTTAACACACTTTCAGACGTTCATTCGTGTTTATTTCGCGCTGTAACTGGTATTATTAAGCCGGAAGAGGAGATCATGTGCGCTCCGCGCTGCTGCTTCTCTTGAGCTGAGCTGAGCCAGAGCGATCTCACGCCACAGCGCCAAAACGCTATTTATGTTTTTGAATTTCGTAAGAAAATGGACGTAATTTGAGACTTTATTTAGTATCAATAGTAACAAAGCACGAAGATTATTGCGATTTATTGGATGGGATGCGCGCTACAATGTAACATTCATTCATCAAATGAAAACAGGATGACTAATCGATTCTTGAGATTTAAGAATCGATATCGGTTCGTAAAAATGAGAATCAATATTTTTTTACCCAGCCCTATCAAATATACTCTTTAATGTTATATTTCAAAATGACAAATATACAAAAATATAACAAATTGCTCCAAACAGTTTGGAAAAACAAATCTTTTTGCATTTTGAATGTGTCTAGTCGAAATGGTGTAATGATTTATTGTGTGGTGGGACATTGTGAACAAATGGACATATTAGAGTACTAAGGTGTGTGTGTGTTTTGTGTTGTCGTCTGCTTTAATACATGTAGCCTTAATGTAACTAGAAAGACTATTAATAATATATAATTTAAAATAAAATGAAGAAATACATCTTCATTCCTTCCCATACCCACTAACATTTCCATTAGTTTCAGATAAAGCTAGCCAAACTGAGCCAAAGCTTCTGGCCTGGTTGCAAAGTAGTTGTAGAGTTTTTGACTGCATCAATAATAATGTATACGATGGGCTATATATTAAATGTTCTAGCCTAAAAATGTTAGACAAGCTTTCTTCCAACTTACCTTTTCCATCATGATGTGTGTCCGCACGATATTGTTGGTTACCTAGTAACGAACGTACGGTGGCCGAGAACGTTCAGTCAACTTCCGTGTGTTTGCGCATCTATGTTGCCTAGTAACGAATGCAATCTGGCCGAGATACGCACTGGCGGCAGGAAACTTCTCTTTGTGTGCCTGCGCCTCGTATACAACGTTATAAAGCTTGCAGGACAACTTGGTTGGCATTGCCTTTTCAGCGTGAGAAATACACGGTGTGGCGTGTGAGCGTGTGAACTGGTTGAATTGCGTGTGTCATTTACACGTGTTGTCAGTCCTGTCAGTTTAAAAACTCAAGCAAGGCATTCAAGTGCACAAAAGTGCATAAGAGAATAGCAAATTATGTCAAAATGCATGTATCCTCATAAACAGTCAGTTATGTCTTTATGTAAACAATTGAGAAAGAAAACCGATGCGTATCAGTATATTGGATCCGTGCATTCGGTCTTAAAGTGACAGTAGCCTAATATTCCTGCTTCAGTCATTAATGTTAATCAAACAACAAAAGACAAAGACAAAATCACTTTTGTAGCTTTAACAAAGATTAATTACATTTAATTAATACAGTGAAGACTGTGCAGTGTTATTTTACATTTGATTATTCAACTTCTGTATCTGAAAAGCACTGTTTATTTCATTTGTATCTTTGTTCTATTTGTTTATCTATCCGTGTCATTTGTTTATTATCTTCTATGCTGATTCACTCGCCTATAAAATCATTTTAGAATGATAAACTCTTTCCAAATAGAGCTAATCAAGCAAATCGTTTTCATATCGGAATATATATTCAGGAACAACTCTATTTGCTCTAATGCACTCTCTATGCGTTCCAGCTTTCCACAGGCCACCAATCAGACGCTCCTGGACAAGTTCAAGCGCCAGCATGAGCGAAACGACTATATTGAGTTTCCTGCAGTCATGGAGCCGGCCTTCATCATTAAACACTATGCAGGAAAAGTCAAATATGGAGTGAAGGTCAGTGCTATATAGAGCTACACACAGGCCTCTTTCAGTTTTATGCATTGAACACTTTTATAGGACAATTCCGGCGCAAAATGAACCTAGTGGTTAATTACACATGGGCACAGAGTCGACCGTTCTCTGGGATGTGTTTTCATGATAATCGAATGTACCCAGTTTTAGCTCGAACCACTGATTAGCTTATAATGCTAGTATATAGGGCATAGAGTAAGTACAAATAAAGATCGCTAGTTAAGTTAATACCACTAACAAGGCTAAAAATAGCCCCACACTAACACAGTAGCATAATGAGGGTCCCTACATGCAAACCGAAGCATTGAGAACTTTGTAAGTGTACAGAGAGTTTCATAAGAAGATACTTTATAAAGACAGTACACTTTGAGCCATCTTTGGAAAACAGTCTCGGCCAGTCGAACCACGAACGATGTGCTACGTGCTGGTCGATAGGAATTGTTATTAACTATAGGTAGGACTCTGTACCCATGTGTTATTAACCCCTAGGTTCATTTAAAGGTCCCCTGACATGGGGTTATTGTATTATTTTATAATGTTTCCTGGGTTGCCCTTATAATGTTAGTATGTTTTTTAGATCAAAAAGAGTCATAATTTAGAAATAAAAGACATTTTTCCTAGCCTGATTTTAGCCTCTGTTTGAAGGGGAGTGTCTGCTGTGTGTAACCGGCCTCTGCTGTGATTGGCTGACATGCTTGCATATGAAATAGCTACGTATTACATGTGAAACTCTCTCGAATACTTTTACTACAGCTATTATACGTTTTTACTATTACAGCTATCGAGATTAACGAATCGTGAGATGTTTTTAAAGTATTTAGATCTATTCCCATCACATAAAATGTTGCCGTGATGAGCATTGAGCAAACAGTCTGTTGATCGCGAGCATGAAGATCTTATCATTGCAACGCAGTTTCTGCTCTCTCTAATGCTTTCACCAATGCAAACACGATGATGTAAATACAATAAGAGCTTTGTTGTGCAGTGTAACGTGCGTCATTGATTTCATAACGAGTTGTCCAGATAAACTTGCGCTGTGTGGAAAGATTGTTCTTTGATCGCTTTCTGTATAATTTGTTCACAATTTAAATAAGATTATTTTCATCCTACTAAAAGAAACGATGTGAAGTTAATATTTTAGTCACTGGCTTGACTTATGCATAAACCGTATTAAACGATTTTGAGAGAAAGATTACCTGTCTGAACTTGAACAATTACACATCAGAAATTGTTGCTTGGTCGCTCGATGGATTTATTTTCAGACGTTCATCGAGGCCAGCTCTGTATTGGCCCAAGTTGAGGAAACAGTCGTCGGTGAAATGTTTGGACCATACAAAACTTTGGGAAGTTGTGTCGGTGCATTTCCAGAGAAAATAAAATTAACCCATTGTTTCTTCCGAGGCTCGGATGAAGGAACTAAAAAATACTTAAAAAATACATCCGAACACTGATCAACTGCCATGCTTTGCTTGGCCACTGGGGGACCATATACAGGCTAGGCTAGGGGAACTCGTATTAATGTTAAAAAACCTCAGAAAGTGAAAATTTCATGTCAGGGGACCTTTAAGCCAATCTCGGACCAATTTCAGTGTCCATATGTGCCTCTCTGGACCGAATAAGGGAGAAATACTGGGACTAACAAACATGTTGATCCAGCAATATTATACAGCGTGGCAAAATCACACATACTACTCATACTATTTTTACCGTGCCTTTCTATGCCAGAAATAGTGCGAGTAGTATGCGGTTCACATTCTCCCAACATTGAGTCATCTCTCTAGTTGATACATAGTTGAGTGTTGTTTGACCTTGACTGTATAGAAAGAGGGTGTGTTTCCTTTGTCACATGACTCTTTATTTATAGTATGTAATGAGTAACTGTTTGTCGCTCGTGGCATCATAAACGTGACAGTAATGAGTAACTGTGTGTGAAGTCCCAGCATCCCACAGTCCTGGCCCTCAGGGATGTTTATGTTAACAAATCAAGGTCTGGCAATGTGTTGCTTTAGTGCAGTGAAAGATCTGGCACTTCACACTCACTTTTGCTAAAGCCTTAAAACCTATCGTCTTGTTTCCCAGGTAAAACTTTGGCACCAGTAGCACTGAGACGTGCTTGGGTTTTTCATAGACTTTGCAAAATTGTATTTATAAAATTGTGAATCGGTAAGATTTTTAATATTTTTAAGTCTCTTCTGATCACCAAGGCTGCATTTATGTGATTAAAAATACCAAAAAAAAAGTAATATTTTGAAATATTTTTACAATAACTGTTTTCTATTTTAAGATATTTTAAAATTTGATTTATTCCTGTGATGACTGATTACTCCAGTCTTCGGCGTCACACGATCCTTCAGAAATCATTGTAATATAATGATTTGCTGCTCAAGAAACATTTCTGATTATTATCAACGTTGAAAACATTTTACACTACTGTTCGAAAAACTTAACTTAAAGTGACAGTAAAGACATTTATAATGTTACAAAATATTCTATATCAAATAAATGAAATAGAACATTCTATTCATTGAAGAATCCTGAAAAAAGAAATTGTACACAATTGTTTTCAACATTGATAATAATCAATGTTTTTTTCAAATCCACATATTAGAGTGATTTCTGAAGGATCATGTGACACTGTATTTCTGTGATCAAAGCTGAATTTTCAGCATCATTACTCCAGTCTTCATTTTATTTTAAAATGTATTCAAATAGAAACCAGTTATTTTAAATTGTCATAATATTTCACAATATTACAGTTTTTTATGTATTTTAATCAAATAAATACAGCCTTGGTGAACAGAACAGACTTCTTTTAAAAACATTAAAAATCGCACCGATCCCAAACTTTTGAACGGCAGTGTATATCGAACATTATGACTTAAATATTAGGTACAATCTGCGTTGGCTTTTACCCAAGATGTCCCTGAGGTCATAACTTACAATTTGACAAGCAACAATCATAAAAGAAAGAAAAAAAATCACACTGTAAACCCGGCTTTGGCAGAGTTTGATAGTCATGAGTAGCTAAACCTCTTATTTACAATATAAAGCCTTTGTTCATGCGTTACATAATGTCCTCGCTCTCGCTCTTCACTGATGTTTCTCTGGCTTACATTTACATTTATTCATTTAGCAGACGCCTTTGTCCAAAGCGACTTACAATTACAAATGAGGACTAAAGCAAGCGAGTCGTCATGAAGGGGCAAAAACAACACAAGAAGTGCTCAAAATACAGAGTTCAGGCATTGCTCTGAGTAGCAGAAGGAATTAAAGGAAAAGGAAAGAATTATTATTAATTCTTTTTTTTATTTTTTTAAGAGGTTAAGTGCTCACGGAAGAGTAGAGTTTTATATACGAGGCTTGTATCAGTTATATGTTTTAACACTCATGAGTAGCTAAACCTCTTATTTACAATATAAAGCCTTTGTTCATGCGTTACATAATGGCCTCGCTCTCTCTCTTCACTGATGTTTGACTCGCTTCATGAATGATAGAGTATATCAGTATATAATGTACAGGTGAAACTCGAGAAATTAGAATATCGTGCATTTATTTCAGTGATTCAACTTAAAATGTGAAACTAATATATTATATAGACTCATTACATGCAAAGTGAGATATTTCAAGCCTTTATTTGTTATAATTTTGATGATTATGGCTTACAGCTTATGAAAACCCCAAATTCAAAATTAGAATATTGTGAAAAGTTTTTCATAAGCTGCCATCCATAATCATCAAAATTATAACAAATAAAGGCTTGAAATATCTCACTTTGCATGTAATGAGTCTATATAATACATTAGTGTCACCTTTTAAGTTGAATTACTGAAATAAATGAACTTTTGCACGATATTCTAATTTTTCGAGTTTCACCTGTATAAATATATGGATCAGTGGGTCTCGCTCTCTCTCTTCACTGCTGTTTCTCTGGCTTCATGAATGATAGAGTATATCAGTGTATAATATATATATGGATCTGTGGGCCTCGCTCTCTCTCTTCACTGCTGTAATCTCAGTTATCTGACTGTGTGTTTGACCTGCAGGACTTCAGAGAGAAGAACACGGACCACATGCGGCCCGACATCGTGGCGCTCCTCAAGAGCAGTAAGAACGCCTTCATCTGTGGGCTGATCGGCATCGACCCGGTGGCCACCTTCCGCTGGGCCGTTCTCAGGGCCTATTTCAGAGCCATGGTGGCCTTCAGGGACGCCGGGAAGAGACATGTGGACAAACGCAGCGGTGAGTCTTTTAAACCGTTACATGCACCAGGGTTTCCCACAGAAAATGTGTTAGCTAAGCTGGGGTTTGCCGTCACACGGGGGGCGGGGGGATTGGGGGGTTGGAAAAGCACGGCCGCGCCGCTTTCTCCTTCTTTCCACAAGCGCTTGCGCTCCCGTGGCGTCTGCTGTTGCTATGCAACCATGAACTGCGCTCTCCATGATGACGACGAGCACGTATCAGCAAAGGATTAATTGATTTTTAGCGGCTGCATTAGCTTTACTAGGCTACTAGATATATTTATGGAGACGAGAAATAAAAACCCGCCCTGTTCAGCTATGTTCGCCGAGGCACAGGCGCGCCCGGATTTTTTTTTTTTTGACGGCGTAGTTAAAGGGGTAGTTCACCCAAAAATGAAAATGATGTCATTAATGACTCTCCCTCATGTCGTTCCAAGCCTGTAAGACCTCTTCGTAACACAGTTTAAGATATTTTAGATTTAGTCCGAGAGCTTTCTGTCCCTCCATTGTAAATGTATGTACGGTACACTGTCCTTGTCCAGAAAGGAAATAAAGACATCATCAAAGTAGTCCATGTGACATCAGTGGGTTAGTTAGAATGTTTTGAAGCATCGAAAATACATTTTGGTCCAAAAATAACAAAAACTACAACTTTATTCAGCATTGTATTGTGTTCCGGTTCTGTTGTGGATCCGCGTTCAGTGACGCCGCTGACGTAAGACGCTGCTGACGTGTGTCTGGTGCGTCCGTGTATTCGGGTTCAAATAAATATGGTCATAAAGTCTTCCTCGGACGCACCAGACACACGTCAGCAGCGTCTTACGTCAGCGGTGTCACTGAACGCGGATCCACAACAGAACCGGAAGACAATACAATGCTGAATAAAGTCGTAGTTTTTGTTATTTTTGGACCAAAATGTATTTTCGATGCTTCAAAACATTCTAACTAACCCACTGATGTCACATCGACTACTTTGATGATGTCTTTATTTCCTTTCTGGACAAGGACAGTATACCGTACATACATTTTCAATGGAGGGACAGAAAGCTCTCGGACTAAATCTAAAATATCTTAAACTGTGTTCTGAAGATGAACAGAGGTCTTACGGGCTTGAGACGACATGAGGGAGAGTCATTAATGACATCATTTTTGGGTGAACTAACCCTTTAAGGCGGCAGGCGTGTGTTGCTTAGTTTCAGAGTGCTGTGGGAAACCCTGATGCACTTTGTTCCTGGTCACATGCTTGTAGTTTGTACTGATTTTTGACTGATTCTTCAGGCAATGCATGTCTCACTGCCAAATACAAGACCCCTCTTGTGCTAATAAATGTACAGTAGTCAACATTTGAAGTGGATCAAAACCTTTCATCAGTTAAACATGAATTTTGAACAATACCCGTTCTTGTCTTAGATGAACTTTTTTTGATCCACTTCAAATGTTGACGACTGTATTTTTAGGTTATGAAATCAGTGTTTTATGATTCTATTCTGTGCAAATTAACTTGATCAATGTAGTTTTAACCATATTACACTTCTATTACACGCATTTTATTATAAATGATATATTGCATGATATACCTGAAGTTGCAACTGTTCTAAAGAGCTCTAAAAGTGGTCAGTTAAGTTATGGTTAATACTGTATGTAAAACAATTAGCTGTTAAACTGTTACATTTACATCACATCGTCCTTTCATAGAATATCATGCTCTCATTGTAAGATATTGTAACGTGCTATTTATACTGCCGTTCAAAAGAGATGATTTTTTTTTTTTTTTTTTTTTTTTTTTTAACAATAAATGTTTTTTTCACCCAATTAGTGAATTGTTTTTAATGAGTCCTTGGTGAAATTGATTCTTTAATTTAAAACATCGTACTGACCCCAAACTTTTGAACGGTGGTGTATTTTATTTTAAGATTTTTATTTATTTATTTTTATTTATCGTTTCATTATTTTATTTGATATTTTATTCGATATTATAATTTTTTTTATTTTGTGATCTGCAATAACTGGTGGGTTAACGTGAGGGTTTTGCTTTTTGGCATAACATTACATTTAACAGAGTTGTTTGTTTTCAGGGCTCTGTATCTTTTGTCAATCACTCACATTGATCTGTGTAACAATCTTTGCTATTGTGTAAAAGATCTATAGATGTGTTCGATATCTTACCTTTGTAAGTGTGCAATATTAGGGCTACTTTGTATGGATATTTGCTAGCGAATCATGCCGTGTTAGCCCAGCTCCTCTTGCTTGACATCTATTGCCCTGCTCGCCAGCTTTTCAGTATCTATATGCCTTTCTTCCTTAATTACGAGTTTAAGCATTAGTAGTTCATCTATGCTTTGATGCCTCACACATGGTGAGTTTGAACTGTGAGTGCATTATGGGTTTCCTTCGCACTGCATTTCCGATGTGTGAACACCAAAAATCATGTCCATGTAATGTAAACTTTATGCTGATAGTCAGCATGACTGACAACTCTTGTAGACAAGCACATCTTATCTCTCCCTATTTAATCTTTTCTGTCTTCTCTCTTTCTTGTGTGTTGTTGTTTTTTGGCTTCTAAGGGCATGATGCTGCTGCTCCAGTTGTGAAAAGTGTGGATAGCTTTAGTTTTCTGCATCACCCTGTGCATCAGAGAAGCTTAGAGATCCTGCAGAGGTGCAAAGAGGATAAAAACAGTAAGGCTGCCTTTCCTTCATCTCGTCTCCTCACTCCACGCACCCTGAGCCGAGACATGTCGCACAGCCCCTTCAATCTGACCCTTGCGCTTATATAAATATATAAATGCATACCTCATCAGCTACACATACAGTCAAACCAAAAATTATTCAGTAACAAGATATGTCACCCTGGATCACAAAACCAGTCATAAGTCACACGGGTATATTTGTGGGAATAGCCAACAATACATCGTATGGGTCAAAATGATCGATTTTTCTTTTATGCCAAAAATCATTAGTGTTCCATGAAAATATTTAGTAAATTTCCTACCGTAAATATATAAAACATTTATTTTTGTGAGTGAATGCAGCACAATCGTGAACATAAATGCACAACTCTAAAGGCGATTGTCTCAATGTTTCGATTTTTTTGCAGCCTCAGATTCCAGATTCTCCAATAGTCATATCTCGGCCAAATATTGTCCTATCCTAACAAACCATACATCAATGGAAAGCTTATTTATTCAGCTTTCAGATTATGTATACATCTCAATTTAAAGAAAATACCCATGTGACTGGTTTTGTGGTCCAGGGTCACATACATTTTTTGATATTTTTTTTTACTAGTGTGTGCAGGACACTATAGTTAATTTATGTAAGTGAGGAGAGCAAAATAAAGTAAACTGTGACATATTATACCCAAAAGTTCTTCATACAGTGACTACCAGTAACATTTAGGACCAAAAATGATTCCGACACTTTGACCTGAACAGTGTTTTTTCTTTAATTGCTAATGCGACCTTTTTACACCACAGACTGAACAACATTAAGCATTGCTTGGTAATTGGTTATAAATCTAATTGGTATTATCTAATTGTGTAGTTAAATTGAACAGCTGACTGATATTCAACCTGATTCATTTATGAGACAGTCTAACAGAAGGATGGACAAAACCTGTGAAATATCAACTGATTTGATAACTGAGTTCTTGTCATATTTTGTTACCCACTTCTAATCTATAGTGAATAAACTGTGATAATGTGAGAAAGGTGTCTGAATAGATGTTGGTTTGGCTGTATATAATAACAGAATGATTGATTGGACTCGTGTCTCTGCTCATCCATCTTGCATCTGTCTTGTTTTCCTGCACGGTGTAATCTCTGACTAACACTGTCTCTGGGTTCAGTCCAGCATGCATATGTTTCGGACAGTCCTCCTCTGTCCCCCGGCTCGAGTGTGCACTCGTTTCTCTCGCTCTCCGAGGACAGCGGGCTCACGATAGGTCTGCTTGATGGAGGTAGCTCGGGTTATAGACTATACACACAAAACACTTAAAAAAAATGTATCATTCCTTCCTGTTAGAAACATTCCTTCATAATTAAATCCTGTAGTTAGGGCTGGGTGATATAAGTGAAAAACTATTCTATATTTTGGTTACACTTTATTTTAATGTGTCATTGTTGCAGTGTAATTATACATTTAAGCACTGAGTAATATTAAGCAACTACATGTACTTACTATAGGGTTAGGGTAGATTAGGATTTGGTTAGTTGCATGTAATTATGCATAATTTACTGTTATTACTATGGTAAGTACATGTAACATATGTAACAAGGACACTGTAAAATAAAGTGTTACCAAAAAAAAAAAAGATTTATTATTCCTTCCTGTTAGAAACATTCCTTCGTAATGCAGTCCTGTATTTAGGGCTGGGTGATATAAGTGAAAAACCATTCTATATATTATATTTACTAATTTTAATATGAACATGTTGCATGTCCATAGACCCTCAATATTTGATTCAAATATAAATGCATTTGTTCACGCTTGTAGTTCGGTTCTTTTAGTCTGGACCAACAAAGAAAATGATACATTTAGTCCTGGTTCGCTTAGCGTTCACACTGTCAAACCTAAAGATACAAAACCAAACAAAAAAGGCTTTTATGGTGCATATTGTGCGACGGAACTTACCGAACATCCAAACCAATGCCGTGTGCAGGGATAGATGCGCGTGTCTGTACATTTGGTGTTTTTGGGACCAGCTGAGAACCCATAAACAGCTTATAAAATGTGTAAAGGAGCCAAAACAGCAGGAATTACTAAGATCTGCTGCGAGGAGAAGGGGTTCTGATGCCTGAACGAGCTGTGATGGGCAACATCACGACCGGATGATTGATTGATTGATTGATTGATTGATTGATTGATTGATTGATTGATTGATTGATTGATTGATTGATTGATTGATTGATTGATTGATTGATTGATTGATTGATTGATTGATTGATTGATTGATTGATTGATTGATTGATTGATTGATTGATTGATATCTTTATTTTGAACATGTAAATAAAAAAAAAAATCAGAGAAAAAAAAATAATGGTAAAAAAAAAACAGATTAACAACAAAATAAAACTCTCTATTTACTCCTGTACAAAAAGGAGTAGGAAAAAGTCAAACTTCTGTTCTCCTACCCCTACCCTATGATGATGCTTGAGCATTCTGTGCTTTTTAGGGTGGCATCTTGTGACATCACATGACATCACCCATTAGCTATCCTGAATAAAAATAGCTAATTAAAGTGACTGTAATGTTGCTTATTTAATTGCCACCAAAAATATTGCTATATTTTTGTATATATTACATATATGGTATATTTTCAATATATCACCCAGCTTTAGTTGGAGTGAGTGTGAGTGAGTGTGAGTGAGTGTGAGTGAGTGAGTGTGAGTGAGTGTGAGTGTGAGAGGGTGAGTGTGAGAGGGTGAGTGTGAGAGGGTGAGTGTGAGAGAGTGAGTGTGAGAGTGTGAGTGTGAGAGTGAGTGTGAGAGTGAGTGTGAGAGTGAGAGTGAGTGTGAGAGTGAGTGTGAGAGTGAGTGTGAGAGTGAGTGTGAGAGTGAGTGTGAGAGTGAGTGTGAGAGTGAGTGTGAGAGTGAGTGTGAGAGTGAGTGTGAGAGTGAGTGTGAGAGTGAGAGTGAGTGTGAGAGTGAGAGGGTGAGTGTGAGAGAGTGAGAGTGAGTGTGAGTGTGAGAGTGAGTGTGAGAGTGAGTGTGAGAGTGAGTGTGAGAGTGAGTGTGAGAGTGAGTGTGAGAGTGAGTGTGAGAGTGAGTGTGAGAGTGAGTGTGAGAGTGAGAGTGAGTGTGAGTGTGAGAGGGTGAGGGTGAGTGTGAGAGGGTGAGTGTGAGAGGGTGAGTGTGAGAGGGTGTGTGTGAGAGGGTGAGTGTGAGAGGGTGAGTGTGAGAGGGTGAGTGTGAGAGGGTGAGTGTGAGAGGGTGAGTGTGAGAGGGTGAGTGTGAGAGGGTGAGTGTGAGAGGGTGAGTGTGAGAGGGTGAGTGTGAGAGGGTGTGTGTGAGAGGGTGAGTGTGAGAGGGTGAGTGTGAGAGGGTGAGAGTGAGAGGGTGAGAGTGAGAGGGTGAGAGTGTGAGAGGGTGAGAGGGTGAGAGTGTGAGAGGGTGAGTGTGAGAGGGTGAGTGTGAGAGGGTGAGTGTGAGAGTGAGAGGGTGAGGGTGAGAGGGTGAGAGTGAGAGGGTGAGTGTGTGAGAGGGTGAGTGTGAGAGGGTGAGTGTGAGAGGGTGAGTGTGAGAGGGTAAGAGTGAGAGGGTGAGTGTGAGAGGGTGAGGGTGAGTGTGAGAGGGTGAGTGTGAGAGGGTGAGTGTGAGAGGGTGAGTGTGAGAGGGTGAGTGTGAGAGGGTGAGTGTGAGAGGGTGAGTGTGAGAGGGTGAGTGTGAGAGGGTGAGTGTGAGAGGGTGAGTGTGAGAGGGTGAGGGTGAGTGTGAGAGGGTGATTGTGAGAGGGTGAGAGTGAGAGGGTGAGAGGGTGAGAGGGTGAGAGTGAGAGGGTGAGAGTGTGAGAGGGTGAGTGTGAGAGGGTGAGTGTGAGAGGGTGAGTGTGAGAGGGTGAGTGTGAGAGGGTGAGTGTGAGAGGGTGAGTGTGAGAGGGTGAGTGTGAGAGGGTGAGAGTGAGTGTGAGAGGGTGAGAGTGAGAGGGTGAGTGTGAGAGGGTGAGTGTGAGAGGGTGAGTGTGAGAGGGTGAGTGTGAGAGGGTGAGTGTGAGAGGGTGAGTGTGAGAGGGTGAGTGTGAGAGGGTGAGTGTGAGAGGGTGAGTGTGAGAGGGTGAGTGTGAGAGGGTGAGTGTGAGAGGGTGAGTGTGAGAGGGTGAGTGTGTGAGAGGGTGAGTGTGAGAGGGTGAGTGTGAGAGGGTGAGTGTGAGAGGGTGAGTGTGAGAGGGTGAGTGTGAGAGGGTGAGTGTGAGAGGGTGAGTGTGAGAGGGTGAGTGTGAGAGGGTGAGTGTGAGAGGGTGAGTGTGAGAGGGTGAGTGTGAGAGGGTGAGTGTGAGAGGGTGAGTGTGAGAGGGTGAGTGTGAGAGGGTGAGTGTGAGAGGGTGAGAGTGAGTGAAGTGAGGTGAGAGAAAGAGAGAGAGAGCAGTTGGAAAGAGAGTCTCCAGGTGTGTGTGTGCGCGCGCCTACTTAACAATATTTTGGGGACAAATTTGTACCCAGAAGTGACCAAAATCTCCAAAAACCTTTAGGGACGTCCTCATTTGTAAATCTGGTATAAAAATAAAGAAATTAAAGTGGGGTTTGTTTTGAAAATGTAAAAATGCAGAAAGTTTTGTGTGATGGGTCGGGTTAGTGTAAGGGGAGAGAATATACAGTTTGTACAGTATAAAAACCGTTACGTCTATGGAATGTCCCCATTTAGATAGCCAAGTGAACACGTGTGTGTGTCTCTGATTCACAGAAGCATGTTTCAAGTAATTCACCTCTAATTGAATGTTCATACGTCTCATTTAATCACCAGCAGTGAATTCATCACAATCACGTCCTGTTATTCTCATGAGAACCATTACACAGTCCTGTCATAACCTCTCACTCATTTCCCATGTTCCCCATGTGTCTCGGATCAGTCTGGTTGTACAGGCTTTGTGATGTGTTTCAGGTGTGAACAGGAGGAACCCTCGCTCTCCACTCTCTGATCTGCAGGGAAGCAACACAATAAATCAACGGTAAGCGCTTCACACCTGACCTCTGTCCTGTCACGCGTCTCACACAGATACACATGTCTGTACTGTAGAAATGTGATTGCAAATCAATAGTGGTTGTAAAAAGTTAGTGTGTTTTTTTGTTCCATTGGCAGCTAGATAGTATTTCCAGGTTTAAGAGTCATGGTTCACTACTGGTTATGTCACACTTGATACTTTTTCCACCCAGTATAAATGGGTCTGAATACATGTACCTATGTAGTTGCCGTTATATTGTAAGTAGGGGCTCTTACTCTGGGTGATGTTAATATTTGGGGGTCCTTGTCTTTACAAACCATTTCATTGGATATTCTGGATGATTGAAGAAACAGTTCTTATAGTGAAAGGATATAGACGGTGGGCCGAACGCGTTTTTCGTGTTGTTGATCGATCTCCATCGATAGTATACGCTTCTTTCATGTACGATATTATGTCATTATATGTAGTCAAATAAAATTTGTTGGCAATTCTGGTTTAATCATATATTTTCACAAAAGTATGTTTTGATTGTCAATCTTCTTAGGCAAATCGCGGGACAGCTCTAGTAGCTGAACCAATCGGGTTGTAGTTTTTAACTCATTAAAAATACTAACCAATCGATAGCACGTTCGGCCCACCGTCTAATAGTAATGTGTGGAAATACTAGTAGAAAGCTCAGTTTGCTCACTACCGGTATATATTTTTGAATATTGTTGGCAATTACAAACATTTTTGGGGAAAAATAGGTCACTCTGAAGAGCTCAGTGAATTCATGCTTGATACTGTGATTATAATAAGCCAGTTCGTGAAAATCCCTGCTAGATAGTATTATTGGAATGTATATTTAAGAAAAATGTGTTATTTATATATAAAATATTTATATTTATACTAGGGCTGTCAAATGATTAATCGTGATTAATCACATCCAAAATATATATATATTTTTTTACATAATATATGTGGGTGCACTGTGTATAATTATTTTGTATATATATATAAATACACACACATGCATGTATATTTAAGAAAAAAATATTATTTATATATAAAATATTTATATTTATATATAATATAAATTATATATAAATCTATATACAGTATATACATGAAAATATTTCTTAAATATATACAAGCATGTGTGTGTATTTATATATATATAAAATAATTATACACAGTGCACCCACATATATTATGTAAAAAAAACTTTTATTTTGGATGTGATTAATCACGATTAATCATTTGACAGCCTTAATTTATACATAATATAAATGATATCTAAATATATATACAGTATGCAAATATTTCTTATATATATATATATATATATATATATATATTTGCATGTGTGTGTATTTATAAATATATATACAAAATAATTATACACAGTACACACACATATATTATGTAAACACAAACTTTTATTTTGGATGCGATTAATCGTTTCACAGCCCAAATCTGAAAACATTTTGCTAGTGTTTTGATGATATTTCCCTGGAGAACCGGCATATAATTTGATTGTACTGTAAGTAGCCAGGTTTCTGAAACCCCCACTGTATTATCCTGACACGTTTTTCTTTTAAAGAAAAGCGTAAATAAAGCGTGTCCGAAGAGCCCCTGGTCATCAGTACTTGCATGGCTTGTTGAGTTCTCGGTGTGTGTGTGTGTGTGTGTGTGTGTAGAGTTAGAGCAGTGACTTCACAGATACCCAAAGGATGAGCCACGGTCTTCCCGACTTCATGCTTTATTAAGACCGCATGGCTCTGAGATTAGTCCTGATATCCAGAACAAGTGGCAAGAGCCGAGCTCACAACAGCTCTTTTGTTGCGCTGTAAAGTCCCCCTAATCTGTTTCGCAACCCCACACACTTGTTGGGTTACGAAGAGACCACAAAACCCCAGGAAACAGCAGCTGCTTCCCGTGTGATGTCAGAGAGGAGATATGTGCTCATTTGGAGGACAGATCCGAGGCTGATGGGTAATTGCTCCCCGCAGTTCATGACCACATGCTTCAGTGATGTCCTGTAGAGCCACATTTACATCTAAATCCTAATAAATCAACATGGAATAGTCGCTGTAAACTTCTTTACTTGTCTGCATTCAGTCAGAATTACTGTAAAAAAAAAAAAAAAAGGGTTAAATTTACGGTAAAAAAAACGGCAGCTGTGGTAGCCAGAAATTTACGGTATTTTTTACGATAATTTTTACGGTAGAAACATTTGAGGTTTTACAGACGTAACTTAAAGGAGCTGTATGCAAGATTGTGGCCAAAACTAGTACTGCAATCACTTTCAAATTACTGTAGAGTGGTGTATCCCCTCCCCCTCCTCCCTGACTCGAGGTTGCCAGATCGGCTGCAGGATCCAGCAGGAACGTGACGAGCTGCAGCTGTGGTAACTAGAGCAGAGCTGGCAACCCGGATGCTGCAACACTACTGACTTCGTGATTGGTAGATTGGTGGAGGGTGGAGCATCAGACCAAAACACAACATGACAACATCAACATCAGTTGAGGGCTGCAACTTCACTTTTTAAATGACAATATCCTGGCCAGACTACTGTTGTCAGTTATATAAGTATTTGAAATGTACATGATTTCTTAATGTCTAGTGACATTTCAGGGCCATTTTATGATTAATTGAAATAAATTTCTTACATACAGCTCCTTTAAATTTACAGTAAAAAATACGTATCTCACTATCTGATATAATGTTAATTTATCGACCTATTGAAGTACTAATATATTTGTTTGGTACCATTGTAATACAACAACTGACAACAACCAATCACAGAGGTGATGAGAGTCACATGATGAATCAAAGCTCATCCCAAGCAGCTTTACCACAAGAAAGTTAATAATAATACACAGGTGAAACTCGAAAAATTAGAATATCGTGCGAAAGTTCATTTATTTCAGTAATTCAACTTAAAAGGTGAAACTAATATATTATATAGACTCATTACATGCAAAGTGAGATATTCCAAGCCTTTGTTTGTTATAATTTTGATGATTATGGCTTACAGCTTATGAAAACCCCAAATTCACGGTAAAAAAAATCGGCAGCTGTGGTAGCCAGAAATTTACCGTAAAAATACAGTAGAAACATTTGAGGTTTTACAGACGTAACTTAAATTTACAGTAAAAAACACGCATTTCACTATCTGATATAATGTTAATTTACCGACCTATTGAAGCATCCAAACAAAAAGCAGAAAGTTGCATGATACTGAAACCATAATGTCTTTGAAACCCGTTAAGCGTCAGAGTTTCCAATTACATCAAGTCAAGTCACGTTTATTTATACAGCACTTTTTACAATACTGATTGTTTCAAAGCAGCTTTACAGACATAACAGGACAATAAAGCAACACAGTGTGTTTCTGCTGTACAGCAGATCTAGAAGAAAATAGTGTCATAGTCCAGCTTAAGTTCTGTGATGGTTCCTTTTTGTTGTAAAAAAACAAAAGTTTTTAATTTATATACAGGTGGAACTCGAAAAATTCGAATATCGTGCAACAGTTCATGTATTTCAGTAATTCAAATTTAAAGGTGAAACTAAGATATTTAGTATATATAACTATATACATATGCATGATTATACTTTTCAGAGGGCTGACATTTCTGTATTCTGTTTTTTTATTATTTTTTTTAATTTCATGTAATATTCAAATTTTCTGAGATTTTGAATTTGGGGTTTTCATAAGCTGTAAGCCATAATCGTCCAAATTATAACTTTTGCACGATATTCTAATTTTTTGAGTTTGACCTGTATGTATGTATGTATGTGTGTATATATATATATATATATACACATACATACATACATACATACATACAGCCGCTCTGGAGAAAACAGTGATGTCATCGTCCAGCTCAGTTCAGTTCTCATATAATGGTGTCAATGCAGACGGATCAATATTATTGTTGAATATTAAATGTCCCCAAGCAAGCAAGTGAAATGGCGACGGTGGCGAGGAACTAAATCTCCATCGGGTGACAGAACGGAGGAGGAAACCTCGGGAGAAACCATGCTCACGCTCAGGCTTCAAGCATTTGAAGTGTGATATTTCATTAACATGGTTTTGCATTCAATGCAGTTTGAGGAATTATCTCTGAGTTAGAGATGTTGTTGTGTGTGTGTGTGTAACATGCATTTTACAAAAGCACAATGTTTTGTTTTGATTGTAAGTGTAACATACATAAGTAGACCTTTTACAGTTTCTTTTTTCATCTTGTGTGTATGACCATAAATGACGCAGTATTTTAAGTCTATTTTGCTTCTATGTGAAGAAACGCGCCATGGTTTTGCATTCATCTCTGGTTGAGGATTAGACTCTGAGTTCGAGATGCTGTGTGTGTGTGTGTGACGTGTGTTTGTGCTGTCCCTGTCAGAGATGTGTGGAACGGGAGACAGAACCGCCTGTCCTCCATCGGGTCCTTGGCTGAGGAGGACGGGATCTTCCTGAACTCCACTAGCAGTAAACTCCTGGAGCGAGCCCACGGCATCCTCATGTGAGACTCACTCCAGATCGCACGCACAACACCAATCTCTCAACCGCTGGTGTTCATGCTGCCTTTCTTTTTCTTTTTCAGGAGGAATAAAAACTATAAGATGAAGCCCAGTCTTCCCAAGGTGTGAATCCCATAACATGCTTTTTTAATGTGATTTAAAAGCACTTCATGACAATTCTGTTATGATCTACTCATGTTGTCCAAACCTGGTGTTATTGTTGTTTTTTGGTCTGATGTGTTGTGTTTTGTTGTTGTGCTGTTTTTTGATATTGTTTTGTTGTGTTGTCTTTTGTTTTGTCTTGTTTTCTTTTTTATCTTGTGTTGTTTTTTGTTTTGTCTTGTTTTGTTAATGTTTTGTTCTGATGTGTTGTTGTGCTGTTTTGTGATATAGTGATGTTTTGTTGTCTTGGTGTTGTTGTGTTGCCTTGTGTTTTCTTGTTTTGTATTGTTGTTTTGTGTTGCCTTTTGTTTTCTTGTTTTGTGTTGTTGTTTTGTTAATGTTTTGATTCAGTTTGATTTATTTTTGTAAAACACAGAGAGATATTTAGCCAAGTGTCCACAAAACTTGACGCCGTCGAGTTGAATGAGATTTGCACCAGTGCGGAAGGCAAATTTGCTTGAATTCTTAAAATGTTGTGTTTTCCCCGGTCACATGACCTCAGAAGACTTCGAATATTGCACCATATAATACATTTTTTGTCCTTTTTAGAGCTTTATAGCTGCGCTCACGCAGTAAATTGATCATGTAGGCATTTTTTTAATTTTTTTAAATGAACCATATTTTCGATCGCCATTTACTTTTTGCTTTTTTTTTATCTTCACACAATCTCTTTTTGTGTTCCATGAATGTTCATATGGGTTTGGAACAACATGAGGTTCTGTAAAATCAGATTTTTGTGCACACTGTCCCTTTAACTGAGTGTGTTTGTGTGTCGGTGTCTACAGCACTTTCTGGATGTCAAGTCTCTGAAGTACCTGAGTAACCTGACGTTACACGACCGCATCACGAAGTCCCTGCTGCACCTCCACAAGAAGAAGAAACCCCCGAGCATCAGTGCCCAGTTCCAGGTCAGATCTGACGCTTTGTTGGCAAACTACGAGTTTTCTGAATCATGTCTGTGTTGTGTAACTGTGGTGTAATGTCCACCCTGTACAGCCCAGTAAAACCCAAATGAATGACATCATGTCTGTCTTTGATGCAATAACACTTTTATTTGCTCTGTCTTTCCAAAGTCTTTTGTTTTGGTTTCACTAGAAAAAAAACAACTGCTTGTTAAAGTCTATGATTCATAACATTTAAAAAGTTATTCCTGAACCACCATAAACGTGAACAGAGTTTCCACTGCATCTCAAATCAACATACGTTTTGTGGTGACCTTTTTTTTTTTAAAGATGTCCGAAATAAAATGGCTAAATCCTTTGTGTTTCTGTATTCTATATGTAGAAGATATAATGAAATAAAATTTTCACACATTTTGTATAAAAGTTAGGATGGAAAGTGATATTTGTCTTTGTTTATACAGGTGAAACTCGAAAAATTGGAATATTGTGCAAAAGTTCAGGAATTCAACTTAAAAGGTGAAACTAATATATTATATAGACGCATTACATGCAAAGTGAGATATTTCAAGCCTTTATTTGTTATAATTTTGATGGCTTACAGCTTATGACAATATTCTAGTTTTGAATTTGGGCTTTTCATATCTGCTTTCCATAATCCATAATCATCAAAATTATAACAAATAAAGGCTTGAAATATCTCACTTTGCATGTAATGAGTCTATATAATAAATTAGTTTCACCTTTTAAGTTGAATTACTGAAATATACATTTATTATGGATTGTCATAGTTTAAGATTGAAAGTCTGGGTCAAGAAAAAGTAAAAATCTAGTAAAAATCTATTTCCAAAATAGTTTTAATAAAACATTTATGTAACAAAAAAATTGCATATGCTAAATGAATACATGTACATTTAAAAACAGAAATGTTGAAACCTTTTTCTTTAAAAAAAATGTAATCCCTTTGTGACAGAATGACATATTCCTCTCGTGTCTCAGACTGGGACATAGAGCTGTAACCTTCACTCGCTCTGCAGTTGTGGCGCGTCTGGCACGAGGCCTGCACTAATGTGTGGATGACCTCACTTCCTGTTCTGTGCAGATCTCACTTTGGGAAGGGAGAGTGAATTCCTGACCACCAAAATAGCTGCTTTCCTCTGTATAGACTAGGGATGATCATCTCCATAACTGAGGCCGATGCGATGCGCGTCTCGAAGCATAGCCGACGATACGACACATTAAAGATGCATATAAGCAGCAACCGATGCGATTCACTACTATTACGATGGACATTAACCCTTACATATTCAATACCATGCTATTCCGAGAGTTCTGAAATAGGGATACAATATAAATTTGTAGTTTTCTGATTGATGTTTTTTGGGGTTTGATCTATGCTGTTGATTTCCAGACACTTATTCATTTATTTGTGGTGTTTTGCTCCATTTAAGGCCTCTCTCAACAAGCTGATGGAGACGCTTGGCCAATCAGAGCCGTACTTTGTGAAGTGCATACGATCAAATGCAGAGAAGGTGTGTGTGTGTGTGTGTGTGTGTGTGTGGTATTTCAATCATACCTCGTCTGTGCATTACATGCATTTCTGTTTTTACTGTTTGACGTGTCCTTGCTGTTCTTCAGCTGCCTCTGCGCTTTAATGATGGGCTGGTGCTGAGACAGCTGCGCTACACCGGCATGCTGGAAACCGTGCGGATCCGACAATCTGGATACAGCATCAAGTACACTTTTCAGGTGAGACTGATACACACACACACTGATCTCTCCTAGAGAAACACTCGAATCTCAAGCCTGAGTCTAAAAATATGATAAAGAGTTTTTAAATGTTTTTGAAAGAAGTTTCTTCCTCTCACCGAGGCTGCGTTTATTTGATTTAAAAATACAGTAAAAAGAGTAATACAATTGTATTAATATACAATATATTAATATAAAATCACATATTTTCAGTCACATGCTCCTTCATAAATCATTCTAATATGCTTATTTGATGCTCAAGTATCATTTCTGATTGTTATCAATGTTGTAAATAGTTGTGCTGCTCAAGGTTTTGTGGATGCATGCTACATTCTGATGATTCTTTGATCAATACAAAGTCCAAAATAAATCAAATGTTTTGAGTTATTTAAGTTTAAATTAAATTAAGTTTATTTATATAGCACATTTCACACACTATGGCAATTCAAAGTGCTTAAAATAATCACAAAATAAAAGCAAGGAAAATTAAAACGGTTATAAAAGGAACTAATAGAGATATATGAGACAGTTATAAAATTAATTAAGAGTAAAAAGATGATGCATAGACAAACTTCTCATCTGGCAAAACACCGGTGTATCATATTTTTCACGACTCCCAGTTTTTCCCATTGGGATTACACTGGTGATTATAAATTTAATGCATCCTTGTTTAAAAAAAAAGTCTTTAATTTCTTAAAGTCCCGCTGCAGTCAATAATTTTTTCTATTAAAACTCATCTTTGATAATCTAAATTACATATTTTAATGCTTCTTCCTGTGAAAATAATTTGAAATACCTTGAATGTAACTCGACACCCTTGCCTCATTTAGTAAACGCGTGCTCATGAATATGCAAATTAGCCCCACCTCCACTCACTCACTCACAGCAGCTCGGATTACCTGATCCACTCGCTCAGCTTTACTGTAGTAAACGCTACATAGTGACAATATTGGTGTAATTCAGCCATATATGTTTGAACCACTGATTTAGAAGAAGTGGAAGAGCCGATGTAGTGTTTTATATTCTTCAGGCACATAACGGTAATTAATATGACTAGCTTTTTGCTTGGTTTGTGTAACATTAACAACACATTATTAGCTGTTTGATAACATAGTCATGTTCCCGTTTACCATCTCAGAGTCAGACAGCTGCCCTTCTAATAATCATCATCTTAGAAACGCTTTGAATATCATAGAAAGTCAGTGGAGATAAGCATGTAGTTTATGATCATAACATCATAAAAGACTGAGACTGTCTTTGGTTTTAAGGAGAAAATACTCAGCAATGGTGTTGACTTATGAATGTTGGCACATGTTTTGTCTTAAAGCATATTAAAAACACCACAGAGTCATATAAACAACATGACTTGATTTTCACCACAGGGGTAAAAAAAAAAAAAAAAAAAATCGTACTTTCCTCCAAACTTAATTTCTGATTCCTTATCCTTTTTTTTTTTTTTTTTTGCCGTTCCAAAGCTCATTATTTCCCGTTGTCATTTCCTGTCCTGGGTGTGGCCGTCTGGGGATGAATGTGTTGTTCTGGCCTTTTCTACCATCTGAAACCCAGACATACTGCATCATGCAGTTTATGCAAATAGAGTTTGTTTCTACCCTAATGACTGACAATTCAAACAGAGTTATCTCTCTTTTCAATCATTCATAGTGTTTGTTAAGGCAAGCCTTACTATTACTATTGTTTATATCGGGTACAATGGCCTTCACATGAATGTGGGACTCTTTTGTGTGCATTACTTTCCCCTTATGACAAGAAAAATGAAAAATATATTTTTAAATACTATGTTAGATATTACAATTGAAACCAGAACCAGGGTTTATATGCAGTTTTAAAATGGAAAATGTGTAAAAATTCTGCCGAACTCTTCATAACTAACAATGAGCAATACATTTGTTACAGTATTTATTAATATTTGTTATTACACACAAAATAAAGTATAACCGGTAACACTTTACAATAAGGTTCATTAGTTAATGTATTAACTAACATGTACTAACAATGAGCAATACGTTTGTTACAGTATTTATTCATCTTTGTTAATATTAGTTAATAAAAATAGAATACAGCTGTTCATTCATGTTAGTTCACAGTGCATTAATAACTTATGTTAAACACAACCTTTGATTTTAATAATGTATTAGTAAATGTTGAAATTAATATTACCTAAGGTGAATTATTGAAGTATTGTTCATTCTTAGTTCATGTTAACTAATGAACCTTATTGTAAAGTGTTACCGTATAACCTTTATTAAACATTTTGAGACACGAGTGCCTTCGCCGCCTCCGGTAACTCCTGTAAGATATGAAGCTGGAGTAGTTATCGGACTTCACAGAGCCTCTCTCTCTCTCTATAGTCTGCAATAAAAGTGGCCAGGAATAATTGCATACACACACACCGGCATCCCAGACTGTCCACCCCCGGAGACTTCATACCATCACAGTGATGCTAGTGTTCTGCGCTTCTAGGCCTTAATGAGAAATGTCACTTCCTGGACACTTCACAAAGTGAATGAGTGTGTGTGTGTGTGTGCGCGCGCCATCAAAGATATAGATAGGTTATGGTGGCGTAAAATCTGTTTTATGTCCTCCAGGATTTTGTTCGCCACTTTCATGTGCTGTTACCCGAGGGACCCAGCCAGGCCCGCCAGGACTCCATCAGACGGTACCTGAGCCAGGTGGACCTCACTCCCGAAGGGTTTCAAGTGGGCCGAACCATGGTACGATGATGGGACTTAATTAAATTCCTACTGTGTAACTTTTTCTGATGCCTTTTGGATGACACATACTGTCCATTCATGGCTAGCCTGGGTGTAAAAGTCCAGTATTGCATGCGTGTGACGTGTGTGTGTGTGTGTGTGTCAGGTGTTTCTCCGTGAAGTTGAGCGTCAGCGACTGCAGGATCTGCTCCATCAGGAGGTGCTGCGTCGAATCGTCACTCTTCAGCGGCGCTTCAGAGCTCTTCTGGAGAGGAACCACTTCATCAGAATGAGACAGGCGGCGTGCCAGATCCAGGTACGTCTCGGCTTACCAACTCCGGGTTCTTTTGTGACAGTAATGTTTTAAACGGAAAGCCTGTAAATATCAGGAGTGCTATTGCTATGTTAGTTGCATAAATAAAAGTTTTTGTTTTTTTTGGGGAATGTGTTTTTTTTGTAGTTTAAATTTGATTTGTCTCTGTTTAATGATAAAATCATTATCCTGGAAATATCAGGAGTGCTATTTTTTTATTTTAGTTGCATAAATTAAAGTAGGTTTTTGGGGTTTTTTTAATTGGGAATGTGTTTTTTTTTTTGTAGTTTCAATTTAATTTGTTTCTGTTTAATGATAAAATCATTATCCTGATGATCATTAGCCTGGAAATATCAGGATTGCTATTGCTATTTTAGTTGCATAATCAAAAGTCATGTTTTTTTTTTTTTATTGGCAATGTATTTTTTTGTAGTTTCAATTTAATTTGTTTCTGTTTAATGCTGAAATGATTATCCTGTTATCATGAATGACTCATGGAAGTTCGTTCATCGGGAAGAAGGTGTGAGATCCTTGTCTGTGGTATTTGGGTTAGACTTTTGACATGTAAACAGCGGAAGTACTTGCATTTAGTATTAAATATTATTTTAACTCTGAAGTGATCATTCAAGGTATTTTATTTTAAAAATAGCTGTGTTAACCATAATAATAATCCCTAAAAAATTGAATTGGATTATAAGCACAGTCGGAATAAAAAAGTCAATCGGAATGAATGGGCCAAATCCGATTAAAATTTCATTCGGATTGTAAGGGGTGGTTTATTTCTTTTCTGAATCCGATCGAGAGGACATGTAAACACATGATCGGATTGAAACCCGAATCTGGAAAGTTCTGCACGTGTGCAATGATGTAGAAATGGACGAAATTACGTATGACGCATGGAATGAGTGTCATAAATGACTGTCGGGTTATTCTCAAATTCTCCTTCCACTCATCGTCTGTGAAGTGGAGCAGAACAACGTCCCACCAGTCCTCGTTTCTGTCTCTCGTCCACAGACGCATGTTTTAGATGCAGGAAGGGGCGTTTTCACTGCTTGATAAATATAAGCAGCACAACACAACGGTTCATGTGCTCGTCGTCTCCTAATTAAAACCCAAAACAGATCAATATTAAGTCTGCTCTTTAAAACAAACTAAAGAAGCAATGTAGGAGAAGGGTTAGTATCTGCAAACAGCGAGAAACTGTATATTTGTGCAGTGTGCATGTAAAAAAAGAAGAAAAAAAGCACTGGGCAATGATTAATCACATCTAAATAAAAGTTTGTGTTTACATAATATATATGTGTGTACTGTGTATAATAATTTTGTATATATAAATACACACATATGCATGTATATAGTGTTGAAATATTTGCATGTATATACATTTATACTTAAATTATAGTATATAAATACAAATATTTTATATATAAATAACACATTTTATTAAATATATACATGCAAAATAATTATACACAGTACACACACATATATTATGTAAACCAAACTTTTATTTTGAATGCGATTAATCGCGATTAATAGTTGCCCAGCACCAAAAAAAATCAAATCAAATTTAAAGCTTGTGACATATGAACGCGCATATCAACCCGATCACTTTATTTAGCATTCATGTAAACACTACGTTCGATTCATCGATCAGAATTAATTAATTCTGATTGAAATAAAAACGTGTCAATGTAAACGTAGCTAATGTGGATAGACTTGCTCTTCAGTATTGGAAATCTATAACATAAATGGATCCTAAAACATTCTTTCCTAAACTAAATAAAAACACTATTCTTAAATAAAGAAAATAACAAGATAAACACCTTTAGTTCATAAATTACCTAAAAAGCATGCAACTCTTATATTTATATTACTTCTAATCCGCCAACAATACATGCAATTGCATCACCACCTTACTGGAGTTCAGTATTGGAAGTCTATGACATAACTGGATCTTTTTTTATTATTTTTTTATATTATAGAATATAGATATTTACATTGACGTCTTGGCATTTCCTCAAAGTAGTAAAATAACTGTTTAGTACTGATTTTCTAAAAAGTGCATGTGAAAAAAATTATGAAAAGCCTTTTTTCTCTCTCCTTTTCTCTTGTCCTAAATGCATGTGACCCAGTGTCTCTTTCTTTGCTGTTGTCTGGTGTAGAGCTGGTGGAGGAACGTTCAGTCGTCTCAGATTGACAGCAGGCTTGAGTACGAGACGCGTGTCCAGCGCGAGGCAGCGGTGTGTGTTCAGTCGGCCTGGAGAGGCTTCAGAGAGAGGCGTAGACTCATGCTGTGGAGAGAAGCAGTCGTGCTGATCCAGAGAAACTGGAGGCTGTGTCGACGGGAACGAGCGGCTCTCCGGATCCAGACTGAATGGAGAAGATACAGGACCAGAGAGCTTTACCTCAGGCAGCGGGACGCCACTATCCGCATGCAAGCAACGGGTCGAGGATATCTGGCGAGGCAGAGGTACGCTTTCTATAGAGGGCTTCACTGTTCAGACAAATTGCTTAAAGGAGTAGTTCACTTTAAAATGAAAATTAGCCCATGATTTACTCGCCCTCAGGCCATCCTAGGTGTATATGACTTTCTTCTTTCAGACGAATACAATCGGAGTTATATTAAAAAACACCCTGACGCTTCCGAGCTTTATAATGGCAGTGGATTGCAACCATCAGATTGAAGCTCAAAAAAGTTCATCTATCCATGATAAAAGTGGATCTATCCATCATGAAAGAGCATCTATCCATGATAAAAGTCCATCTATCCATCATAAAAGTGCATCTAACCATGATAAAAGTGCATCTATCCATCATTAAAGTGCATCTATCCCTCATAAAAATGCATCTATCCATCATAAAAGTGCATCTATCCATCATTAAAGTGCATCTATCCATCATAAAAGTGCATCTATCCATCATAAAAGTGCATCTATCCATGATAAAAGTGCATCTATCCATGATAAAAGTGCATCTATCCATCATAAAAGCGCATCTATCCATGATAAAAGTGCATCTATCCATCATAAAAGTGCATCTATCCATCATAAAAGTGCATCTGTCCATCATTAAAGTGCATCTATTCATCATAAAAGTGCATCTGTCCATCATTAAAGTGCATCTATCCACTAAGTGCTCCACAGGCTCCAGGGGTTAATAAAGGCCTTGCGAAGCGAAGCGATGCGTTTGTGTAAGAAAAATGTTCATATTTAAAACTAGCTTCCGGCCAAACGGATATACGGATTCCACTTAAGCCTAAAGCGCAACTTATGCGAGTAATGCGACACACTGCTGATGTTTACGCTACGCCATGACACACTACACTACTTCTGATGTCACAAGTTGTGTAAGTTGCACTATATAACTCCAATTGTATTCGTCTGAAAGAAGAAAGTCTAACCTTTCTTGTTGTTTTATTGGTACTTTTATTTTCGTTGTTTATACTGTGGCAAAATATAAACTCTTTTATCGTCTGGCAAAATATTAAAAGTTGGATGTATAGTACATCTACTTTACCGGCATACATACAGTACACTGATGATTGTAAATAACTGTTTTTATTGGGATTATCTTGAAATTTTCAGATTCAGAGAACTTCAAGAGCAGAGATTAAAAACCACTCAGCTGCCGAATGGAAAAACCAATCTGTTACCAGAAGAGGACCGGCTTACACACATGGGTTTGTGGGAAGACTCCTATGAGGAGCAGGACCGGGGCAAACCGGTCCTCAGTGGAGATGTTCTGGAAGAGATGGAGACAGAAGGTACGGGAATAGTGCAACTCAAAACCCATTTGTTTAAACGGTATTATCAGTCATGACATATTTTTCTTAAACATTTTCCATAACTTTTCCATAACTCTTATGTACCATTACATGGTACATAAGGCGCGCCCGGAATTTTTTTTTTTTACGGCGTAGTTAAAGGGTTAGTTCACCCAAAAATGAAAATGATGTCATTAATGACTCTCCCTCATGTCGTTCCAAGCCCGTCAGACCTCCGTTCATCTTCGGGACACAGTTTAAGATATTTTAGATTTAGTCCGAGAGCTTTCTGTCCCTCCATTGGAAATGTATGTACGGTATACTGTCCTTGTCCAGAAAGGAAATAAAGACATCATCAAAGTAGTCCATGTGACATCAGTGGGTTAGTTAGAATGTGTTGAAGCATCGAAAATACATTTTGGTCCAAAAATAACAAAAACTAGGACTTTATTCAGCATTGTATTGTCTTCCGGTTCTGTTGTGGATCCGCGTTCAGTGCCGCCGCTGACGTAAGACGCTGCTGACGTGTGTCTGGTGTGTGTGTGTGTGTGTGTGTGTGTGTGTGACGTAAGACGCTGCTGACGTGTATCTGGTGTGTGTGTGTGTGTGTGTGTGTGTGTGTGACGTAAGACGCTGCTGACGTGTGTCTGGTGTGTGTGTGTGTGTGTGTGTGTATTCGGGTTCTGTTGTGGATCCGCGTTCAGTGCCGCCGCTGACGTAAGACGCTGCTGACGTGTGTCTGGTGTGTGTGTGTGTGTGTGTGTGTGTGTGTGACGTAAGACGCTGCTGACGTGTATCTGGTGTGTGTGTGTGTGTGTGTGTGTGTGTGTGTGACGTAAGACGCTGCTGACGTGTGTCTGGTGTGTGTGTGTGTGTGTGTGTGTGTGTGTGACGTAAGACGCTGCTGACGTGTATCTGGTGCGTCCGTGTATTCGGGTTCAAATAAATATGGTCATAAAGTCTTCCTCTGTGTGGAAATCCTTAGACATGTTTGTGAAGATTGTTTTGTTTCCAGCGTGCGTCTCCCTCAGACTGTGACCGAAGCTCAGGCGCACCAGACACACGTCAGCAGCGTCTTACGTCACACACACACACACACACACACACACACACACACCAGACACACGTCAGCAGCGTCTTACGTCAGCGGCGGCACTGAACGCGGATCCACAACAGAACCCTCCAGAAAAACGCGATTATGCGATCGCATGATTTAATGCATAATCAGCCAAAGTCTGCATATTCATGTGGGGGCCGCATTTTTTTCAAATACGCCGCACTTTCGCCGCATAAAGTGCCGATTTCACTGCAAAATATGCGGGGCTTGCATGATTTCATATTCCTCGCATTTTCATTGCAAAAAAGTCACATATATCTGAGCAGAAAGTTGAAAAATGTTGCATTTGCTTTCCTGTTGCCATGGGAACGTTATGAAGTGACGTAATTACGCGACGTGAACATCATCTAAAGCTGTAAAACAGGAGCACACTTTATTTTTTTATATTTCATTTATTCATTTTTACAGAAGTTGTAGCATATTCCTTTTGTAAAGCTACAGAACTTGTTTGACTCATCAATGTTTTGTAAGTTTGATCATGATGTGTTTATTAAGGTCTGAAATAAAACAAGATGAGAAATTAAATATTCCCAGCACTTTCTGTGATGTAGTTATGCTTTCTTATCATAGGAAGTAATAAGAAATGACTCTTTACTTTAAGGTAGTAGCCTAGTGAGAACAGGGTGTTGGGGGAATCACTTTTTTTTTCTCTTTTTCATCAAACCGCAGTTTTTGCAAAAATATCCCGCATATTCCATCGCATTTTAAAAGAAAATGGGCCGCATAATCAAGGATTTTTGCCCGCTACAAACACAAAAAAACCTCAAACGTTTTTCTGGAAGGACTGTATATAAATTAAACATATTCTTCTTCTTATTATTAATAGTACAAGCGACGTCTGAAGTGGCGATCCGAGAAAGACCCCGAACTCTGGAGGATCCGAACCAGAGGACGAGGGCCAAACGGGAAAGCCGCCGGATGCGAGAGCTGGAACAGGCCAAATTTAGCCTGGAGCTTCTTAAGGTTCGATCCACTGGAGAAATGGATCCGGTCAGCGAGATCGGTCACACTCCTCAGGGAACACCGGATAGCCAGAGCTCCAAGGGCAGCTTTGAGCTACTCAATATAGACGAGTGTTTAAAAGACAAGGCACCTTGTGCCGAACCAGAGGATCTCGGTTCTCCTTCTTCTGTCCCAGACCAACATGATGTGTTCTCCAACATTCCCGAATCCACTTTCCCTTCTAATATCTTATCAGAACCTCAACTTCCCGGAGAACTAAACTCGCTCCCTACTTTCTACACTCCTTCATCAGAAAGCAGCTCTTTAATCGTGAAGTCTACCGTTAATGTGTCCACCAGCAAGCCTGTGAAAGACAAGGAGTCGAGTCGGAGACCGATGGTCGTGGTTATTAGCATGCAGAAGGAAAGCGTCGTAGATGAACTGGATTTGAAGCTTCCCGAGGTCAAAGACAGTGCCGTCCAGACCAGTCCCGCGCAGCCAAGCAGAGACAGTCTTTATGTGCTGGAAAAGCTTGAGAAGCTCAATGAGGAAAAGCAAGAGCGTCAGAAACATCAGCAGCGACAGAGTGAACGAGAGATGATGGAGCAGATCCGCCAGCAGAAGCACGTCCTCGAAGAACAGCGGAAGCATTTGGCCCAATCTGACAGGGAGAGGTTTGAGAAGCAGAGAGTCGAGGCTCTGCAAAAGATTGAACAGAGACTAGAGGAATCAGAAAGGTCAGACAGATTCGGACCTGCTCCCATTGCTCAACCTGAGCCCGATCTCAGCTCACACACACTGGTTTCAGAAAAAGAAGATGCTCCTTCACTTCTCAGAGACCGACCGAAGGACAGCCGGAGCGTAGCCGAAGGATGGGCGCCGAAGTTGACCCTGGAATCCAGAGGAGATGAAGCCAGAAAGCGAATAAACGTTAAACCGTCCAACGTCAGCATGTCCGATAGGCCGGGGAACATTTTCTTTTCTCCAAAGCCCAAGGTGGCAATCTCGAAGTAAGTCAAGTCGCCTTCATTTATACGGCGCTTTTAACAATATGGTTTCAAAGCAGCTTTACAGTGATAATGGGAAATTACAGTAACGGAGATGGTTTTGGTTTTACAGCAGCTCTAGAATAAAGTTATTGTCCAGCTAAAGTTACTTTTGATTGATTCACTCCAGCTTGACCTCGGGGTGCCGAATAGTTAATCCCAAAATAATACGGTTCATTAGTATACATTAGTTAACTACCTTAGTTAGCGTGAACTAAGAATGAACAATACTTCTACAGCATTTATTAATCTTAGTTGATATTAATTTCAGACTAATACATTAGTTAATGCACTGTGAACTAACAATGAACAGCTGTATTTTTATTAACTAAGATTAATAATATTGTAACAAATGTATTGCTCATTGTTAGTTCATTCATGTTAGTTAAAACATTAACTAACCTTATTGTAAAGTGTTACCCAAAATTATTATTTCATATTCAAATTTATATCATTCCAAACATGTATGATTTTCTTTTTGTCCTCGGCCACAAACATAATTAGCAAGTTGCCCTTTCCTATACCACTAAGGTGGATACTTGGGGCTGTCAGCCGTCAGAAATAAAAACAGATAGATAGAAATAAAACTTTGACTTGAATAGAAGTCTTTTGAAGACAGACAATGGGCCCTATCTTGCACCCGGCGCAAATGACTTTGTACACTGACGCATGTATCATTCCTAATTTGCACCCGCGCAAAGCGGGCTTTTCCCTCCACAGACGCACGTCGGTAAACTAGGAAATGAACTTGCGGTCCCCGGGGCGGGTCGACGCAAAAAGGAGACGTGTTTCGGCGCAAACATTCCCTAGTGCTATTTTGCAGTTCCAGAAAACTATTCCGCCACTGACCAGAACAAACCTAGTCTAAAGTCAGTGGCGCGTTGTTCATAATGCTATTTTAAGCGCGCATGCTTGGCCATAATGTAGCGGGTGCACAACGCGCATACACTTTGATTCTCTCATCAACACAGATGCAGAAGTTTTTATTTTTGCAAATCATACATTATAACAAGGAAAAATATTAACACATGAGGGAAATCATTGTGGTGTCCATGAAGATGTAAAAAAATGTAGGCCTAAATCTAGCTTACACATTTGTCCAAATTTTTCAGGCTAATTGTAGTAATGACGGATCAGAACTGTTTGCCCAATAGTGGCTGGACACATGTATATAAGGACATCTGACAAATTAGTTTGTCCGTCAAGAACCAGGAAAAAAAAAAATCTCATGTCCCCATACAACGTCACTTCTCTGTCTTTCACGGCCCCGACAAGAACGTCGGTCTCCTCCTCGGCTGGGAACCGGTCCTGGCGCGCGCCTGCTAAATCCGCCGTAATAATAACAATCCGCCATGCAACATGCGCACCTGCTCTTAAAGGGTATGTTGGATGACGCTCTGATTGGTTTATTTCACGTTACGCCCAAACCACACCTATGAATAATGAAGCTATTTCAGACCAACCCCTTTTAAACGTGCGTCGGGCGCAAGAGTCATTTATCCCGCCGGTAAAATAGCAACAGCGCCCAAGACCCGCCCACAAAGTTACTTGATACTTGCGTTTCAGATCGTTAAAATAGGGCCCAATAACTTTGAGTCAAATTTAAGATGTAATTAACGTCAAAACCTAGCGTGAGGCTTCCTGAGATGGCGTCTGTAAATATGCATAAACGTGTGAACTGTTTTGGCACGCAAAGCGAAAGAAAAGAAGCTTGTATGTGTTTGTAAATGATGGCACCAAATGCTTTTTAAAAGTATTAATTCACCCCAAATAAGGCCTTAAAAAGGTCCTAAATCAGAGCAGAAAGTCTCAAATTCGTAAAGTCGTGCCATTAAATGTTAAATGGACTGCAATTTTAAAAAAAAATCTTCCTTAATATTTTTTGTCTGGTTTTCAAGTACAGATCATTGTAAACATACTTAAATCAAGATACATTTACTTGAGATGCAAAATGAAGATATTTAGGCTTTTTTACTAAAAACATTTAACATAATTAAGTTTAAAAAAAAACAAGTATCTGTCAGTTGGGAATGAAAACTGGTTAAACTAAATGAAGTATATATTTTTCTGAGCTTATTGGCAGGCATTTGTTCTTGTTTTAATCACAAAATCACTTTTTGCTTCAATTTTACCGAAAACGAGACTTGATTGCTTCTCAAGTTAAATGCATCTTGATTCAAGAATTTTACACATGTACACTGGAAAACGACAAAAATCCTGAGAGCGTCCGTGTGATCACAATGTACAGTGCAAGTTCTTGTGGTTGGGAGCAGAGATATTCAAGCCTTAGGCTAATTTTTTTTTTGTAAAATGAATTAAAAAGTAATGGAGATTGGTAGAAAGTTGTGTTTTGTACAAGTGTTGAGAATGCGACTCATTGTGTGATGCCTAGACATTTGCAATAAGAGAACATATTGACATGTTGTGCACTGTAAAAAGTGTTCGGTTCACTTACTTACATTTTTTTTAGTAAACCTGTTGTCTTAAAATGATTAAGTTAATAAACGTAATGCTTAATTGAACAATTAAGTTGACAATTCCACATTAATAGAAAAAATTAAGCTTATTAAAACTTTATTAAGCATGAAGTTTATTTACTTAATCATTTTAAGGCAACTTTTTTCAAGTTAAGAACTGGTCGCTTTTTGCAGTGTGTGTTCCCTTCCCTAAAACAAGGTCTTAAATCTACCATCATCATTAAACCTGCAGAAACCCTGTAACCCTTGAACTTCTCTTAGGTCGGATAAGGACACAGCCAATCAAGGGAAAACCCCAGGAGTCCAGGACGAAATGAGCCTTTTGGGTTACAAACCCACTAAGAGTGAGGTAAGAGAAACACTTCAGGTCCCGGCAGACTTTAAACCCTCATCCTTCCCTCGGGTCACTTTACAAATTACAAACTGAGTGTTTATCAGAGGGGTTCAAGACCCTAGGACTTTTGTCACACTTGAACCACGAATACAGAAAAAATGTAATGGTTTCGAGGAGTGTTGTGGTTGAAATTAAAAAAAAGTAACAAATCCTTCCCTCGGGGGTCAATTTGACCCCCTTACGAATGAATGTAATACGAGGAATGCTTCAGTACACATAGAAACTGCTCAAATTTCAAACTAAAAATGCTAAAACTTTACCAAAAATGTATTTTATAATGTCTACATGTGTATCTGAATGAAGGAACTGACTTTAGGACCCAGCGGAACAGCTCATTTGCTCCAAATCTAGTGGCAAGAGTCATGAAATATCATGTTATATTATTATTTTTTTCCTCAAGAGGTCGATAAAGACTCCCAATGTAAGATATTTCGAGCTGAATTAAAAGGGTTTTGCATGAAATCGAGAGTTATTTTGAATTTAAGTTGAAAGAATGTGAGGAATGCGCTTACATTACTATTTATTTATTGATCAAATCTAATAATTTGAAGGTAAATAAAATAAAACATTGCAGAAAAATTGCAAAATGATCGAAATGAAATAAAATAAGCTTTCTGGACACAAAAGTATGATTTTAGGGCTTCGGGTCATGTTGACCTCAGGATTTCGTTCCCCCCTCACTAATGAATACATTTGTCTTTGAACTCTTTCTGACTCTTGGTGGGGTCACCTGACCTCGATGTACGAGGTAGCAGCTTCACTTGTGTTGTTATCATCTGGTTGATTAGGTTGGCCGACCGGGTCATAAAAAAGCCCGTATGGCGCGGACACGTTCAGACTTCATGACCCGTGGCTCAATCGAGGGGGAGTCAGAGGAGGAGGAGTGTGATGAGACTCCTCTAGAGGCGTGTCACAGTGACTCGGAAATGGTAATTCAATGGTAGCGCACGCAGGCCTCTCTCTCTCTCTCTCTCTCTCTCGACAGCTAACTCTTCCAGAAGACGCTGATAGATCTCCTTACTGACCACCTGAAACGCTTCTACACTCCCTCTCTATCCAGCTCAAGGAGATACTCTTCAGCCACAGATGCCCAAACACCTTTTGAAAACTATTCTTATCTGTGATGGCTGGTGGTCTTCTGCCAAAATCATTTCCTAATTCGTTTTTTTTTTTTTTTGTCTTGTTTTTCTCATGAGGTAATGTTAACTTTGACTACCCTAATTTTAATGCATTTTTAAAAACAAAATTATTATTTGCTGGGCAACTATTAATCGCATCCAAAATATAAGTTTGTGTTTTTATATAAAAAAAAAAAGGTGAAAAATACGATTAAATGGAATGCGAGGAATGCTTCAGTAAATGCTAAAAATTCAAACTAAAAATGCTACAACTTTACCAAAAATTTATTTTATAATGTCTACATGTGTATCCGAATGCATACTGACTTTAGGACCCAGCGGAACAGCTCATTTGCTCCAAATCTAGTTATGAAATATCATGATATATATGAATGAAACACGAATTCCATTCATTCGTGTTCTGTGCATAATTATATTGCATATATAAATACACACACACACATGCATGTATATATTTAAGAAGTATTTGCATGTATATACTGTATGCACATATTTTATATTGTACATACATTTAAATATTTTATATAAAAATAACACATTTTTCTTAAATATATACATGCATGTGTGTGTTTATGTATACAAAATAATTCTACACAATACACTACACACACATTATTATGTAAACAAACTTTTATTTTGGATGCGATTTAATAGTTGTCCAGCACCAGAGCCAGAACTGTTCATCAATACACTGGCGCATGAATCAGCCTCACAGATCTGGATAACTTCCATCAGAAGTTTGCTTTCCTCTCCTGATGTATAAAGGCATTTGTGAGATGTGTAACCCACAGCACTCTTCACGATATGACCACCGCTTGCCTACACATAACAGCTGTGCTATTTACTTCTTCCTGAACAACCAAGACATTCATCTGTGAGATTCTGCTTTCTTCAATGCATTAACATCCAGCTCTGTCTCTTCTTCTGCCACCAGGCTAAAGCTGTGGAGCTGTGCTTCTTCTTTTCTTTTTCTGTAGCCCTGTTTTTAACACACTTTCCACTCTTCTTGATTAACAGTACAGTAGAACTGACCACATGCACGGTTACTTCCTGGTTTTCGATAAGCCAGCTTGGGCATTTCCGGTGAACATCGACACAGAACCATCACTGGTTGACTTTTTAATGTATTTATATTTTAATGTAGTTATCTCACTTGGCTAATTTGCCAATAAACCATTTTTATTGATTGCATTCAAGACTAATGGGAATGTTTGAATAAGAAACGCAGTCTGTAATTGGACATTACATTTCTCCAGCGCTTCCAATGTTATTTTTAACGTGATGAGCAAAAGCATGAATTGTTCATTTTCCTCATAACCCTATTTGTTAAACCGAATGTTTCAAGATGTAGGAAATCCAACATTTGATAGAAAACAAGAATAAAAAAGACATTAATTACCACTATAACCAGTAGATGGAGGCAGAGGAGCATTTTTTGGCTCAGATTAGCCACTTTGTGTAATATTTTTTCACACGTTTCGCTTTTGAATGAATATTAAACATTGTAAAATCACTACGTTTCAAAATAAATTGTCAAAGTTTAGCACTTTTTGTAGTGAAGTGTGAAGTAGGAAAAGTCACTAAGTCTCATGAAAAACAACTTTTCTTCAACCTGTGAATGACTTACGCAGAAAGCGAGCGCCGCATCTCCCTTTATAATCACAGAAACGCCCATTTTGTTCAATGAATCTTTATTAAAGTGCACAATAAATCTTTAATTTACAACGTTGACGCTTTTTTTGCTGAGGAGGAACACTAAGAGACGCGTCTTTATGTTGTTTAACGTTTGAATGACTAAATGAATGCTAGGCCTGAGTATTTAAGTGACTATATTCCTATTATAAACTAAGTTTTACACTATTGATGCTGTTAAAGCCGCCTCAGGACATTGAAGATACGACACACCAACAAGTGATATTTCACCGGAAGTTTTCCAGCTGGCTTTTATTATTGCAGACGTTCTTAATAACGCTTCGTGCATATGGTCGGTTCAGTCATTATCTGGGTCTTTGTGTGAAACTGGTGCCTCTTCCATATCAAAGCGGTAATTACATTAATGCAAGTTAACCTCGACTAACAAGGGTTACAGTTTTTTAGTTGACTTGCCTATTATTGGTTTGTGCTTAAGATATAAGATATACAGGTGAAACTCGAAAAATTATTATATTGTGCAAAATATTATTTCAGTAATTCAGGTTAAAAGGTGAAACTAATATATTATATAGACTCATTACATGCAAAGTGAGATATTTCAAGTCTTTATTTGTTATAATTGTGATGATTATGGCTTACAGCTTATGAAAACCCCAAATTCAAAACTAGAATATTGTGAAAAGGTTTTCAGAAGCCATAATCATCACAATTATAACAAATAAAGGCTTGAAATATCTCACTTTGCATGTAATGAGTCTATATAATATATTAGTTTCACCTTTTAAGTTGAATTACCGAAATAAATGAACTTTAGCACGATACATAATTTATTATTGTTTTAAGTTCACAAAAGGTACCCGTTTTGTAGAATGACCCATTTAACTTTAGTTTTTGTTCTGTGTGTGTGTGTGTGTCCTAGTCATATGCTATCATTAAAGTGCACTTTCATTGTGTGCTGCTGGTCAGTATTAGTGCATTAGTGTTGTAGAAGAAATTGATTTAACCACTTAGTGCCTTCAGACTGTCAAGAAGCAACATGTTTTACTCTGTGCGCACTGTACATGTTTTAAAGTGACACTATCTTCCGGCAAATGGTGGCTGAAGTGAAAGGAAGAGGCAAAGAGTTCGTTTAAGGGTTTATATTGAGTTATTAAAGAGGTTTTGACAGACCAAGCGTGCCTGTCGGAGATCTTTGCTCACATGCTCTGCTATAATAATGTGTTTCAGCCGGCCACAGCCGCCGAAGAGCCGAAGAACATGTACAAGACCGTGTCCACCGGAGAGCTGGGCAAGAGTGACGCGAGGAAGATCTCTCATGGAGACGGAAGGTGCAAACAATTAGTTGTGGAGTAGTTTTGAACATTCAAGAGACTAAAATACTCATTTACTCGCCCTCATATTGTTCCAGCACTGGTATTTTTTCTTATGAAATAGATATTAGACAGAATGTCCAAGCTATTTTATTGAGTGTTTTTGGAAACACTTTACAATAAGGTTCATTAGTATACAGTAGTTAACATGAATTAAGAATGAACAATACTTCTACAGCATTATTAATGTTAATTACAACATTTACTAATACGTTATTCAAATTAAAGGTTGTGTTTGTTAACATTAAGTTAATGCATGGTGAACTAACATGAACAAACAATGAACAGCTGGATTTTTATTAACTAACATTAACAAAGATTAATAAATAGTTCATGGTAGGTAATACATTAACTAATGAACCTTATTGTAAAGTGTTACAGTGTCCTTGTTACATACATGTACTTCCCATAGTAATAACCCTCAACCAAACCCTAATCTACCCTAACCCTATAGTAAGTACAAGTAGTTGCTTAATATTACTCAGAACTTTATTTATTTACACTGTAACAATGACACATTAAAATAGTATAACCGAAAGTGTTAGTGTTTTTTATTTCTATCATACTCCATAACGTTAGTCACTCTCGTGCCTTTCGATTCGGTCTCTTTTTCATGCAAAGATTTTTTTGGAGTTCATTTAAAAAAAAAGGAAATTAGAACATAAAGTAAATGAAAGTATTTGGGTGAACTATTCCTGTGGTCCTTGTCAACTTCTGTATTGTCTGCAGGGTTCGCGGTAAAATGCGGTTTTGGGGGAAGGCAAAGCATGGAGAGAAGAAGACCTCGAGAGAGCGGCTGTTGTGTGGCAGTGATACTTTGGAAGGAGATTACGCTGAAGCCATACTTCTGATGGAGGAGGGTGAGATAGAGGGAAACTGCTCCATTACATGTTTCAAGCATATTGAGAAGGCCTTTTGGGTCATTCATAAAACGGTTAGTTCAAGTCCTTGATTCTGATTGGTCAATAGTTGTGTTTTGTTCACGATAAAAGGATAAAACACTATAGAGAGCCTAAGCCCCTCCCCTTCCGGTCGACCACCCATGGGACCTTATTTCGGAAAAATATTGAATGGTAGTCAATGTCAACAAATATTTTGATCTCGTTTGAATTGTGCCCTGAATTACACATATGATGTTTGTCCATTTAAAAGATACATTTTAAAGTCAAGAAAGTCGCAGTTTGATGTAAAACTGTTGAGGTGTAAGACTGTGAAAATACGTAATTACAAAGACTACAAACCCCAAAGGTGCACATTTTCTCTCAATGAATGAAGCTAACTTTACTGAAGCTAACTCTAACTTTACTGAAGCTAACTTTACTGAAGCTAACTCTAACTTTACTGAAGCTAACTTTACTGAAGCTAACTCTAACTTTACTGAAGCTGACTTTACTGAAGCTGACTTTACTGAAGCTAACTCTAACTTTACTGAAGCTGACTTTACTGAAGCTAACTTTACTGAAGCTAACTTTACTGAAGCTGACTTTACTGAAGCTGACTTTACTGAAGCTGACTTTACTGAAGCTGACTTTACTGAAGCTAACTCTAACTTTACTGAAGCTGACTTTACTGAAGCTAACTTTACTGAAGCTAACTTTACTGAAGCTGACTTTACTGAAGCTGACTTTACTGAAGCTAACTTTACTGAAGCTGACTTTACCGAAGCTAACTCTAACTTTACTGAAGCTAACTTTACTGAAGCTGACTTTACTGAAGCTAACTTTACTGAAGCTAACTTTACTGAAGCTAACTTTACTGAAGCTTACTTTACTGAAGCTAACTTTACTGAAGCTAACTTTACTGAAGCTAACTTTACTGAAGCTAACGTCTGTCATTTCTTCTATAGTCTTGCGTTATAATCGTAACGTTACGCCGTCATCGAGTGTTTTGTACCAGACTGCACACACACGAGCAGCGGATCTCGCTCGTTGTTTCGCTTCCCGGGAGATGTAGTTCATTGAGCAATTTCCACACAAAACTAAATGTTACTCTTCTGTTTTATGACAAACTGCAACTTTCTTGACTTAAATTGGCAAACATCATATGTGTAATTCAGGGCACAGTTCAGATGGAATAAAAAGATAAGTTGTCTCTCGCCATTGACTACCATACATATTTTTTTCCGAAATAAGGTCCCGTGAGCCGGAAGCGGAGGGGAGGGACTTAGGCTCTCTATATGGCCGCTTCACCCAACGGTTCTGTGTATCACTACACATCACCCCTAGCAACCACTCTTAGCAACGTCTTCTCTACTGACTGTCTCACTCAAAAAGACAGTCTTTGGCGCCATCTAAAGGCAAAACACTGTTGCTGTTCACGGTCAGGGACTATTTTTTCCAGCGGAAGGAAGGCTTTTAGTGATTTTTAAGCAATAAGGTACTCGAGACTAGTGCTGTATCGTGAACAAGTCACGTGATTTATTCACGATAGAGCACTAGCCTTCGAGTACCTTATTGCTTACTTAAAGGTGCATTGTATAATATTTAGGAGGATCTGTTGACAGAAATGCAATATCATATACATAACTATGTTTTCAGTGTTGTATAAAAAGCTAACTTATAGGGATACTCCACTTTTTTTGGAAATAGGCTCATTTTACAACTCCCCCAGAGTTAAACTGTTGAGTTTTACCGTTTTTGAATCCATTCAGCCGATCTCCGGTTCTGGCGGTACCACTTTTAGCATAGCTTAGCATACATCATTGAAGTGGACAAGACCATTAGCATTTCTCAAAAAAAAATGACCAAAGAGTTTCGATATTTTTCCTATTTAAAACTTGACTCTTCTGTAGTTACATCGTGCACTAAGACCGACGGAAAATGTAAAGTTGCGATTTTTTAGGCTGATATGGCTAGGAACTATACTCTCATTCCTGCGTAATAATCAAGAAACTTTACTGCCGTACCATGAGAGCAGCAGGCGTAATGATATGACGCAGCGCCTGAAAATAGGCCACCTTCCGTCAACACAACGGGACTATTTTCAGGCGCTGCGTCTATTTCCAAAAAAAGTGGAGTATCCCTTTAATGAACCGTTATGTTTTTATTACCCTTACATTGAAATGCGCCGTCATGTTTCTACAGTGGCCCTAAACGGACAAACGCGTTTCGTCACTGTTGTTTTTCGTGCAAAGAAGCTAGCTAAAGTCAGCGAATAAAACACTGACACAATGATGAACAAGTAACAATAATATTCGCAATAACATATCATTTTACTGAATAAGTAAACACAATTTCTTAATCTTTGTAAAGAAACCTCATTGCTGAACTGGCTACTCTCTGCTGTCTCAGACGACGACATCACTTCCTGTCGGCCACCGTAACTTCTGTTGGTTGCAATTCGCAAACTCACCACTAGACGCCGCTAAAAATCACACACTGCACCTTTAAAGCATTGCTATTCTCTTTATTCCTGGAATAGATCGCATTTCCCCTCCACAAAGCCCAGACCTTACACTACAGAGGGAGTTTAAGGAGAACAAAGAGCCGTCCCCTAAAGTGAAGCGCAGGCGCAGTGTGAAGATCAGCAGTGTGGCTCTCGAGCCGGTCCAGTGGCAGAACGATGCCCTGCAGATACTCACCTGTGCCAACGACTACAGGAGCATGAACGACTTCCTCATGAAGAAGGTGCGTGCCTGTTTTCTGTGTGAATTTACTACAGCTGCGTTTATTTATTGAGCCATCATAACCTTGTTTTAATCTCATAGATTACTGATTTGGACACAGAAGATGGTAAGAAAGACACAATGGTGGATGTTGTCTTCAAAAAGGCGCTAAAGGAGTTCCGCTTGAATATCTTCAACTCATACTCCACAGCTTTAGCTGTAAGTACCGTAATAAAGCACTTGTTTTACTTGCTATGTTTCCACCTAGGTTGGGATATCGCATTAAAAAAATGCTGGATGGAATTATAAATTCTAAAACTGCGCATAAAAAAAAACGTATGCGCTCAATTGAGGCGGATAATGCTTTTTATCCGCTAAAACATGCGCATAATCTACGATGGAAACACATCTACCGAATAAATTCCTCGATGTGCAACACAAGTCATGTGACTGCCTCAGCAGAGGCTGTGATTGGATAACTGGACTAACCAGCGGACCAATCGCATCACAGCATCTGAAATGTTGGTCTGAAACACCAAAGTCAAACAAAGGCCCTGTCCCAAATGGCGCACTTCATGTGGACTTTCGGTCTCGTGGACTTAAATTGCGTGTGCTCGCCGATTCTACGAGTCCGTAGGCTGCCCCATTTTAACGCTCTGAAGTGTGCTCAGCAGCGCCCCCTGTGTACCCTTGAAGCAGTCTTCCGCGAAGCCGTATAGATGCAGGCTCCACACACTTTAACTACCCAGGAATCCTTGCGAAAGGCCAATCAGACAACGGATGGGAGGAGATTTCGCTCACGGACAATTGTTAACATGGCTGAGAAGAAAATATTTAAGTGTAATTATCATTACGGTTTTTATGACAAGTTTATACAAACATTATGATCATCGACCAGTGGTTGATGTCTCAAACATAGGCTAATAATAGCGAGCTGAATAATACGATCGCATTATGATTCATTAAATAAATAGAACAGAGTGTCAGGGCTTTACTGAGTCATATGTAAACACAACAACAATAGGCAGCATATTTCCCCGAACCTGCAGCTCCTGTCCATAACAACAATCATACCGTCTTCCTGTTTCCGGCGTGACGATCGAGTCTGTCCCAAAAATACCTCTCAATGCGCCCTCGCGGACTCGCGCTAAGGGCCCTATAGGTCTACACTACATGACGTCACCGAAGTGTGGACTCTGAGGAAGTCCACAAGTCCGGAGTGTGCCATTTGGGACAGGGCCAAAGTCTGTGATCAGAATGATTTGGTTTAATTCCCTCCAGAAGCGTCTCACACGATTGTGTTCCCGAACACCAGCATCCAAACGCAAGAGAACATGACAGCGTTTATTGTGTTTCGTCTGACGCTCTGAGACGAACTCATTCATGATGGAGGGAAAAAGAGCCACAGTTTCTTCCCTGATTGCAGCAACTTCCATTTTTATTACTGATATTTTACACCAATTTCCCAGGAAGTGGGGATTTTGTTCTCTTGAACACAATTTTTTTTATGCGATATTCCAATTTTGCGCGCAAGTTAAATTCACAACTTTGGATGGAAAAACAGCTAATGTTATCACTGTCACTCATCTTTCATCATAATACATGACTTTCGGACATTGTGTCTTTGCTAATGGCATGGAAGAGATGTAATGCTTGTTGTTACATCAGAATCAGAGGTATTGTTTTTGCTCTGTTTGCAGATGGACGATGGGAAGAGCATTCGTTATAAGGATCTCTATGCCCTCTTTGAGCAAATCCTGGAGAAAAACATGCGTCAGGAGCAGAGGGACTGGAGCGAGTCGCCGGTCAAAGTTTGGGTCAACACCTTTAAAGTCTTTCTGGACGAGTTCATGACCGAACACAAACCTCTGGACAGCAGTGGACAGAGCAAGGTGAGCTGCACTATACATGAACATTAAATAAATGTAAAATTTAAATAATAATTATTAAAAAAATATTTTAAAAGGAATATGCCAGGCAATATGTAATAGTAGATTGAAAACGTAGATTGATGTTGAAAAATATGCCTCTACATTTTAAAATGGCTGGAATATAATTTAGTGCATAGGATTAATGCGTCCAGTTCCTCATAGCAACAAAATGTGTAACAGATTTTTGTCCATTCGTGGTTTTCTCATTCAATCCACTGTGTTTATTTGGCTATTTTTCTCCCACAGGCTCCCAAACCAGACCGCAAGAAGAGAAGGAAAAAGGATGCTGATATAGTGAGTGGAATCACAGTCTGAGGCTCTGTTTACATCTGGTATTTAGATAGATAGATAGATAGATAGATAGATAGATAGATAGATAGATAGATAGATAGATAGATAGATAGATAGATAGATAGATAGATAGATAGATAGATAGATAGATAGATAGATAGATAGATACTGTAGATAGATACTGTAGATAGATACTGTAGATAGATAGATAGATAGATAGATAGATACTATAGATAGATAGATAGATAGATAGATACTTTAGATAGATAGATACTGTAGATAGATAGATCGATACGGTAGATAGATAGATAGATACTGTAGATAGATAGATAGATAGATAGATAGATAGATAGATAGATAGATAGATACTGTAGATAGATAGATAGATAGATAGATACTGTAGATAGATAGATAGATAGATAGATAGATAGATAGATAGATAGATAGATAGATAGATAGATAGATAGATAGATAGATTTTTATTTGTCCTCGAGAGGAAATTTGTTTCCACCGTAGATGCGTACATAACACAAACACACAAAACATGTTAAATTATCAACATATCATAATACCATTGTTGTGAACTTTTTCTTCTAAAGTGTAGGAAACTCAGAAGCGAAGACCAGGAGACTCGGGTGTATCTTTTAAGCAGGATTCTTAATTGCTCTTGCATCGCTGTAGTCTGCTTCGTCCAAAAATCTTAGCCAAGTCTGACTAAACTAAAATACAGACTGTTCATATACCTTACAAGGGGGAGGAGTTACATAAAGGTGGAGACACTCTGAAACAAAGCATGTAAATGAAGCACAGGATTCAGCTCGTTACCGGAAATTCCCCAGCCCTGATCTCATCAGCATAACAGTGTCATGTATAGATGGTAATCCAATCAGCCTGATTGTATCACCCATACCTTCACATTATCATAGAGCTTAATGGCGAGGAGTTACATCGAGGGGGAGACACTCTGAAACAAAGCATGTAAATGAAGTATACAGGTTTAGGAACCTGCTCTTAGCCTGAGAGTGTTACCAATCCTAATCCAATCAGCATTACTATTCAAACTGAGCCAGGGGCTCCCAGTGCCATTAAAGACAAAGGTCCTTCTGATCAGGACTGGCAGAATCTCTTGGCAGTGGAAAACACACTCGACCGGATTGCTTTCGTAGTGTAAACGCTCATGTGATCGAGTGTGTTCAAACCCCCACAAAAGACTGTCTTCTCTCCGTCTACTGATCTAATGCGTGAACATTATGGGAAGAGCTCTAGCCAGACGGGGTTTAAACTGTCGACTAAAGACACAGGTTTGGTTTAAAGAGGAAAAACATACCAAGCACAATGTTCTCTCACCATTCCTGATCTCTAACACACACTCACAGCGTTCGGCTGGTCTTGCGTCTGTCAGAGCAGAAACTAAAGCTGATGCTCTCTGTGTGTTTTTCTGTCGTCTCGGGTCGCGTTCATGTGTAAATTGTGTAAGCTTATTTCGTCCATTAGATCGAAAGATCTGAAAAGTCCATATATTTACCCACACATAGACCCTCTCCTCGAAGAAATCAGAAAATGTTTGAAAGTGGACAAAAGAGACGGATTAAAACACCAGGTGTAAGCAGGAATGTGTCTCTCGTCTACTTGTGATCCGATCGACCAAAACGCATCTTAATACCAGGAGTAAACAGAGCCAGAGTTTTTATGTACTGATTTAGCATTCCTGTTTTTCTTGTAAATCATCTGACACTGAGCCTTTGTTTCAGGTGGAGGAACACAACGGCCACATATTCAAGGCGACTCAATACAGTATTCCCACCTACTGCGAGTTCTGCTCCTCCCTCATCTGGATGATGGACAAGGCGTGTGTCTGCAAACGTGAGTTTCATGTCCACAGTCTCTGCATTAAACTGGGCCTGAACTCAATTTAACATAATCCGATTGATCACCAACACAAGCCCATGGCCTCGAGCAGAGAACAGTTTGGCTTTGTGATGCAGGATGTTTTCCGCCATCTTACAACGAGAGAGGAATGTTGACTTAAATTGAGTTTATTTTAGGTGGCGGTGCTTTTTTTTGTAAAAAAAGAAATCTATGCCGTATGTTGAAAATGAGAATGAATGAGATGTCTGTGTCTTGTGTAGTGTGCCGCTATGCGTGTCACAGAAAGTGCTGTCAGAAGATGACCACCAAATGCAGCAAGAAGGTAAGGGATTTTTCCACTAAGTGCTGCATTCATGTGATCGGGGAACATGCCGTCACATACACCATGTTCCTTTCTTTTTCCATGTGCAGTATGACCCTGAGCTTTCATCAAGGCAGTTTGGTGTGGAGTTGTCCCGTCTGACCATCGACGAGCGAACGGTGCCTTTTGTGGCCGAGAAACTCATCAATTACATTGAAATGCATGGCCTGTACACGGAAGGGATCTACAGAAAGTCTGGATCCACCAATAAGATTAAGGAGCTGAAGCTGAGTCTGGACACAGGTATGAAACATGAGAACGTGTGATTTACCCCTCTGGGGTCTACGGTGTTTTTGGGCTCCTTGAGATGGTTTGACATGCCCTGACATTTGTGCTTTTTTCAGTTGCTTATAAACATATTAATGGCACAGGTGTAATTACACTCTATTTAGCACCAACAGGGCTACCATAATATATGAGCAACATGTATGTACATGTTTGTATTTTTGAGAGAATATTGTTTATGCATGGTTATTGAAAAACTAAAACTTAAAGTTTCTGAAATGTGTCCACAAGACTTTTGACTAATGGACGTTGCCGCCTAGAGTTTTTGCTTCAAAATGATATGAAAATCATCCTGACTAATCATTTACACAAAACAATGACATTGGTGTAAATTTTGTAAGACACTTTTTGTTTGGAAAGGCAATATGCGGGTGGGCGTGAATGATTGTGAGGATCATGAATAATGCTCTGATTCACACCTGAGAAGACAATGAGCCGCGTAATGAGCCGTATAATGAGCCGCGTAATGAGCCGCATAATGAGCTGCATAATGAGCCGCATAATGAGCCTTTCACACAGGTGTGTCACTGGGTACCAAAGAATGCGAAGACAAAAGAAATGTATATATACAGTATTTAGTCATCGCATTCTTTCTTGTGGTACCCAGTGGAAAAAGACAAATTTTTTCAAGATGTTTCAAAATCTGACTTTTAACCAATTCTGTAGAATGAATATATATATATATATATATATATATATATATATATATATATATATATTAGGGGTGACCATCAATAGTCGAAGATTCAATGCATCGATAGGAGGAGCCTGATTCGACTACCAATCTCATGGTCGAATCTTCGCAAATGAGGGTGCTCAATGTCTGATTTCACATAGAACTACCGGTTTTCTGTCATACGTTAATAAGGAGCCTATTATGATAACGCTGTAAATACAAATGTGCAAAGGAAGAAGCTTTTAATAAATATTTTTAACGTGCATAAATAAATCCAAACACCCCGTGACAGATTTAAGTTTCACTTTGGATCCGTGACTGAGAGAGGAGCGTTTTGGCGGCAGGGATTTAAATCTTTAAAAATGTCTGGATAAGAAAATCTAAAGAGTGGATGCACACCATCAGAAAGGATATTCTCCAAGGCTGGATTTAGCATCCGGAAACCATGATCGCACTTCTGCCGGCCAACGTTAACAAGTTGATTTTCCTCGGGTCATTCTAAAACGCTTAACGTGAAAAAAGCTTTTAAAACGCTTAAAAGGCACTTTTACGTGGCTTAATGTATGTAGTACATATCTTATTAAGAAACCATAGCCTACTATGTGCAGATGAGCAGAACCCAGAATATGAACACAACGTGTTCCTCTTATAGAAAGTCACGTAAAGCGTTTTCTTTATAATAACGGTTTTCAATGGGAGGAAAATTAACGTTTAATTAAATGCGTTGCGTTCATCTGGGCTCGTCTGCTTTTCTGTAGGCTATACAGTATGCTTTATTAATAAGGTGTGTACAGAATTTGATATTTTAATATAATCGTCTTAGGACATTAAGCCGGTACGTTTTTCATGTTAAGCGTTTTAGAATGCATTTTATCCGAGCACACAATTTGAAAAGACTCAAACGGACACAGAGACACAGACAGAGTGAAAGACTAGATTTATTTTGTCTCGATCAGGAAGGGTACAAGTGATTTCAAAACATTTCAGCCGGTTCTAATTTGATTTTTGGATGCTGTGAACATGTTTAGCTAAACTGTCACTTGGGTTTAGTGTTTATTGTTTTTTCTGCAGTTAAAAAGACAAAGTTGACAATTCTGGCTATATTTCTTTATTTTGATTTTATTTATTGATCACTCAGGGTTATCTAATTTAACTATTTGTGGCTTGTGTTTTGAATATAGCTATGTTCCCCTGCACTTTAGGCATTTTGCACACATTTGTTCTGCATCTTGTGACTTGATTCTGACTTAGTTCGTTTTGTATTTTTATTTTTTAGAAAGGTGCATTATGTTGCGCTCTGTACTTAGAGCCTGCTCGCACAGGCAATTTAGCTGATTTAATTTGATTTGCATGTGAAATGCAAGTTATTTATGTTATTTCTTAGTTTTATTGATCCGAAATGTTTTTATACATTTTCTTATATATCTTTGTGTGATGTTCTGCACATCGCGGCTTTAAAATGTTAAAGCCCCGCCCCCTCCCCAACCACACACACGGTTCGACTATAAAAAACTTTAATGTTAGGTACGATTAATTACAGAAAATTTTGGAATTAATTAGTAAATTTTTGTTATTATAAACTAAACTTTTTTTAAACTTTAGTTACATTTTGGTCACACTTTAGTTCAGGGTCCAGTTCTCACTATTAACTGTGACCTTTGCCTCAATAAACTCCTAATTTCTGTTTATTAATAGTTAGTAAGGTAGTTGTTAAATTTAGGATTAAGGGATGTAGAATATGTTCATGCAGAATAAGGCATTAATATGATCTTTATAAGCACTAATAAACAGCTAATATCCTAGTAATATGCATGCTAAGAAGCATATTGTGAGAATTGGACCCTGAACTAAAGGGTTACCAACATTTCTTATGCAGTTTTAAGAATGTTTATTAGTTTTCACTGGAACACTATATAGTCAAGTCACCTTTATTTCTATAGCGCTTTATACAATACAGCTTTACAGGCATAAACACAAAAATAATGATTCAGTCATGCAAACAGAGTTCAATTCTGCTGTAAAGCAGCTCTAGAAAGACAATCGTGTCATTGTTCAGCTGAAGTCGGTTCAGCGGTGATTCAGGTCTGTTCAATAACGTGTAAAGTTCGTCAGTTCAATTCATCTATACAGTGGTCATCATCAGCTCAGTTCAGCTCCCATCCAATAGTGTCAGTGCAGTCAAATCAATAATATCACAGAAAATAATCATAATAATGCTGAATATTAATATTGCTAACTCTCTGTAGTAATATGTCTACATCTATAGTAACTATGTCTGTATCTATAGTTTAATATCTATTATTTTCTTCCCTCAGATGTAAACGGCATGAATCTGGACGACTACAACATTAATGTCATTGCCAGTGTTTTCAAGCAGTGGCTTCGTGATTTGCCGAATCCTCTGATGACCTTTGAACTGTATGAGGAGTTCTTGCGGGCCATGGGTGAGTGGATTAGCCCCTCAGTTATAGCGTTAGCTTTCAGTTTTGGTGTCTTTTTATGGTTTTGTTTTGGCACACATTAAAATTGGTACTAGTGGACAATGTGGCATATGATTATTTATGTATTTTTTGTTTTGTTTTTGCACACATTCAAATCAGTACTATTGAACAATATGGCATATGATTTAGTTATTTTTGCAAAAAAAAATTTTTTTGTCGAACATTAAATTCAGTACTAGTGGACAATCTTGCATATGATCATGTATTTATTTAATAATTTCGCTTTTTTTTTTTCGCACATTAAAATCTCCCCCGAGTCTCAGCCATTTCAGTATCCCAGTATAATAAAAAGATTTTATTGATAATGCTGTAAAATGATAACAAAATCAAAGATCCCTAAAGTTGCTAAACTACCTTTACGTCTTGGATTCAAAGTTGTTTTAATTTTTTGATTATAGGTTTTACACTGTGTTGAAGTAGATTATAAATCATTTTCAACCATAAATGATGAAATAATATAGAACACCCAAGTTCAAAACTTTAAAATCTTTGTACATTTTATATATATATATATTAGTCTACAGATGCAGTAACCTTATTGCTTTAGATAAACTAGACATTTATAGAGTCATAATGTGTGAAGATATATCGGTCATGTCTCTTCAGGTCTCCAGGACAAAAAAGAAGTGATTCGAGGCGTTTACTCTATAATCGACCAGCTCAGCAGAACTCATCTGAACACGCTGGAGCGCCTCATTTTCCACTTGGTCAGGTGAGACGACACTGTATTTCTCCAAAATAATGAATGCATGAATGACTATTGACTTGAACTATTACACAGTGATGAGACACGATCAAACGGCAAGCGATAGATCCTATTGTTTTGTCGGCCCTTTGGTTTCTATTTAGTCTCATTGTGTGTTTGTGTGTAGCTCCGCCCACAGAGAAATCTCATTGGTCTAAAATCCCACTGCACTTAGTATACCACACATAAAATATGTTCTGATTGGCTTCCTTTTCACTTTTTGTGCAGAATGTTGGCTTTCAGTGAAATTGTTGAGTGTAATTGAAATTTTAGTGTTTTCAACATTGATAATAATAATAATGAATGTTTTTTGAGCATCAAATTAGAGTGATTTCAGAAGGATCATGTGACACTAAAGACTGGAGTAATGATGCTGAAAATTCAGCTTTGCATCGCAGGGATAAATTACATTTTAAAATATATTAAAATAGAAAACAGTTATTTTAAATTGTCTTAATATTTCACAATATTACTGTTTTTTTTTTTTTTTTTTTTTTTTTTATCAAATAAATGCAGCCTTGGTCTAAAATCCCACTGCACAAAATCCCACAGAAAACAGTTATTTTAAATTGTCTTAATATTTCACAATATTACTGTTTTTTTTTTTTTTCAAATAAATGCAGCCTTGGTCTAAAATTCCACTGCACTTAGTATACTATGAATGTTGGCATTCAGTGTAAATTATTTGATGCAATCTTGTTTCTGTCGCGCACAGGATTGCCTTGCAGGAGGAAACAAACCGCATGTCTGCTAATGCGCTGGCTATCGTGTTCGCGCCCTGTATCCTGCGCTGTCCTGACACCATAGACCCTCTCAGGAGCGTTCAGGACATCGGGAAAACCACAGCGTAATGGACAGCTCTTACTTCATATAGTTTGACGGGGCTAGTTTAGTCCTAATCAGGGTTTGAAATTAACACCAGCAAACCTGCGGGTAAAAATCAACTGTGGCGGCTTGTCAAGTCACGAGCCAATCAGGCGTGTTACTTATGTTTACTCACTTTGCTTGGGAAGTTCGTGTAAGCCAAATATGCATAGATTTAGCGCAAATGCTCAACTCGTGAGTCATCGTGATATATTAAATTGCGCAGAATCTGCACATATCTGGCTTACTTGAACACACACGTCACTACACAACAAATAACGGCGCGCTTGTTCACTTGCATTGAAGCAATAGCGAAGATTAAAAAGCATTTGGTTAACAGAAAAGACATATTCCAACATCCTAAGGTTTTTTTATTTTCTTTACACATTTTTGGTGATGAGGATGAAAGAGGAAGTGAGGAGACGGCTGGATCACAGGATTTAGTTTGAATAAGAAATGAATGTATGAAATCATATTTTATAATATATTCATAAGCTGTAACTGCGAGTAAAAGTTCTGAATGGCCGGTAACTACAAAAATTAGTAGCCAAATTGGCCGAGAGTGAAAAAGTTAATTTCAAACCCTGGTCCTAATACTAACGTTTACAATGCTAGGACATCAGGTGTGTCATTGGAAGTTAAAAGCATTGTGATGTCATCGCTTATCTGATTTTTGCCATTACATTTTTGTTTTTTTAAGGTGTGTCGAGCTGATCATTTGCGAGCAGATGAATAAGTACAAGGCCAGGCTGAAGGACATCAGCACTCTGGAGTTCGCTGAGAACAAAGCCAAGAGCCGACTAACATTCATTCGCAGGTCCATGGTAAGAGTTCAACAGCTGAGAGTCTTTTTTATATTTCTATAGACATCCAAATAACCCAGATGTCCAAAACCACACCGAGGAGGACGTGTTTCTGGATCAACATCCTTCTCAGAACGATCTTATCAACCTTATTTTCTCCTCTTATTTTAGAGGTAGTTAATGATTAGTTCAAGTTCAAGTTCATGTTATTTATATAGCACATTTACAACAGCCACTAGGCTTACCAAAGTGCTTTACAGAGCAACCATATAAATAATAAGAAGTCTGCATAACACAGAAAACACAAATAAAAGCAGCAAAGCTAAGAGCAACCTTAAAACAGAAGTGGCAAACCAGTATCAGACTCAAATATAAAATAATAAGACAGACGTGGCAAAACAGTATCAGACTCAAATATAAGATAATAAAACAGACGTGGCAAACCAGTATCAGACTCAAATATAAGATAATAAATCAGAAGTGGCAAACCAGTATCAGACTCAAATATAAGATAATAAATCAGAAGTGGCAAACCAGTATCAGACTCAAATATAAGATAATAAAACAGAAGTGGCAAACCAGTATCAGACTCAAATATAAGATAATAAAACAGAAGTGGCACACCAGTATCAGACTCAAATATAAGATAATAAGACAGAAGTGGCAAACCAGTATCAGACTCAAATATAAGATAATAAGACAGAAGTGGCAAACCAGTATCAGACTCAAATATAAGATAATAAAACAGAAGTGGCACACCAGTATCAGACTCAAATATAAGATAATAAATCAGAAGTGGCAAACCAGTATCAGACTCAAATATAAGATAATAAAACAGAAGTGGCAAACCAGTATCAGACTCAAATATAAGATAATAAAACAGAAGTGGCAAACCAGTATCAGACTCAAATATAAGATAATAAGACAGAAGTGGCAAACCAGTATCAGACTCAAATATAAGATAATAAGACAGAAGTGGCAAACCAGTATCAGACTCAAATATAAGATAATAAAACAGAAGTGGCACACCAGTATCAGACTCAAATATAAGATAATAAAACAGAAGTGGCACACCAGTATCAGACTCAAATATAAGATAATAAAACAGAAGTGGCAAACCAGTATCAGACTCAAATATAAGATAATAAAACAGAAGTGGCAAACCAGTATCAGACTCAAATATAAGATAATAAAACAGAAGTGGCAAAGCCGCGATACGCGACGATTCTACTTTAGAAACGGTTTCTATTTTTCTGTGACTTCGCGCTGGAACAACAAACACAAAGTGTGGCAATGCTAATCTCAGGTACTGTTTATGTGCTTTATTTAATGTTAAAAGCGTGTAATGCCTCTGATTCACACAATGCACTTCCAAATAGGGATGCACCGATATAATATGAACATTTTGGCTGATACCGATAATTCTTTATATTTGAAAGCCGATAACCGATATATTGGCTGATAAATCTAAATCCAGATTTTTATATAATTTTAGAGAACCTGATTGCAAAACTAAAGTCTCACCATTAAAAGCCATCTCCCAAACACACAATTATAATGATATTCTCATAATAATTTTATGTAGCCGATATGACAGACTTGCACTTAACTGTATTTTCCTTTTCTGAAGTGATTCCAATCATATTTCAATCAATTCAAAACCAATTCATTGTTGAACAGTGCGCATCTGAAGGAAATAATACATTATTTATCAGCTTTAATATATCGGCCACATTTTCGTTTTGCACCGATAACGATAACATAAAAAATGAACATATGAACATGCTTCCAAACACAGAGATAGCTGCAGTTTACGCTTGCGGTGTCCATATGATCATGTAAAGTCATTAAGCTACAAAATACATGGAATCCATGCAGGACTTGCGTCAGTAAGCGTTAATAATGTACAGTATGATCACACTTTGGTTCATAATTGGGCCTGAAGACATTGTAGTAATTATTGCATCTGCAAATAAGGAACTCCCGCACACTGTCAGTACTTGTAAGTAATATAAAAATGTTTTATTAGCAACATTTCGGTCTCACGACTTTCATCAGGCAAGCCTTCAAGTGCCTGATGAAGAAGGTTGTGAGACTGAAACGCTGCTAATAAAACATTTTTATATTGCTTGAAAGTACTGATAGTGTGCGGGAGTTCCTTATTTATAAATTGCCGACCTACATATTTGGTCTTCTTTTTCTACGCACCTATCACCTGCAGGTGTGCGATGGCGTTTGTTAATTGAGTAATTATTATATTGAAAATTTGGGTGTAGTTTTATTATAAAAAATAATTATTATTGCTATTTTGGGTTGGGTTTATCCAATGACACAAATTGTGTTACCAAAAAAGTCAATTCTGCTGTTTTCCATAGGATACATGAAGAGGGATCGAGTCGAGTTTTGCAATTTAACTTGGGTTCATTATAAAATAAAATATTAGATCAAGATATGAACCCAGCCTCCTTTTATTAAACTAAACAAAAATGATACCAATAGACTATTTCATTTCATTTTATTGTTTATTTTATTGTTTATTTTTACAGGGACAATGCACAATTAAAAGTAATTGCACCAGAGTTAGCTAATAGCTCATTTACATCTGCTGTCCCTGGGCTGGTAAACTAATAAAATAACATACAATATTACATATACACCACATAAAACATCACAATACATATGTCCAGGAATGTAAGATTTACAAAATCAGTATATAAAACAGATCATTTACAACACAGTCATTAATGGTTGCAGATTTGTTCTGACAGTAGCCAGTACTTAAAGGGTTAGTTCACCCAAAAATGAAAATGATGTCATTAATGACTCTCCCTCATGTCGTCTCAAGCCCGTAAGACCTCCGTTCATCTTCAGAACACAGTTTAAGATATTTTAGATTTAGTCCGAGATTTCTGTCCCTCCATTGTAAATGTATGTACGGTATACTGTCCTTGTCCAGAAAGGAAATAAAGACATCATCAAAGTAGTCCATGTGACATCAGTGGGTTAGTTAGAATGTTTTGAAGCAACGAAAAAATACATTTTGGTCCAAAAATAACAAAAACTACGACTTTATTCAGCATTTTATTGTCTTCCGGTTCTGTTGTGGATCCGCGTTCAGTGCCGCCGCTGACGTAAGACGCTGCTGACGTGTGTCTGGTGTGTGTGTGTGTGTGTGTGTGTCTGTATTCGGGTTCTGTTGTGGATCCGCGTTCAGTGACGCCGCTGATGTAAGACGCTGCTGACGTGTGTCTGGTGTGTGTGTGTGTGTGTGTGTGTGTGTGTGTGTGTGTGTGTCTGGTGCGCCCGAGCTTCGTTTATAGTCTGAGGGAGACGCACGCTGGAAACAAAACAATCTTCGCAAACATGTCTAAGGATTTCCACACAGAGGAAGACTTTATGACCATATTTATTTGAACCCGAAAACACGGACGCACCAGATACACGTCAGCAGCGTCTTACGTCACACACACACACACACACACACACACACACACACACACACACCAGACACACGTCAGCAGCGTCTTACATCAGCGGCGTCACTGAACGCGGATCCACAACAGAACCCGAATACAGACACACACACACACACACACACACCAGACACACGTCAGCGGCGTCTTACGTCAGCAGTGGCACTGAACGCGGATCCACAACAGAACCAGAATACACACACACACACACACACACACACCAGACACACGTCAGCGGCGTCTTACGTCAGCAGTGGCACTGAACGCGGATCCACAACAGAAACAGAATACACACACACACACACACCAGACACACGTCAGGCGCGTCTTACGTCAGCGGCGTCACTGAACGCGGATCCACAACAGAACCAGAATACACACACACACACACACACACACACACACCAGACACACGTCAGCAGCGTCTTACGTCAGCAGTGGCACTGAACGCGGATCCACAACAGAACCCGAATACACACACACACACACACACACACACACACACCAGACACACGTCAGCAGCGTCTTACGTCAGCGGCGGCACTGAATGCGGATCCACAACAGAACCAGAATACACACACACACACACACACACACACACACACACCAGACACACGTCAGCAGCGTCTTACGTCACACACACACACACACCAGACACACGTCAGCAGCGTCTTACGTCAGCGGCGGCACTGAACGCGGATCCACAACAGAACCGGAAGACAATACAATGCTGAATAAAGTCGTAGTTTTTGTTATTTTTGGACCAAAATGTATTTTCGATGCTTCAACACACTCTAACTAACCCACTGATGTCACATGGACTACTTTGATGATGTCTTTATTTCCTTTCTGGACAAGGACAGTATACCGTACATACATTATCAATGGAGGGACAGAAAGCTCTCGGACTAAATCTAAAATATCTTAAACTGTGTTCTGAAGATGAACGGAGGTCTTACGGGCTTGGAACGACATGAGGGAGAGTCATTAATGACATAATTTTCATTTTTGGGTGAACTAACCCTTTAAGCTTGCTATCATGTCTCAGTCAATGCCAGAAGCGTCACTGATGCTCAGAACATTCGGATGTTGTTCCAGGATCATGTCCTGCTTGTGTAAATCACTCACATTAGCTCTGTCTCCACACTAACCCCAGTCTCTCCTCTCTAATCCAGAAACCCGTAATAATTGCTGTTAGATTTATGAGCATAACCCGCAGTGCTGTGGCGGTAGGTATTTACTGTATGTTCCCGCTGTTACCGTAAGTGTCGTCCCAGCACTGTGTGGTCCGTCTGTCTACATGATCATGATAAAGCAAGAAACTCAAGAGCTGAGATGATAGTTAGGCACTTATCACGTTATTCATTTCCATAATGTTGCACTGCATGACACGTGTGTGTGTGTGTGTGTGTGTGTGTGTGTGTGTGTGTGTGTTGCATTCCCTCCATGTGCCTGATATTTTACACTTTTTTTTTTTTTTTTTACTTGCTTTCTCTGGGAATGAGCAGTCAAACTCATTCAGAAAGGTAATGGCTTTGGGCTGACGTCACGTGAGTGTGTGTTTCTATCCAGGCTCCAAAATGAACACTTGTCAAAAAAACAAATAGGAATCTGACCACTGGCCCGTTTTTTTAAATAATTGCAACAAAATACAATTTCGACCGTAGAACATGACAGGATCAAATCACAAGATAATAAACAGCCTAATGAATCATATGTCCGTGGGAAAAAATGTTCATTTTGGAAAGTCTGTAGTCTGAAAGTGAGTCTTTAGAGTGAACCTGCCAAACGCTTTCTGTGATCGTAGCCAAACGTCTTTGGTAACACTTTACAATAAGGTTCATTAGGTAACTAACATGAACTAACAATGAGCAATACATTTGTTACAGTATTTATTCATCTTTGTTAATGTTAGTTAATAAAAATACAACTGTTCATTGTTTGTTCATGTTAGTTCACAGTGCATTAACTAATGTTAACAAACACAACCTTTAATTTTAATAATGTATTAGTAAATGTTGAAATTAAAATTAACTAAGATTATTTCATGCTGTAGAAGAATTGTTCATTCTTAGTTCATGTTAAAGCTGCAGTCCGTAGCTTTTTTGGGGTTAAAAATGATCCAAAATACATATTTGAGAAAATACATAACCAGCCAGTGTTCAAAACTCTCTGCTTGCCGTAGCTCGATTCAAAGCGGTGAGCTTGTAATAATGTTTTCAATTCCAGTGGTACTGGTGGATTTCCGCGGGAGATTCGAGCATGTCTGCGTCATTACGTCACATCTGCACACACACATCTGTACACACACATCTGCACACACATCTGCACACACACATCTGCACACACACATCTGCACACACACATCTGTACACACACAACTGTACACACACATCTGTACACACACATCTGCACACACACACATCTGCACACACACATCTGCACACACACACATCTGCACACACACATCTGCGCACACACATCTGCACACACACATCTGCGCACACACATCTGCGCACACACATCTGCGCACACACATCTGCGCACACACATCTGCACACACACATCTGTACACACACATCTGCACACACATCTGTACACACACATCTGCACACACACATCTGCACACACACATCTGTACACACACAACTGTACACACACATCTGTACACACACATCTGCACACACACACATCTGCACACACACATCTGCACACACACACATCTGCACACACACATCTGCGCACACACATCTGCACACACACATCTGCGCACACACATCTGCGCACACACATCTGCGCACACACATCTGCGCACACACATCTGCACACACACATCTGCACACACACATCTGTACACACACATCTGCACACACACATCTGTACACACACAACTGTACACACACATCTGCACACACACACATCTGCGCACACACATCTGCACACACACATCTGCACACACACATCTGTACACACACAACTGTACACACACATCTGTACACACACATCTGCACACACACATCTGCACACACACACATCTGCACACACACACATCTGCACACACACATCTGCGCACACACATCTGCACACACACATCTGCGCACACACATCTGCACACACACATCTGCACACACACATCTGCACACACACATCTGCACACACACATCTGTACACATAAAGGAGTCTCGGCTAGTCGGCTATGAGTGTGAGGATGTTGGAGGTGGAGATTTATAGCCTTTTCTCACAGCACTTGATATAATTAAACTTATCAATCTGATGGCGGATCCAGAAAGGTTCAAACGACGATCACCAGTGACAACAGATTCACCCGCTGTAAAACACAAAAGACTTCGTTCGGACTTCGCTGTGGCGACAGAAAACAAGAGACTGCAACGGCCCATGCGAAAACAAGGATCATATCGGAAGGACGTTACATGTAGTCACGCAATGCTGTCGTTGTTAACATTAACAATTTGAGAACAAAGTATAATTTGCACAGTTTTGCGTGATATGATAACTTGTAAGCGATTGTTAGATTTAATCAGAACCAGAACAAAAGTGGATGTTTCTTACTAGTTCAGACATTTTCCGGTGAAATTATTTCCAAAAAGAATAATCTGTGATTCTGAATGTGACTAACATCTGCCTGCACACTCTCCTCAAACATTGTGTTCATCCGCGCTGTGCCGTGTCGAGGGTGTCGAGGCACAACTCACGTAAAGTTGATAATTCCTCGAATGACTGCAATTGCAGATTTCGAACAGAGATGGCGACAAAGAGGAAAAACTGCGGACTGCAGCTTTAACTAATGAACCTTATTGTAAAGTGTTACCCGTCTTTCTTACCATCCTCATATAATCTCCAGCTCCGCCTCTCATCAGTGTGTGTGTTGTGTTTGACAGAGTAAGGGCCCAGTGCACAGGCTGAGGTATCACACACCGTCTCCTCCAGTGAGTCCTCGCTCCTCAACCGTCCCGGATCTGATGCAGGAGAGCGGAGACGAGAAGGATCCCGAAGTGTCCGAGCAGCAACAGGTCGCCATGCAGCAGGAGGAGAAAGTGCTGACCGAACAAATCGAGAGTCTGCAGAAAGAGAAGTAAGAGAGACCGCTTTAGCCTCTCACATCGGTCGCATGAACTCTGATATTAAGGGCTCTATCACACACACTCGGTGTAATGCAGCGCCAGGCGTGACGCAAGTGTGTTCTGCTAGTTTCAGCTCGACGCAGGTTTCATTTTCACGTCTTGCGCCACATTGTTTAAATAGCAAATGCAACGAGGTGTTGTGCGAACGAGGTGTTCAGGCGCATTGTTGAAGAGCGGTGCTATTTTGAGGAACTGAAATAGACTGAGAATAGAATAGACTGAATTTTTTTTTTTTTTTTTTTTTAAAGCACTGTAGTAATGTGCGCCTATAGGCGGGTCCACAACATGCGTACACTGCTTATTACACACACATTCTGCTTATTACACACACACACTGCTTATCACACACACACTGCTTATCACACACACACACACTGCTAATCACACACACACACACACTGCTTATCATACACTCACACACACTGCTTATTACACACACATTCTGCTTATTACACACACACACACACACACACTGCTTATCACACACACACACACACACACACACACACACACACACACACTGCTTATCACACACTCACACACACTGCTTATCACACACACACTGCATATTACACACACACACACACACACTGCTTATTACACACACATTTTGCTTATTACACACACACACACACACACACACACTGCTTATCACTCACACACACACACACACACACTGCTTATCACACACTCACACACACTGCTTATCACACACACACACACTGCATATTACACACTCTGCTTATTACACACACATTCTGCTTATTACACACACACACACACACACACACACACACACACACTGCTTATCACACACACACACACACACACTGCTTATCACACACACACACACACACACACTGCTTATCACACACACACACACACACACACACACACACACACTCTCACACACACACACACACACACTCACACACACTGCTTATCACACACACACACACACACACACACACTCACACACACTGCTTATCACACACACACTGCATATTACACACACACACACACACTCTGCTTATTACACACACATTTTGCTTATTACACACACACACACACACACACTGCTTATCACTCACACACACACACACACACTGCTTATCACACACTCACACACACTGCTTATCACACACACACACACACACTCTGCTTATTACACACACATTCTGCTTATTACACACACACACACACACTGCTTATCACATACACACACACACACACACACACACACACACACACACACACACTCTGCTTATTACACACACATTCTGCTTATTACACACAGAGGGATGTGAAGCTGCACACAAACATGCCAAATATTAAAAATAAAAGGATTACAATATAAAAGATTATTATTATTGTGTACATAAAGATATGGGGGAATCCACGCTTTAACCTCACACACACACACACAGCTTTAACCTCGGGCACGAGCAGATCCGTTTCCTCGCTGGAGATGGGAGAAGATGAGAGACTGATTGGGCACGTTACGCCCAAAACACACCCATTACTCATTAAGAGAATAGAGAGAACCCTTTTAGACCTTGCGCCGGGAGCGCCGGCCATTTTCTCCGTCGTTAAACTAGCAAAAGTGGATTAGGAAACGCCCCTTGCACCGCCGAGCTTTAGACCATGCGCCTATATTGTTTAAAATAGGGCCCTAAGGGTGTTTTGGGAATAGCATATCACACTATTACGCCATGTGAATACCTAGAGGACATACTAGGTTTTCCATAATGTGCCGTATACAACCAGAGCGTGGAGCTGCCGTGTGTTAGCCGTACGCAGAGCACTAGTATTCCTTAGTGAACACAGTCAAAGCCTGAGATTTGTTTGATGGTCCTCATAGGGAGGAGTTGACCTTCGAGATGCTCGCTCTGGAGCCGCGGGCGTCCGATGACGAGACCCTGGAGTCCGAAGCCTCGATCGGCACAGCGGACAGCTCGGAAAACCTGAATGTGGACTCTGAGGGAGCCACTTCCGACTTCTCGGGTGAGTAACTGATGGTGCGTTCAAGTCCTCCTGGGGAGTTCGTCCTTACGAGGTGTGAAGTCGTGTTTACGACGGCAGTGCGTTCAAGTCACTTTCGTCGGAGTAAGATGGCGGTGTACTTTCTCTTAGTTACACAAAAATACGGCAAGGTTTTTTAAACTGTAGTTCTAGGAATTGAAGACCAGAGAAATGTGCATCAGGTGCATCTCGCTCTCCCTTTATAATCACAGAAGCTTTTGGCACACTTATGAAAACTCCCCTTTTGCAACTAAAGTGCACAATAAATCTTTAATTTACAACGTTGACGCTTTTTTTGCTGAGGAGGAACACTAAGAGACGCGTCTATGTTGTTTAACGTTTGAATGAATAAATGAATGCTAGGCCTGAGTATTTAAGTGACTATATTCTGATTATAAACTAAAGTGTTTTACACTATTGATGCTGTTAAAGCCGCCTCAGGACATTGAAGATACGACACACCAACACGTGACATTTCACCGGAAGTTTTCCAGCTGGCTTTTATTATTGCAGACGTTCTTAATAATGTTTCGTGCATATGGTCAATTTGCTTTACTATTGCACTATTCAATGACAAATAGTGTGAGTAGTGTTTTCACACTGAAAATTACAAAGTGCACTCTAAATATCTGGATTATGCACTTAATTAACTGTGGGCATGTTGAACACTTCATGCACTTGACTGTGTGTATAAATATATATATATACATATATACAGCATGTATATATATTTTCATTGGTGAAATTGAGCAAAAACAAACAATATTGACAAAATTGTGTCTGAAATGTAACACAATATTAAATTCTTGTTTATTGAACTGTTGTATAAAATCACATTTACATTCGTGCTGATATTCAGGAAAAAACATCACTCTTGCTCGTGTGATATAGCTAATCTATATCATATGATACAAGACAAAAATCCATATGGGGCATTTTTGCCCTCATATCTTGAATTTTAGTGGCATTTTAACTGCATTCTAAAGTCGTTGTCCTGCATTATGTTTGTAACTTCATGAAGTGTAAAATGACGTACAGGTCTGGGCCGGGGCGGCTGCATTAAAAGTGTTTATAAATACACTACCGTTCAAAAGTTTGGGGTCAGTGAGAATTTTATTTTTATTTTTTGGAGGAAAGAAATCAATACTTTTATTTATCAAGGACAGTAAAGACATTTATAATGTTACAAAAGATTCTATTTCAAACAAATGCTGTTCTTTTGACCTTCCTATTCATCAAAGAATCCTAAAAAACAACAACAAAAAAACTGTACAACTGACAGACCAACAACTGTTTCAACATTGATAATAATAATAAATGTTTCTTGAGCATCAAATCCTCATATTATACTGATTTGTGAAGGATCATTTGACACTGAAGACACTGACACTGGTGATGCTGAAAATTCAGCTTTGATCACAGGAATAAATTACACTTTACTATATATTCACACAGAAAACATCTGATTTACACTGGAATAATATTTAATACTATAACTGATTTTTGTTGTATTTTTAATCAAATAAGCGCAGCCATGGTTAGCAGAAGAGAATTCTTTTAAAAGTATTTAAAATCGTACCGACCCCAAACTTTTGAACGGTAGTGTATATATATAAATATTAGTGCTGGGCAACGATTAATCACGATTAATCCCAAAAGTTTGTGTTTACATATTATATGTGTGTGTGCTGTGTATAATTATTTTGTATATATAAATACACACATATACATGTATATATTTAAGAAAAATGTGTTATTTATATATAAAACATTTACATTTATATATAATATAAATTATGAATAAATATATATATACAGTAATATATACATGCATATGTGTGTGTCTATATATACAAAATAATTACACATAAAATTATATACATAAAATTACACAGAACACACATTTTTTATGTAAACACAAAATTTATTTTGGATGCGATTAATAGTTGCCCAGCAATAATATATATATATATAGTCACACAATGCAGTGTTTTGTCAGGAACAAAACAGGGAAACCATATGAAGTTAGTAGCACTTGTACTTTAAGTTGCTGGTGCTTTTCCAGCACATCGTTGACTGGTGTTAATGTTTGCCTGTCCTCAGAGCGAGGCCCAGCGCTGGCCGTCTCGAGGCCCAAGAAGTCTGAAGCGAAGAGCAGGAGAGTCCTGCGGAAACAGCCTGAATCCCTGGACTCCATAGACTCCAGTTCCACCGTCTCCTCCGTGTCGTCTTCCTACATGCAGCCGACTAGAACCCAGAGGTTACGCTTGCGGTCCAAATCGCCTTCGCCCCGGTTATATCCGTCTGACAGCCTGGACCAGGACGACGAGGAGCGAGCGCAGTTCACCAGCCGAGCCACGTTCAACCCAGAGAAGGGCAAACAGCGTCTGCAGGGCGTCAAGAGCTCGCCTCAGAGACAGCGGGACAATCCCACCGGAGAGAAGAGGGACCCGGATCTGCCGGCCCAGCAGGTGGTGGTTTACGGGAGCAACGAGTTCATGGTGTGAAGACCGAAGGATTCCACGTCCATCACTCGTTCTCCCCTGCGAACGCTCGCTTTTGCTGCATTATAGTCCTTAAGTGCCATGTTGAGAGGAACCGAGACGGGCAGCAGGGAAAAGGGAATGTCGAAACGTTCCGAAACGGAATGTTCTCCTTTGATCTTCGATCGGGAGTTCCGTGACGTTCCGAAAGGTGCGAGACGACGAAGCCATTGATGAACTCAAGCTGCTTTAACGTTTACAATGTAGAATCACGCGAGCAGCGTTCTCTGAGATGTGTTTGCCCCCAATCCTATTTAATACATTTTATTGACATATAAATCTATATAAATATATATTATAGTGTACAAAGCCAGAGCACCAGTGACTGCTGGGTTGTTGAATTCATATATTGTATCTTTGAACGCGTTGGAGAGAGAAGTGTGTTCGAGTGTGTGTCTTACGAGATGTGTTTGTGCTGCTTTTTGTGTTGTGCTTGGAGGGAAATGATGCCATTAAAGGGACCAAGCAAACTGGTGTCATAATGCCAGAGGATCCCAGCGCTAAACGAAGACTCAGAAGTCTTCCGGATCACCACACAGTGTATTAAGTCATTACTTCAACAGCCATCCGTCAGCGATTCCATCCCTGTTCTTTCTGCCTCAAAGAAACCAGTGTTAAAACACAAAGCCACAGAGTTACTAGATTGCTGTTACTTACATTTTTATATATATATATATAATCAGCATAATTTTTCCGAAAATCCTTGGATCATTCATGCCCTGCAAACATGAATTACCTCTTGCCAGAAAATGACTTAAATATGACTTAATATATTACCAAATGGTCTCTTCTGCCTGTATATATAGTGCGATACACCCTATTCTTTTTCTAAATATTTAATAATTAAAAACCATGGCTATTGTAATCCACAGAAGTGCATTTGGATTCGCATTCGACTGCTGTATTCGCAGTGTTTGATTATTAGTATCACTAGCTATTGATGCAAAATGAACAAATTGTGCCACCAGCAAAATAGACCATCTGTCATTTCTAGAGATCATGAAGTTTAGGGTTGATGACTGTCACCCTCGTGTTAAACTGGGGTTATGCCCAGTAACACGGTTCGGGAAGGGTTTCTGCATGTGTTTTTCACAGGAGTGAGTGTTAATTTATATTCTGTTATTTAGATCTCGTGCATCGCTGACACTGGTCACGCCGCCTGCAGGATTGAGCAAACTGATATGTCTTCTGTCATGTGTTGAACAAATGTTTCTTATGAAAGAGAAGAAAAAAAAGTCAATGGTTGTAAAATAAATTACACATTTTGAACAAATGAGAACTGGTTTGTTAAATGAAAGTGCTTCTGACTTGTTCCACCCACATTCAGTTTTTTTTTTTTTGTATTTTTTGATTGATTTGAGACAGAACTTGAATGACCTGTTCATCACGCTTGAGTCTCTTCTTGTTTAACTGCTTGACTTTCTGAGCATAGATGTTACAAATGCACCATTCAAATGGAAATGGTTGTAGTTCATGAATGATTCGCAGTGCAGAACTAAGGTTGGTCTCTATTTTAAAGATGATCCTCCACAGATTATTGGTGAAATAAAGAGTGTAAAAGAAGTTTAAGTTCACTGTAAAGCAAATGTACTGTACTAAACATCTACATCTATTTTATACAAAATGTAATTTTCATGTAATTTTGAAACTTATAATGTCTATTTAAGTTGATGAAATCACAAGTTCCTATGGGATTTTATTTAGGCGTAATACCATAATTAGCCACCAGGTGACACACGTTCTATATAATGTTATCATGCATTCTCCTGTAACAAATCATATCACATCACTTCTATCACAAAACAGTTGTCATATATGTAACGTTGAGTTTCAGACCTTTCCGACAATAGGTGTATTGTCAAGATTTGAAGGTTTTATTAAAATAATTTAATATGACACCGCCCACTAGTGGGAGGAGCCTGCCAAAAAAGGCTTTGAAGTACCGTTTCTATGAGAACGCAATGTCCAATTTAAAAACGGTTTTCACAGGATAAATTTTGTGTTTAAACTTTCAAATGATACCTAATTTATGGGGTTAACAAAAAGAGTGCATCAGGTGTGGTGACAAATCAGGTCCTCCTCAAAATCGGGTTCTGTTAGGACCCCAAGCGATCCCATTGGCTCAAATTACTTTTAATAGGTATTCTCTTTAGCTCCTGATTAAAATTCCTACAAAAACCCCCCCCCAAATAAATGCTTTTTGAACTACATTATGACCATAATTAGTTTGCTTATGTACTAGCATAGCATACAGATACCGGATTAGCCTAATAGCTTAGTTTATACACGCATTTTCACTTACCCTACATGATTCACAATCATCGTTGCTGTAATTACGTGTCAAATGCCTAAATAATTCATTTAAAAAAAAAAATATTATGTTGAATTATTCATTAAATTCTCTGTTGTTTTGCTTTTTTTATATATTGTTTGGACATGATCCTGAGGACCCCCATGAAAACGAGATGTTTCATCTCATGGGGCTGATCCTCTAATAAATGTTCATAAATAAATAAATAAATTATGTATTTATTTATTAATTAACAGTTTATCAAGTGAAAGAAATGTTCAATTTGTTTTATTATGCACTATATAGTAACCTATACAAATTTTAAATTAATAATATCGTTCGTATGTACTTATTATAATCATTAACTAATAGTTGTTAGAGACCCGACTTGTCATGACACCGGCCTGAGGATATTGTAATTGTGTGAGAGCTGTTAAACCTGTAATACTGCTGCCAAAGGTGCGGAGTTATTTTGATTTCACCAGAGAGATCGAATCTCTGCAGGTACAAACAAAAACATAATGTTTTCATCCCTTTTGCAAGTCTCCACATAATACCGTGTTATTAAAATGTTATGTTACTGCGCGTTTACTAGTTTAACTCTACATCAGTACTCAAGAAGTATTCATTTCAAGTAGTGTGTAAGCAGAGCTGGAAGATGAGATCCAAACTAGATCCTGGCAGTGACGTCATTGACGAATGCACCACGCATGCGCAGCGGTCAGTGAGTGAGTTGCGCTGGCAGGTACACGGAGCACGAGAACACCTGTGCTTGCCGCACGACAAGATGTCTGGATTCGATAACAACCCCTTTGCCGAACCAGTTGATATCAATCCTTTCCAGGTAAATACCTAATGATTTATTATGTCTTCGGTAATATGTAATAGATTTATATTTTTCACTGTGAACCTGTTTGTTTGTTTCGGAGTCGCTGGAGAAAGGTGAGAGTGAGAGGGCTCAGCCAATCAAATTTCACTTTTCGGGTTACAAGCCAATCACCTTCCGATGACGATCCAGGAAGTGTTTTTTTGTTTTTGTTTTAAGTTGTCTTTAAATAATAATAATCGAGTTTTTTCTGCCGTCGTGAGCATTTTAACACTGTTTATCATAATTATGTAGAGAACCAAGCGTTTCGGCATACACTTTGATTAATCACTTAACGCGATAGGTGCACGAAGCCTATGTTCAAATCCAACAGGTGCATCTTTACCGTGTCGGCTAAGCCAAGCCGTGTTGACTTTTATTCATTCACAGATATCAACAATTCAGTTTTCACTAGTTCAAGTGCTAATTCTTAATATCAGGTAGCCTATTAGATTTCTACTTGTAAAAACTATAATTCTTGATGTCTGTAATTGTATTTTCACTAGTTAAATGTCACCATAGGCTACCATTCAAATTGTTAATATCGAGCATTGATTTATTACTTCCGATTTTACATGTCAGAAACACAATTATTACTAGAAAAAAAACCATAATTTTTTATATCAATAATTATGGTTACTAGTGCAAATGTCTGTTCATGATCAACAGTTAAATTGGTACTAGAAGCATTTTCAGTTTTGACAAGTGTAACATACTAGTCTTGAATGAATGTGATTGTTACTGTAAGAAAGGCATTTTAGATAACTGAAATTACTCTCTAGTTATTGATATCAGAAATAACAAATTTAATATGTTGAAATGCATTTCAACTAGTGAAAATTTGTTTTTTGATATCAGGAATTTATATTTTTACTAGTAACAGTTATTATTGATTATTATCAATGCTAGTAAGAAATGCATAGCTGAAATGTGAAATTGAAATTTCTAGCAACAATTAATTTGAATGGCGAATGGCAAGCCGTTTTAACTTTTATTCATTTCCAGGATATGAATCCTTGATATCAACAATTACATTTTCACTAGTTAAAATGATAATTATTGATATCAGGAATAATATTTCTACTAGTAACAATGGCAATTTTGGATATCAGGAATTACATTTTCACTAGTAACAATGCTAATTCTTGACATCAACATTTACATTTTCACTAGTTAAAATGATAATTCTTGATATCAACAATTGAATTTCAACTAGTTAAAACTATAATTCTTGATATCTGCAATTGTATTTTCACTAGTGAAATGTCACCATAGGCTGCCATTCAAAATCAATTCTTGATATCAAGAATTGATTTCTTACTATAGTTGAAATTCCAATTTCACATATCAGAAATACAATTCTTACTAGTAAAAACCTTTATTTTTGATATCAAGAATTAAATTGTCACTAGTTGAAATGTCTATTCTTGATGTCAACAATTGAATTGCTACTAGTAACAATGTTCATTTTATATATCAATAATTCAATTTTCACTAGTGACAATGTTAATTTCTGATATCATGAATGTGATTGTTACTAGTAAGAAAGCCATTTTAGATATCTGAAATAATATTGATGATAGAAACACTTTTTCAGATATCAAAAATGAAATTTTTTACTAGTAGCAATTCAGTTGTTGATATCAAGAATAGACATTTAGACTAGTGACAATTTCATTATTGATATCAGGAATTCGCATTTTTACTAGTGTAATTATTGATATCAAAAATTATATTTCTACTAGTAAGAAATCAATTCTTGATATCAACAATTGATTTTAAATGGCAGTCTATGGTGACATTTCACTAGTGAAAATACAATTGCTGATATCAATAATTACATTGTTGATATCAAGAATTCAATTGTTGATATCAAAAAATGTAATTCTTGATATCAACAATTCATATCCTGGAAATGAATAAAAGTTAAAACGGCTTGCCATAAATGGTGGCCTTTGGTGACATTTAACTAGTGAAAATACAATTGCAGACATCAAGAATTACAGTTTTCTCTAGTTGAAATTGAATTCTTGATATGAAGAATTTGATTTCTGCAAGTGATGCCGTAATTGTTGATATCAAGATTTTTTTTACTAGTGGAAATGTAATTCCTGATGTCAAAAATTGCCACTGTTACTATTAGAAATCTAATTCCTGATATCAAGAATTAGGATTTTAACTAGTGAAAATGGACTTGTTGATATCAAGAATATCATATCCTGGGAATGAATAAAACGGCAAAACAACTTGCCATAGTCGGCTACATTTATATTTCACAAAAGAGGAGGGAAAAACAGATGGGAATATTTTGAGAGATGTCATGGTACATGGCACTCCAAAGTACTTCAAAGAATGCTTTGGCACCCAAAAGCGTTCATAACATATACAGTGTTTAATGAATAGGCAAGTGATATTTGTTGTGCCTGCCAGGATCCATCAGTCACTCAGGTGACCAGCACTGCAGTCGATGGCGTAGGAGAGTTTAACCCGTTTACAGCCACTGCTCTGGTAAGCCTGACCGTTTCCAATCCTCATCCTACAAATCATCAGTTCCTCGTGTCACAGTACATGCATATCATCAGGATAATATTCCTCTGTCATCATGTAGATCCAAACGATCCTGCTGCATAATTTGAAATCCTACTTGAAATAGGATTGACATTTATTCAGAATTTGATTTGATCTTCAAGACTGACTTAAAATTATAAGAAGTCGTCAAAAATGGTAATGCCAAAATGCCAAATTATTGCTCAATCCTAAAATAATCCAATAGAAATCCTATTAAAAACGACAGTAAACTGGAATCCACACACTTTAGTCTGTTTTGAGAAGTTAATTTCTCTTTCCTTTTTTCTATATTTGATTCCTTCAGGAATGGTTCCAATTTATGATCATATTTTCCTTTAGGAAGTTTTGAGTTTTCCACTGGAACACTTGTGTTCTATACTGAATGAAATCACAAGCAAAGAGTTTGAATTGAATATTTTCCCTCTCTCTTATTTAGGGTGGAAGCACCATCCCTGTTTCAGTCGCTTCTCAACCAGCGGTCCTCCAGACGACTGTGGAGCCCAGTCCACAAGTTAGTACAATATTCATGCAGAACCATAATCTTTGAATGCTGATGCATATTTATCATAGTCAAGTCAAGTCACCTTTATTTATATAGCGCTTTTACAATACAGATTGTATCAAAGCAGCTTCACACTGATAACATGAAAATAATACAACAAAGCTTGTTACTAAAAGAAAATTGCATCAACGTCCACCTTAAGTAAGGCAGATCAATAATATTATTGAATATTAAATGTCCCCAACTAAGCTAGCCAAAAGCCAAGGCAACAGTGGCAAGGAACCAAAACTCCATCAGGTGACAGAATGGAGAAAATAACCTTGGGAGAACCCAGACTCAGTCGGGGGTCAGTTCTCCTCTGGCCAACGAAGGAACAGTGCATGATTCGGGCAGCATTACAAGTCAGATTGGATCGGAACATTTAGAGTATTTATCCATTTCCATCTTTTTGGAAGTCCAAGTAATCACGACGGTATTGAGACGAGTTGTTGAGGATCAGTGCCGTCCACCATAGAGAGTCCATATCGCCGGTGTTGAGTCGTCTCTTCACAGGCTTTGTGATTGGAGCACCGTGAGAGGCTGGATACAAACTGGAGCTGACGAACGCCATTTTCCTCGGGACTCGCGTCCCGAGATAACAGCAGAAAAGCAAAAAGGGAAAATAATTAGCGTAGCTGCTGTTAGTGATTTCCATAACACGGGCGTAAATGATAAAAACATGAAGACAGTGACTCTTGCGTCCCAGAGTCACCCCCCTCCGTCCCCCACTCAACTCAGCCTTGCTTACTGACCTCTACGTCCCTCCTGCTGCTGAGACCTAACCACAATCTCACAATCTCTCCGCAACCCAACCATACGCGCCAACCCGTTGACTAAGGCTGTCGAGCCCCACTGGTGCGTTAATATGCAGTTTCAGTGGACAACGGTTCCGTATGGCATACCACCTACCGCAAAACACAATATCTGCCCAACCACCCGTCATTCACGCAATATCCACAGGAACGTAATGACTGTAAATACTATGCAACCTATACAAATAACCTACAGACTCTTCAAGTTTTATAATATTAAATGCATTTGATCTGATTCAGCAGTGGTATAAAAGGTAAGCATTATGTAAATGCTTGGTTAAGCAGTAATAGTACTTTGTAATTGATACGGAACTTGATAGGTAGCCAGTGTAGAGATGATAAAATTGGTGTTATATGATCATATTTTCTTGACCTAGTAAGAACTCTAGCGGCTGCATTTTGCACTAACTGTAGCTTGTTTCTTGAGGATGCAGGACAACCAGCTAATAAAGCATTACAGTAATCTAGTCTCAAGGTCATGAATGCATGGACTAACTTTTCTGCATCAGAGACAGATAGCATGTTACGTAGCTTTGTAATGTTTCTAAGGTGGAAAAAGGCTGTTCTTGTAACATATGAAATATGATTTTCGAAAGACAAGTTGCGGTCTAGTATAACTCCCAGGTCTTTTACTGTAGTGGATAAAGTAACAGGACATCCTTCTATATTAAAGTTGTATTGTAAGTGGTTTTGTGGGTAGTTTTTTGGACCAATAAGTAATACCTCCGTTTTATCTGGATTTAGTAGCAGGAAATTACACGTCATCCAGCATTTTATATCTTTGAGACACTCTGTCAAATTAGATAAGTTAGTGTTTTCATCTGGCCGTGATGAAATATATAATTGAGTGTCATCAGCATAACAGTGGAAATTAATTCCATGTTTTCTTATAATATTACCAAGTGGCAGCATATATATTGAGAATAGCAGAGGGCCTAACACCGATCCTTGCGGCACTCCATAGTCTACTGACGTTATCTTCATTATTTTTTCCCATTTAAACAAACAAAATGGTAACGGTCCGATAAGTACGATCTGAACCAGCTTAATGCCTGTCCCTGAACACCAGTGTAGTTTTGTAGTCGATCCAAGAGTATTTTATGATCAATAGTGTCGAACGCAGCACTAAGATTGAGTAGAACTAATATTGAGATACAGCCTTGGTCAGAAGCTAAAAGTAAATCATTTGTAATTTTAACTTGCGCAGTTTCTGTGCTATGATGCGGTCTGAATCCTGACTGAAATTTTTCATTTATCTAATTTTCTTGCAACAGGGCCGGCTCTAACCCTTTGGTTGCCCTAGGCGATATTGAGTTTTGCGCCATTTGAAATGGGTCTGTAATTTTCTAAGTTATTTGGATCTAATTGCGGTTCTCTTACGAGAGGTTCTCTCGTATTGCGTAAGCTAGCTTACGCTGCGGGAAAGATTCATCTTTTCTGAGAAATTGAAGCCAAAAATTATCCTAAAATTTTGTATCCATTGTCAACGCAGTTCAGCTGCAGCAGAGCATGAGCAGGCTAGCTAGCAGCTCATTGGCTCGCTCACAGGGAACTGCTTAAGCCTATGAGGAGACACGAATGAACTCTCGGCCAATGAGAGTCTGACCTGCTCTCATTGCGTCAGAGCCCGCCGAAACGGGCGTGGCCAGAGAGTATCAATTCGCCTCTCAGGCTGCAAACTCTGATTTTCATCTCTTCAGCGAGGCTACACGCATCTGCTGATCCTGAGAGAAGCCGCCGTCGTGGAAAAGGCACCTTCTAGCGAGCATCTGGGAGTCTGAGGAAGCCGGCCGTCTTCGCCACCTTCAGCCGTCCTGCAAGCTAGCGCCATCCGACGGATTCATATCCTTTACCAAAAGCTTCTTGTTTTGTGTGTGTGTATCTAAAAGAGCCGAGCGTCTTTGTAAAGATGTCTCGTTTTTCCTCCTGCGGTTCTTGCCGCGCTCCCCTCGAGACTGGAGACCGCCACGTCATCTGCGCTCTCTGCCTCGGATTGGAGCACGCCGAGCTCGCCCTCGCCGATGGCGGCTGCGATCTCTGCGAGGAGATGCCGTTGTCGACCCTGCGGGCTCGACTTCAGGCCACTAAAGCTGCTTCCGCGCCGCCTTCGACTTCGCCGCGTAAGAAGAAACGCCGCTCGCAGAGGCCGCCGGAACCCCAGCCAGAAGCGTTCATCCCGCCGGAGCCTGTCGCCTCCCGCTCTCCTTCTCCGCCGCTTCCGGACATACAGTTGCCGCCGAGTGGCCGCTCTGTCGCCTCCGACGACGCCGCGGACATCAAGGAGACATGTTCGCTTCTCGCTTCAGACAGTGAGGATTGGTCCGGTTCTCACGCCTCTTCGGCCCGATAATCCTCTAGGACCCGCGCTGGAATTGAGGAGGAATTAGTGCGCCTCCTCTCACAGGCCGTCGAACGCCTCAGGCTCGATTGGTCTCCCCCCGAGCAGACCATCAACCGTATGGACGGCAGCTATTTCCGCCAGCGCTCGACTCCCGTCACTAAACGGGCCGCGCCCTTCTTGCCCGAACTGCACGCGGAACTCACAAAGTCCTGGAATGCCCCGCTCTCTGCCAGAACTCGCCCGCCCCGCCCCGCTTCGCGTTGTGGACAGAGCCGCAGAAAAGGGCTATCTTTCCATTCCCCCTGTAGAGGACCTGGTCGCCGCACATCTGTGCCCGCCCTCCACGAGATGGCGCTCATCACCTGTGCTTCCTTCTAAAGCCTGCAGAGCGACTTCGAGCTTCCACGCGCGCGCTTACTCAGCCGCCGGCCAAGCAGCCTCTGCATTTCACTCCATGACCGTCCTCCATATTCTACAGGGTGATTTACTGCGTGAGTGGGACGAGAGCGGAAAAAATCCCCCCTCAGGCGCGGATTTGAGGAGCGCCACGGACATTGCCCTTCGCGCCACAAAGTCTGCTGCTCAAGCCCTGGGGAAATGTATGGCCGCCATTTGCGTGTCTGAAAGACATTTGTGGCTCACGCTCGCCGACATGGGAGATTCCGAGCGCGCCGCTTTTCTCAACGCCCCGCTCTCTCCGTCCGGCCTCTTCGGATCTGCTGTCACGGGTATCGTTGACCGTTTCTCCAAAGTGCAGAAAGCCTCCCAGGCCATGAATCTTTTTCTGCCTCGTCGCGCTAGCTCCTCTGCAGGCCGCTCACGTGACCAGCCTCCTGCACGAGCCCCACCCCAGCGCCCAGCTCAGCACAGTCAGACTTCTCAGCGACGCCAGGGCGGCCGCCCTCGTTCTCGCTCCGACAGCCGCCACAGACCGCCGCCTCCCCGTGGGCCTCGGTCCAGGATCACGCTGAAACCTGATCACTCAAAGTCTGCCTAGCACAGCTGAGAAAAAGACGGCGCTCTCCCGCCGAGGCCGGACCGCCGTCAAAGTTTCGCCCTCTGTTAGTCCCCGCTCACGCGGCTACTACAGCAGTGTACCCCGCCATTACCAAGCCGGTTCCCTTTCCCGCTTGCATGAGCACAAACGCCGTTATCACGGCGACCCAGAGAAATCTCAAAAAGAGCATAAAAGCCTCACGTGTAGAAAATGTGCCCACAACACTGTGTTCACTCATACACAAAAGCATTTCAGTTCCCGTGTGTCTCACAGAGCCCACTCTCATAAAGCGGTTCCAACCCGCTCGAGTTTCAGAGTACATAAGCGCGCCCACGAGCCCGTGTGCGCGTCCCACCTCTGCTCACTCTGTTACACGGCCCTTAAACTCATTTCTGAGTGTAAGTCCCGCTGTCATAAACACGATGAGCGCGCCTGCGCGGCCCGCTGTGTGCAGCAACGGGGACCATGTAGCCATTCACCCCTTAGCGTTACGCTTCAAAGCGTGGGAAGCTATTCCGGGAATTTCCCAGTGGGTGCTAAACACAATAAGGCTAGGCTATCGCTTACAGTTTCACCGCCGCCCTCCACGTTTCCGAGCGCGGCTAGAAACTATTGTGAACCCAGAAGCAGTGACTCTGCTCCATTCAGAGATAGCAATACTATTGTGCAAAAGGGCTATAGAGAGAGTCCCTCTATCTATGAGCGAGTCTGGGTTTTACGGCCGTTATTTTCTGGTTCCAAAGAAAGACGGCGGCCTCAGACCAATCTTAGACCTCAGATTTCTGAACAAAGTTCTCATGAAGAGACCGTTCAAAATGCTCACTATCAGAAAACTCCTCGCGCATGTGCGCCAGGGGGACTGGTTCATTTCACTAGATCTGAAAGATGCCTACTTTCAGATTCAGATAAATCCCCTTCACAGGCCATTCTTACGTTTCGCCTTCGAAGGCCAGGTTTATCAATACACCGTCCTCCCGTTCGGCCTATCCCTAGCACCCCGCACGTTTACGAAGTGCATGGATGCGGCGCTCGCCCCCCTGCGGAGTCAGGGGCTGCGAATACTGAACTATTTGGACGACTGGCTGATTTTGGCACAATCACAGAGGGAGCTACTGTCTCATCGTACAGTTCTCCTCGACCATCTGAAAAGTTTGGGCCTCTCTGTCAACTGGACAAAGAGCGCACTTCAACCCAGTCAGACTATCTCCTTCTTGGGTATAGAGCTAGACTCGGTCTCAATGACGGCTCGTCTGTCTACACAGCGCGCGCGCCGTGTGCAGCGTCTCGCCGCATCTTTTCAGATGAACAGACTCACACCTCTGAAAACTTTTCAGAAGGCGCTGGGTTACATGGCCTCAGCCTCCGCAGTGCTCCAGCTGGGGTTACTGCGCATGCGCCCGCTCCAGTTCTGGTTGAAGAGCCGTGTGTCTCACCGCGCGTGGACCACGGGCCGCCAGCTGATAAAGGTAACGCAGACCTGTATCACAGCTCTGCAGCCATGGACCATGACAGAATGGTTTCAGCGGGGCGTTTCCATGGGGACGTTTTCTCGCCGAAAAGTCATTTCGACAGACGCATCCAACATGGGTTGGGGTGCGGTCTGCGAGGGCTCACCGGCCTTCGGCCCATGGTCAGCTCAGGAGAGTCTCCTCTACATAAACTGTTTGGAGATGCTGGCGGTCGAGAACGCGCTCACGCGCTTTCTGCCGCGCATTCACCGTCACCATGTGCTGATCCGTTCGGACAATATGGCTGTGGTCTCCTATCTAAACCGTCAGGGCGGAGTCAGATCCAGAAATCTCTTCCGGCTGACAGAACGCATCCTAGTTTGGTCCCAGTGTCACCTGCTCTCGCTCAGAGCGACGTACGTGCCGGGCCATCTGAACGACGGTCCAGACAGTCTGTCCAGGAACCCCATTCCCCCTGGCGAATGGTCCCTGCACACTCTTACAGTCCAAAAGCTGTGGCGAATATTCGGCAGAGCAGAGGTGGACCTCTTCGCCTCAGAAGAAAACACCCACTGCCCAATATTTTTCTCAAAACGCGAGGACGCGCTAGCCCAGACCTGGCCCAGCTGCCCGCTTTATGCATTCCCTCCGGTTTCTCTGCTACCGCAGGTGCTTCAGAGAATCAGGGAAACACGCCACTCGGTGCTCCTCATAGCCCCGCGTTGGGAAGGTCAGACTTGGTTTCCGGAGCTCACTCAGCTGTCACAGACAGCCCCGTGGCCCATTCCAGTCAGAACAGATCTCCTCTCCCAAGCTCGCGGCACGATCTGGCATCCCCACCCAGAGCGCTGGGCGCTTCATGCGTGGGTGATCAACGACTACCCGTTGCTTTGCCAGAAGGAGTGTTAAACACGATCATGCAGGCTAGAGCGGCTTCTACTAGAAGGCTCTATGCGTCTAAATGGTCTGTGTTCTCTAAGTGGTGCACCGACAGAAACGTGGACCCACGGTCATGCGAGGTTCCTTCCTTGCTAGTTTTTCTCCAAGAGATGCTGGACAAGGGCAGGTCCCCATCCACTCTCAAGGTGTATGTGGCAGCCGTCGCGGCGTTCGCTGAACCCCGGCGCGGCCAGTCACTGGGCAAAGATGGCTTAGTCATCCGCTTCCTCAGGGGAGCTAGAAGGATGAACCCCTCACGCCCCCCGTCGGTGCCGATTTGGGACCTTTCCATAGTTCTCGAAGCTATGAAAGCCCCCCCATTCGAACCGTTAAACACCGTGGATCTCAAATACCTTTCGCTCAAAACCATCTTTCTGCTCGCGCTCGCGTCAGTGAAGCGTGTGGGAGACCTTCACGCGCTGTCCAGTAGCGCTTCCTGTCTGGAGTTTGGGCCCAATGACTCCTTAGTCGTTCTCAAACCTAGACATGGTTATGTCCCAAAAGCGATTGGTACCCCTTTCAGGGCACAAGTTATTTCCCTATCGGCTCTGCCTGCATCCGATAGCGAATCTGACTCTAATCTCCTGTGTCCGGTCAGGGCCCTGAGATTATACTTTACTCGCACTGCTCCGGTCAGACGAGCTGAGCAGCTTTTTGTTTCGTTCGGTGGGCGCACCAAAGGGTTGGCCGCCTCGAAACAGACTCTGTCCAGATGGATAGTTGATGCCATTGCAGCCGCATACGCGTCAAAAGACCTGCCATGCCCTTTGGGCATCAGGGCCCATTCCACTAGAGGCATGGCCTCATCGTGGGCTTGGTCCAGCGGAATTTCCATTCATGATATTTGTGTGGCAGCGGGATGGGCTTCCCCCTCCACCTTTATCAGATTTTACAATCTGGAAGTTCCCGCCTTGCAGGCTAAACTACTAGCAGTCTAGTATGTTACAGCTCTTCTGGTTGAGCTGCACTATAGGGAGTTATTCACGCAGACCGGTCTCGTTCTGTCCCTCCTTATCATGTGCTTATGTACTTCACAATCCCCGGCCCACTCCGCTGGCCTTTGTCACATGTACATATTTTATTCCCACTCATAAGGGTTCCCCGGGGTCCCCCCTGGGACTCATAGTGGATGCTTAGCACGCACGGCGTTGACCAGGTGTTCCCGCAGCGTAAGCTAGCTTACGCAATACGAGAGAACCTCTCGTAAGAGAACGAATCGGTTACCTAACGTAACCTCGGTTCTCTCTAGATGAGGGAACGAGTATTGCGTTCCTGGCCGTGCTTGTGCTACTAGCGTTCTCGCTTCATTCTATGAAAACCAGAGTTTGCAGCCTGAGAGGCGAATTTATACTCCCTGGCCACGCCCGTTTCGGCGGGCTCTGACGCAATGAGAGCAGGTCAGACTCTCATTGGCCGAGAGTTCATTCGTGTCTCCTCATAGGCTTAAGCAGTTCCCTGTGAGCGAGCCAATGAGCTGCTAGCTAGCCTGCTCATGCTCTGCTGCAGCTGAACTGCGTTGACAATGGATACAAAATTATAGGATAATTTTTGGCTTCAATTTCTCAGAAAAGATGAATCTTTCCCGCAGCGTAAGCTAGCTTACGCAATACTCGTTCCCTCATCTAGAGAGAACCGAGGTTACGTTAGGTAACCGATTCGTTTCTTAATAAGAGGTTTTATTACTGCCAGCTTGAATATTTTTGGAACATGACCTAAAGATAAAGACGAGTTAATAATATTAAGAAGAGGCTCTTCCACTACAGGTAACACTTCTTTCAGAAATTTAGTGGGTATTGGATCTAATAAACATGTTGTTGGTTTAGATGCAATGATAAGTTTATTTAGCTCTTCCTGTCCTATAGTTGTAAAGCGGTGTAGTTGTTCCAGAGGGGCCATAATTGAGGCTGAATCATAAGACACCATAAAAGAGTGTACATTTACAATTGTGTTTCGGATGCTTTCTATTTTCTCATTGAAGTAGTTCATAAAATCATTACAGCTATACTGTAACGGAATATTTTGCTCTGGTGATGTCTGTTTATTTGTTAGTCTAGCCTCGGTGTTAAATAAAACCCTTGGATTATTTTGGTTATTTTCTATTAGTTTGCGGAGATGCTCAGCCCTGGCTGCTTTTAGAGCCTTTTTATAACGTGACATACTGTCTTTCCACGCGATTCTAAAGACCTCTAAATTAGTTTGTTTCCATTTACGCTCTATGTTACGAGTTTCTCTTTTGATAACATGCGTAGCACTGTTGTACCATGGTGCTTTAGTTTTCTCTCTAACCTTTTTTGATCTAATTGGTGCAACAATATCTAATGTACTAGAGAAAATGGTGCTCAAACTGCTAGTCATTTCCTCTAGTTCATCTGTTTGTTTGGGTTCACTGAGCAGCTGAGATAGATCAGGTAAGCTATTTGAGAATCTATCTATAGTGGTCGGAAGGATTGTTCTGCCTGGTCTATAACGTGGCGCAACCTGACAAATTTCAGCAGTACGTATTATACAAGTTACCATGTCATGATCAGTGAGATCGTCACTTTGCGGTATAATATCTATATCGGTTGGATTGGTTCCATATGATATAATTAAATCTAGTGTATGATTTAGACGATGAGTGGGACCACTGACGTTCTGCTTGACCCCAAAGGAGTTTAATAAATCTGTAAACGCAGTCCCTAACGCATCATTTGTGTTATCTACGTGTATGTTAAAATCTCCAACAACTATTGCTTTATCGGTATTGACCAATAGATCTGAGAGAAAGTCTGCAAACTCTTTTAGGAATTCAGCATATGGTCCTGGAGGTCTATATACATTAGCCTAGGCTAGAGATAATAGGGATTTCTTTCTTACATCTAAGAGCGTAACGTTTAGCACAAGTACTTCAAACGAATTAAACCTGTGACCTGTTTCCTGAGTAACATTAAGAATATCTCTATAGATTGTTGCAACACTGCCGCCACGACCGATCAGACGGGGCTCATGCTTATAACAGTATCCTGGCGGAGTAGACTCATTTAGACCGAAATACTCATTTGGTTTAAGCCAGGTTTCAGTAAGGCAAAGTACATCGAAGCTATTATCTGTGACCATTTCATTTACAATAACCGCCTTAGGTGTGAGCGATCTAATGTTTAGAAGACCTAGTTTTAGAAATTGTTTTTGTTCACTGATATTTAGATTTTCAGGTTTAATTACAATAAGATTTTTCCTAGATCCTACAGTAGATTTATTATTTGGCCTCACTAAACGAGGAATAGACACAGTTTCTATATAATGTTCTACACTACTTATATCAATTAAGTTGGCACAGCAAAGACTGTGATTTGGACTTTGATTTTCTAGTCATACGGTGTGTAACGTCTTGGAGATGTTGTCCGACAGAACAGCCGCTCCGAATCTGCTGGGGTGCAGGCCATCAGCACGGTAGAGCCTAGGTCGCTCCCAGAACAGATTCCAATTATTTACAAAGAGCAGTTTCTGTTCATTACACAATGACATTAACCATTCATTTAGTGCAAATAATCTACTGAACCTTTCCTGTCCTTGTCGGTACGTGGGAAGCGGTCCAGACACGATGATCGTTGCCTCAGGCGCTGTGCTGCGTACCGTCTCGATCAGGCTCCTGTAGTCCTTCTTCAGAACCTCCGTCTGCCGCAGCCTGATGTCGTTCGTTCCCGCATGGAGGACAACGGCTCCGACGCGCTCGTCACCGTTCAGGATCTCGGGAACCTGTGCGGCGACATCAAGAACACGATTACCAGGAAAGCAGTGAGTGCGCACCTTACCCTTACCTGAGGTAGCACGGACATGACGGACCATGGAAGTGCCGATGATCACGGCGTCGTCGCGTTCCGACTCGCGAAGGGGGGAGAAGCGGTTCTGGGTGGAGATCTCGAAGACCGGGAGGGGCGGAGAGGTTCTTGCTCTGGTCCTGGCTCGTGTCTTCCGCTGTGGGATCACCCAGGGTCCGTGGTGTTGTGTCGGTGCCGGAGTGAACGAAGCCAGAGATGAACGCGTAGTAGTAGACGAAGTCGGAGTCAAAAAGTTACTAACCACTGACTTATGAGCATCGGCGCGTGACGTTTCAAGCGCTGATCGCCGATCCCGCAGCTCGGCTTGTTTCTCCAGCAGACCACGGATCTGTTTCTCCACCGATTCCAGCTCCAATCGTACCGAAATCAGCTCGAATGTGTCCTCACCTGCACTCAGAGGTAACGTTAGACACACATCTGATATGTTCGCCATAACAGATGAACAGTAAATTAGTAGTGATACTACCAATATCACTACTAGGACTGAAATGCTGGATATAACCTGTATCCTTTCAGTGAAACGGGTGTAAAATAAGACGGTCAGTAGGCGCGAGGCCACGCGTGAAATGCTAGCGGACTAAAGGCATAGTACAGCATGAAAGAGGAAAAGCTACTAGGGGTGTAACGGTAAACAGAAGTCACAATTCGTACATTTACATGTCCGCCATCGTAGCCTACGGTGTCATTTTCTTTGATTGTGAGGTGCTGTATGTAACTTTTCCACTCTACTAAAGCATAAAAATACATATGTTTGCATATATTGAGGAAACATGCTAAGTTCACATTCTGGTTTCTTTGAAAAACCCTTCTACAGCCAGTTATTTTACTCTCAAATGTGCGTTTCCAGGCTGGAATGTTTGTTATTGTTTTGGTCTGTGATACTGCACGTTGCCAATTTGCCAATTTTCATTGTCTATTGCGCTCGTTCCTGTTGCGTGCGCTCAAACTGGCAACCCGTGTGAGCGCCGTCGAGTATGAGGAGCAGGAGGCGGGAGAAACGACGATCTCCGATATTTTGAATTGCACTGCAGTACCTATTTCCACCACTAGCTGTCATTCTTACAGACTGCACCTTTAAAGGCCCCCTGAAATCAAAATTTCACTTTTAGGGTGTAGTATAAGTAGGAGAATTGAGACGCAGCAAGACTATATTTGTCACCTGACTGCATGCACCGAACCGTGACGTCTGCACCATGAAGGTTCGGGGCGAATACATGTACCGTCACACCCCTAAAAGCTGCTGACTTCATATCCTCCCAAAGGCACCCAGACACAGCTTCTTTGGTTGATCTTAGTGTGTAAGTGTGTGTGTGTGTGGTTCCTCCATCAGGCCGGTGCCGCAGCGGGACAGGCGGATCTCATCCGTCAGCAAGAGGAGCTGGAGAAGAAAGCAGCGGAGCTGGAGCGTAAAGAACAGGAGCTTCGGGATCGAGACACTGCGCGAGGTGAGACACTACAATATTCACGTTTATTTGTATAGCGCTTTTCACAATACACATCGTTTCAAAGCAGCTTTACAGAAAGTGCATGAGTCCACATTACAATTTAGAGTGATACAAAATCACAGTTAGCTAAAAATGTATTAATTTAAACTGTAATAATTGAATGCAGAAACAATGAGCTCATTGAAGTAATGAATACTACAGCACTGATCTCACTCTGAAGATGTTCTCATCTGCACTCTTGACATGAAGGAATGTTTGTTTGCAGGTAAAGAGAACAACTGGCCACCTTTGCCCAGGTTTCTCCCCATAAAACCTTGCTTTTATCAGGATTTTAATGAAGAAATTCCTGTGGAATATCAACGGGTTTGCAAGATGATGTACTACCTCTGGATGTGTAAGTGAACACAGACGTGTTGGAATAAAATGGAATACAGTTGCAATCAAAATGATTCAACCCCCATTGCAAATCAGGTTTATTGGCAAAATGTACAGACTTTCAGCTGTTTGCAATGAACAAATCAAACAAAAGTAATTGAAATAGCTCAACACAACAAATGTTTCAAGTGGTTTCCCCAAATTCAACTTAAAATGCAACTTTGAATGACTTCTGCTGTCTCAAAATTATTCACCCCCTTCATGGCAAGCATCTTTAGTACTTAGTTAAACACCCTTTTGCTGTTATGAGCTGCTGCAAATGAGCTGTATAACCAGACAGCAGCTTCTGCCAGCGTTTCTGAGGAATCTGAGCTGTTCCTCATGATGAGCAATGGTCTCCAGTACAGTAATACTCTTGGGTTTGCGTGCTGCAACTCCCGTCTTCAAATCCCACCAGAGATTATCTATGGGCTTCAAGTCAGGTGACTGTGATGCCACAGTAGGATCTTCCAGGACTTCTTCTGCAACCAAGCCTGGGTGGAATTTGAGGTATGTTTGGGATCGTTGTCCTGTCGGAAGGTCCAATGACTCCCATGCTTTAGCTTGCTCACTGACGACATGACGTTTTCTCCTAGCATTTACTGATACTTCAGTGAATCCTTCTTGCCTTCCACACGATCCATAGGGCCGAAAAGTTCCAGATTTGTTTCATCAGAATCCCTAAACTTCTGTGGCTTATTTCATTCTTTTTTGACTTGCAGTCAAACGTGACACTCAACAAACCTAGCCAGTTCAGATATTTTGTGTGTTCTAGCTCAAGCGCACCTGGTGCAACTAATGAAGCCCTTGATAAGTTGCATCAGGTGGGCTTGAGACAACACCTGTTTTGCAGATTTGTGCTGTAGTGAGGGAATCTATTCAGGGGGGTGAAAGGCAATAAAAGTTGCATTTTCAGTTGAATTTGGGGAAACCACTTGAAACATTTATTGTGTTGAGCTATTTCAATTCGTTTTGTTTGATTTGTTCATTGCAAACAGCTGAAAGTCTGTAAATGTTGCCAATAAACATGATTTGCAATGGGGGTTGAATAATTTTGGATAATTACAAATTCACAGACTTTCTTGCTATAATCATGCTGCAGTATTTAGATTTTTTTCAAATCTGCATTTGTGTAAAAATAGAAATGTTTTAACATTTGCATTCTGAATATTTCATGTTTTTCATGAAGTTTTACACTGCTAATTGTATCCAGTGTAATATGTCACCCGAGTATTACATGCATGCAACAGATGTGTGTACTGTGCCTACTATACATACTACATGCTGCAAAATAGTTTGAGAAGTACGTTGTATGCTAGTAGCAATGCTTGTTAGCAAACATTTGAGTAAATTGCTCTGTGTGCGCCTGGATAATAATCCACATGTTGTTGATCCACAGATCACAGTGTGACGCTGCTCCTGAACATGCTGGCCTGTCTGGCGTATTTCTCTGTAAACACGACACAAGGAGTTGACTTCGGACTCGCAATCCTCTGGTTTCTTTTGTTCACTCCCGTCGCGTTCCTCTGCTGGTACCGACCCGTTTACAAGGCCTTTAAGTGAGTTCAATGTTGATGCGTTGCATTGTGACATTATTATTTTGGTAACACTTTTCAATAAGGTTCATTAGTTAACATGAACTAAGAATGAACAATACTTCTACAGCATTTATTAATCTTAGTTGATATTAATTACAACATTTACTAATACGTTATTAAAATCAAAGGTTGTATTTGTTAACATTAGTTAATGCACTGTGAACTAATATGAACAAACAGCTGTAATTTTATTAACGAAGATTAATGAATACTGTAACAAATGTATTGCTCATTGTTAGTTAATACATTAACTAATGTTAACTAATGAACCTTATTGTAAAGTATTACCATTATTTTTTAGCCTCACCCTCCCTTAAAATTTAAATATAAAGTGGTACAACAAATACTACCATGAAATATCATTATCTTTTTTTACATTACAATAAAGAGAGTGACATTTTTAAAGTCATAACAGTTTGTGAGGGAAAGTCGAACGATGAAACATTGAACTAATAGATATCACTATAGTTCACCCAGTAGATTAGGACAATTGTTTTTTTAAACATTATGTTTAAATATGCTCTAATTTGCATAGATTTCCAGAACTAAATCTGAACATTGAACAAAGCGGTTTTAAAAAAATTCTTGTTTCATTTGATCTTGTTACCATATTTAATGAGGAGGTTTTGGATTCTCCATAAATCAGAAAATACTGTCTACAGCCATAAAAAATCACAACGTTTTTAGGAATGAAATGTTAAATCTGTCCTGTGACGTATGAACAAACCTCTCTGTAAAAACCTTCAGAATATAGATAGGAATAAAGCTGCTGAAGTGCAGATTTCTGAAGAGAAAAAATCATTTTGAGAAAACAGCCTTTAAAGATGCAGACAGTGATGTTAAACAGTCAAATGTGTTTCCACTAGAAAGAAATCACATAGAAAGATGACAAGTTATCTTGAAAGATGACAAGTTATGGAAGCAAAATAGCCCAAAATATCAGTGCAAAAGCAAAATATGTACACTTATTTACAGTATATATATATAGCATATGTATAAATATGTGAAATATGTATGTATGTGTGTGCATATATATATATATATATATATAGTCATGACGTGTTGATTATTGACAGGTTACACTTTAAAAAACATTTTTAAAAAGTATCATCATCTCAACTGTAACTTTTGTTTTGTTTCGCATTGCAGATCTGACAGCTCCTTCAGTTTCTTCTTTTTCTTCTTCATTTTCTCATTCCAAGTGATCGTGTACATCATTCAGAGCGTGGGCATCCCTGGCTGGGGAAACAGGTGAGTCTCTCCGTCTCTGGACAGCTCTGATTTAAGTGTGTGACCTGAATCTTTACGTGTTCTTCCTCTCGGCATGTTTCTTAGACAGATCGCCTCCTCGTAATCTGTCGGTGTGTTGGTTTTCCGGGGCTCTCTCTGTGAGTGTGACTCTGCTTTCTGCTGAACCGTCCTGTACTCTTCTCAGCAATGTGCATTTTTCATTTACAGTTTCATGCTGTTTATTAGGGGTGCATCAGTATGTATTGAGTATAGTTCACCCAAAATGGAAATTTCGGTTTTAGTTGAGTTTTAGTGTCAGAACTTCATTAAACTGCTATATATAATGTTGTGTATAATGTATAATAATGCAATGCGGGAATATTTGTGGGTCCTGCTAATGTCAAATGTCTGATGTTACCAGTAAAAAGTGGCCTATATTATTTTAAATATATCTAGTCAGTGAAAGAGTGCAAGCATATTCGTCTAAAATAATTCTGTATTTTCATCTTCAGAATCATGAATATTGTTATTCTGGTGTCTCTATTGTCCTGTGCTTTGGGTTTTCCAGCACTAAATCCAATCCTATTCATTTACACACACAATGTAATACCAAATTTAGCATTTTAATCAACAGTACATTTTGTGTTAACCTTTTATCATATCTCTTGAGTATCGCAATAATATCGTATTATGTATAATATCGTGACTAGGCTTGGGCGGTAATACGGTAATATCGTATACCGCGGGATCTAAAAATAGCAACGGTATCAGTTTCAATATCGTCATACCATCATAAAAAAAATCTAATGCACTTATGAAGACAAGGATTAAATATTAAATATAATTTATTTAATGGCTAAAAATGCTTATGTGTGGTTGTCATCACGTGACAGTGTGGAGGAGAAAGAGTGGGGGAGAGAGGGGGAAAGATGGTAAGTTGCGCACCGAGTGACCTGGTCTCGAAGAAGAACACAACTTCTGCAGTTTGGCAGGGATGGGCATTTCAAGCAAAAATAATATTTGAAGATCGCCTGGTATTATTTGATTATTATTCGAAAATCACACCCCTCCACCACGCACACATGCATGTAGAGTGGAGCGGTGTGACGCTTAAATAGGCTATAAGTAAAAAAAACAAAAAAAAAAACATTTCTTTTCATATTTATGTTTAATAATATAATGTTGTTGCTTTTTTATTTCATCTATGTTGATTATATGAAAAGGAAACTGCATGAGATGAATAAGATAGGATCATAAGATGCCCAATATCGGAAAACATTTGGAATGGGTCAGACATGATTTTTGACCACTTATTACGTTTTGTAGAAAGCCTTTCTTTAAAGTGAATTTCGTTTTGTATAAATTGTATCTTCATTTTAATCAATGTTTCATCAACGAATTGCCTGGATTAATAAATAAGAAGCATATATATTAGACAATATAAGCCGGCGCGTGAACGGGAGCGCGTCTCCTAAAAAAAAAAGAAACTCAGCATGTAAGATAGATGCCTTAAATATCTGAGAAGTGTATATATATATAGTAAGCTTGAAATGTCTACTTTTAAACAAAACAATTAAAAACTAAAAGAAATGGGCTGCTCTCTGTAGGCTAATTCATATGAAGTGTGCATTTCTCTCTATGCGCGTTCACTACTGCGAAGAGGCGAGTCTGCATCGTAAACTTTATCTGTGCAGCCACTGACATAGAAAGTTTTTTATTAATAAACAATTCAAATGTTTCATGCATAATAATTACTTTTGCCGGTTCTTTGTGGCAAGCTTTATGCGTGCTTTGAGATGCAGAATAGGCAATATATTACGAAAACGCTCATTATGGTTTAGCATTCTCTCCAATATATATTTAAGTAATTTAATCAATATAAATATGTGATTAGACTAATGGCTTAAATCAACAACTAAAGAAAAAAAACTTTAGTCGTGCACGGGCAGCCCTACTTCACATGTTTTCTAACCAGCATGTCACTGCGGGCGTTCTGAGCGCGCGCCGCTGAGTGGACTGGGCGAGCGGCGCGTGATCTTCAGAAATGCGCTCTCTGCTCTGGAGGAAATATTACCACTCCGCTCACATGCTCTTTTGTGAGACAATGTGCATCTTCTCCTGTTGTCTGAGAGTTGATTGACAGCTTTTAGATGCATTATTGGCATCGCCACCCTCTGGTTGAACGTGTCACCACCGCATCAGAACGGAAAACATGGGGATTTTTTATAGACAATAATCCCACAACCTATTCCATATTCTATAATAAAATCAAATAATTTAATATTCGAAAATTGTGACTCACTCATCCCTGCACAAACCAACAGTTTGGTGATGCCGTCTGAGCCTTATGTCATAATTTTTAATTAGTCACGCGGTAATACCGTATACCGCGGTAAAATAGGGAGGAGGTTTGACGGTATCAAAATTTGGATACCGCCCAAGCCTAATCGTGACATGAGGGTATCGTTACACCCCTAACATTCACACTCTTGCTGAGGCAACCATTGCTATATTAATATCCTACAAATCTCTAACCATCATTTAAAATGAAAAAGATAGCTGAAATTGTGTGCTTGCCGAGGAGAGATGTGGGATTCCTTCCTAAACCAAAAAGTTGATCATATTGTACGTTTAGTGGATTTTGTAAGCAAGTCAAGTCACGTTTATTTATATAGCGCTTTTTACAATACAGATCGTTTCAAAGCAGCTTTAAACAGATAACAGGAAAATAATGCAACAGTTTACTATCAGAAAAAAAAGCGTCATAGTTCAGCTTAAGTACGTTCAGTGATGGTTCATTTCTGGTGTAAAAAAGTTATTAATTTAGTTCATTTATATATACAGCCGCTCTGGAGAAAACAGTGATGTCATCGTCCAGCTCAGTTCAGTTCTCATATAACGGTGTCAATGCAGACAGATCAATAATATTGTTGAATATGAAATGAAGCATGTGGATATTGTATGAAGCTGTAATGTGCTGATATGATTGTGTGTCAGCGGCTGGATCGCGGCGATCAGTGTGATCAACACCAGTAAAGCTGTGTCAGTCTTCATGATGCTGGTCGCTGCGTTCTTCTCTGTCAACGCCGTGCTGTCCATCGTCTTACTCAAAATGGTAAGTTATTTTAGTTTTTATTATGGTTTTATTCATATTTTGAATTAGCTTTTATGTTTAGTTTGTTAATGTTAATTTTAGTTGAATTTTTAGGAGTTGCGTTATGTGCTTTTGCCATTTTATTAGTTACACTTTATTTTAATGTGTCATTGTTACAGTCTAATTATATATTTAAGCACTGAGTAATATTAATTAACTACATGTACTTACTATAGGGTTAGGGTTTGGTTTGGTTTGGTTGAGGGTTAGTTGCATGTAATTATGCATAATTTACTGTTATTACTATGGTAAGTACATGTAACATATGTAACAAGGACACTGTAGAATAACCTTATTTATTTATTTTCATATATTACTATAAATAAGGTTACTATGTAACCTTATTTATTTATTTTCATATATTACTATTTAGGTCTATTTTTTTTTAAGCTTTTGTTAGAGTTTTTATTTATTTCCAGTTAATAATTTTAGTACTTCAACTTATTTCAGTTTATTGCCAAGACAACTTTTCAAGTTTTTCCAACAGTAACAAGCGATAGAAGCATTGCTTACGCTCAAGTATAATAACACGATCATCAAACATTAAACTGCATATAAATCAAAACTGAATTTTCCGAATGAAATGTCGAACACGAAGAGGGAACGACTGAAGCTGATGGACTCGATCTACTCCTCCTGTGCTTTATCTTTCTACATCCGATACTCTTGTTCAAAACTCTCTTGGTTTTATTCATATTTTGAATTAACTTTTATTTTTATGTTTAGTTTGTCAAAGTTAATTTTTTTTAAAAAAATTTTAGGAGTTTCGCTATGTGCTTTTGTCATTTTATCAGTTTATATATATATTACCATTTAGGTCAATTTTTTTAAGCTTTAGTTAGGGTTTTTGTTTATTTCCAGGTAATAATTTTAGTGCTTATTTCAGGTTATTGCCAAGACAACTTTTCAAGTTTTTCAACTATTTATATTTTATTTTTTTACCCTCATGTTGTGTTCGGGTCATTTTGACCCGTAGAGGGTTTGTTTTCTAGAGATGTTGCTGTTATACGCCTCTTCTGAAAGGGTACACAATCTTCAGATTAAAAGACAAGTGAGGAAGAAGCAGAAACAAGCGATAGAAGCATTGCTTACGCTCATGTAAAATAACGCGATCATCAAACTGCATATAAATCAAAACTGCCAAACGTCACCGGATGAAATGTGGAACACACGAAGAGGAAACGACTGAACAGGGTTCCCGCGGGGTCTTAAAAAGCCTTAAAAGCATTACATTTATTAATTTGGAAATAATACTTTAAAAAGTCTTGAATTTTGATGTCTGGGTCTTAAAAATTGTGCTGTATATGTAACTTCTCCGTATTGTATTTTTCCTCAAAAGTTTCATTTGTCAACCACGATTATTATGATTTCCGATGTTTATTGTTCAGGGGTCTCTCAGTTCCCCATAATTCCCAGCATGGAATAAGTAGCTAGCTAAAAAAACAACTTAACATTTTTCGGCAAACTTTCTTGTGGCCTACTGAAATGTTTTTATTTTTCACACCTGCTTGGCTTATCATCTTTTACTCATTCCACATTTGAAAAATAAATTCAAGGATTTTGTTTTTCTTTGCTGGTAGGGACGTGAAATGGGTATTAATTTTTTATATAAATGGTCTTAAAAAGACTTGAATTTAACTTGAAGAAACCTGTAGGAACCCAGCTGAAGCTGAAGGACTCGATCTAGGGGAGCGCGGGGCTAGTTGTAACACACTTGTTTTAAATACTTCCACACATGCCAGCATGACGAAACTTGGTGTATTCACTAGTTGCCATTTCAACACTATATAGAGAAAAAATTGTGCCAAAATTCAGAAATCAGATATCACTGAACATTTATTTAACCATGATGGCAAAAGTACATTTCTTACTTAAGTTAATTTTTCATCCCTATTTTTTTTGTTGATTTAAAATTAGACAAATCTGATATTATTGTAATCTCCAATCTGTTGTTTAACAGTTGATATAGTTCTTTAATGCTTCGCTAACTAGCAGAAGACACTAGCCGGGTTTAAACCCCAGTTGTGCCATGTCGTAACACTGCGTTAAATGTGCCCCTATTAGAAATATGCTATTCTATACTTTTATGAATTCTATTGAGAAAACATGAGAAACATGTAAATAAAGACTGAGAGTCAATGTTCAGAAATTATTCATTATTATTTTGTTTTGAACTATGCTGTGTTTTCTGGTGTGTTTGTTGTCAAACTCAAAGATTAGTTTATTTTTAATTATTAAAAAATGCCATTATTTTATATGAAAAAGTTAATAATTGTATTTTATTAAGAACATATTTTGGGTTGACTTGTATATTTTTTTGATTAGATCATTTGATTAGAGCATTTTACGCGGTCATATGGTGATGTTACAATGTGCCCCTCACCTATGGGGCATGTTGTCACATTTCACTTCCATTCTTTCAGGGTAAATCAAGAAAAAAGTATACACTGAATTAATAAAACAAAACCACATAATTATACTAGACATGTGGGAAAAAATTAATTCTCTAAACCCTAGGTAGATTTACACAAACTGAGAAAGTCAAAAAGCCTGCCCCGCTCTCCCCTAGGCTACTCCATCTGTGCTTTATCGTTCTGCATCCGATACTCTTGTTGGAAACTCCCTCGTTCACTGACTCTGCCGTGTGTTTTCAGGTGCACTCCATGTACAGGCACACGGGCGCGAGCTTCCAGAAGGCCCAGGACGAGTTCTCTCAAGGTGTCGTCACTAACCGAAGCTTCCAGTCCGCCGCCGCTACCGCCGCCGCTTCGGCCTTTCAGTAACATCCACCGAGAACATGCAGATCTGCACCAAACCTCCAACGGAAGGACAAGCTGTGTTCGAGGCTCCTCAAAGCTGCAACACGCTCATGAAAATACGTTTAGGTGGAAGTTACCTGTATCGCTGAGACTTCACGGTCTTCCTCATGTAATGAAGGCAATATATATACAGGTGGTTTTACGCAAAAGTTACATTAAGTTAATTAAGTGTTTCAAACGGCACTATGTGATGTTACAACATCGTTATAATAGTCAATCCAAGTTTCCAAATGACACTTTCCAGTTATTGTCCCTGCTATATGTATTTAGAAATCTCTCATATTGTTGTATGTTGAATTATTCTACTCTTTGATTTAGTCCAGCTAAATGTATTGAATGTCAGCTGATAATCTCAGTAATGGTTTTACAATATTTGAACAAACTAGACACATATTTATCTATATGCTGAAGTTCTACGTATCTGTTTGTTACATTCTCAAACTGACGTGATGATTTTGCAGTGTTCTTAATTATGAACAAAATATGTATATATTTATAAATTAATCGATTTTATTTTACTGTGGTTCAATTGGGTGGACATGTTTTATGAGTTATTGTTGAATAAACTTATTCAGATTATGTTGTTCATTGCTGTTTCCATATACAGTATCTAATAAATTATAGGTTAGCCTATATTATAAAGTGGGGTCAAACTTATTTTGATAAACATAACAATCTAACTTTAATATGTAAAACGTTTTTACATTGAGTACTTTTTGAATTCTGTTTAATGTTTGAATTTATGTCGAAACAATGTATCCAACATCAGTTAATCTCAGCAATATTTAATCAAAACATTTTAAAGTCGCGAATCAGTAGAAGTGAACTGTCCGAAGAAGAAAATAAAGCATAACTGACTCCAGAAAGAGCTGAACATCAAGATACTCTCATGCAAGTACATTTTGTTTTATTTTTATATAGTCTAAGGATTCTTTAATGATTATAATCATGAATTCCTTAAGGAGAATATAGTGTAAGACATAAGTGTCTTATCTGTCAAGAAACATTTAGTTAATTTACCTTTAGATGCAGGTGTATTACTACTAGATTAAGTTTGTCTAGAAAAACTTTGATGTTGAGAAAGTCAGGTAAAAAAAAAAATGGTAGTAGTTTTTAAGCCTTGAAGTTTGAAGTCTCTTAAGTTTAAAGTAGTTTTTAAAGAATGTTGAAGGAATAAAGATTAATTGGAGTTGAACAGTACTGGCTCATTTAAATATTCTGTCAATGTAATGGGATTTTTCCCGAGTTTTTATAAGTTTGGTGGCTTTAAAGCTCTGAGGAGGAGTTATAGTAGTCAGAGATGTTTGTCATAACTGTAATCTTAAAGGGAGAGTTCACCCAAAAGGAGAATTTAAATCACTCACCCTCAAGTTGTTCCAAAACTGTATGAGTTTCTTTCTTCTACTGAACAAAAAAAGATTATATTTTGAAGAACGTGGGTAATGAAACAGTTGATTTACCACCTTGACTTCCATAGTATGTTTTTTATTTTTTTTTCATACTATGGATGTCAATGGGGAACATAAACGGCATATTCTTTAAAATATAATCGTTTGTGTTCAGCATAAGAAACAAATTGATACAGCCTGTCATACAGGTTTGGAACAACTTGAGGGAATTTTCATTTTTGGGGGTGAACTATCCCTTTAATGAAAAGGCTTTAATAAGTAAGTCGGTTACACTTCATTTTAATGTTTCCCTGTTACAATGTAGGCTAATTATACATTTAAGTAATGAGTTGGCTAATATTTACGAACTACATATACTTATTATGGTTATGGTAGGATTAGGGTTTGGTTTAGGGTTAGTTGCATGTAATTATGCTTAATTTTATAGTTATTACTATAGTAAATAGGCTACATGTAACGTGTGGCAAGGACACAATAAAATAGTGTAACCAATTAATTTAATAACAAAAAGTATGTTGGCTTTCTCACGCCAACATAAATATTCATCCTATTATAAGAGTCTTTTTTTTATTATTAATTTATTTTATTAACAGAATAGGCTATAGCTTACAACAACAGTATTCCAGTCTCTATATGATATCTATGATTCCAGCAGTAGGCTAGTTTCGTTTCTTACGATCATATGATCACGTTGTTATCATTTGTGACGTCGTTCCAAAACAGCCAATCATATTACGGTCTGAAAATATTGTCAAAAAGCCAGCCAATCAGAGGGTTCTTGGGTCGGAGTGTTAGAACGAAGTGTTGCTCTCAACAGCCACAAAGTTTACAACTGTAACAAAATGTCAGGAAGCAAAATAATAAATGTGAGAGTGCGCGACGTGAGATTCCCGACTTCACTAGAACAACATGGATCGGATGCAATGGTTTGTTTTCTATGAGATTCACTTCTCTGGTGTTTATATCAGTCATTTTATGCACCAACAACAATGAATGCATTGCAGTTGGTAATGAATGTGATTGATTCGCAGCACACCGATCCAGATTACTCTGTGGCGTATGTTGTTCTTGAGACGGACACTGAACTGAAGGGTTATGGCTTGACTTTTACTGTGGGAAGAGGGACGGAAATCGGTGAGCTTCACAAATCTAGCATTTATACAAATACTGTATGTCATATGACCATGGCGTGCGAGGGCAATGTCTTATTCAATAACGACACGAGCCTGACACCTTCTGGAGAAAACTGTGATCAAGTACTCCTTCATAATGGAATGAACGTGAATATTACAAATGAATGAACAATTGTAACCAGCTTGCTGTTTATCTTCTTGATTTTTCATTCAAAATCTGTGAATCATGGCATGGACTCCTTCAAGTACCAGCAGATATTAAACGCATGACTGCCTCTACTAGAAGCTTTAACTTGGCAGTGGTTGGACAATAATCCAAAGTGCACCTCAAAATCAACACGAAAATGGTTTCACTGACCAGAGAATGAATATTTAGCATTGGCGAACACAACCCCCTTTAAACCCCTAATGCAAACCTGTGGGATGGATGAACTAAAGAGGAGAGTCCAAAAGCGACTTCAGAATCTATGGGTTCGTTTACTCGACAATGGCGCGTTTTTTTTACTTACCAAAACGATCCCGTTCACACAGAACCACGAAAACGGCTAAAAACGCTGTATTCTGCTGCCAGGCCAGTAGATGGCGATGTCACTTTGTAAAGAAAAGCTACGCGACTGAAAGCGTAATACGCATGCGCATGATGTCACCGTTTTCACAAATTCATGTTTTTGTAGTTTACAAGGAGACGATAGCGGTATTCTTCTCAAAAGCATGCATTTTGAAACCCTGAAAGTTAACATTTTCAGGCCCGCAAAAAGCTGTTGTCGTTTAAATAAATGGCCAAAACGCATACAAAGTTTTTAGTTGAAAACGGTGTGTGAAACCGGCCTCTAAAAGATCTAAACTAAAACTAAAAATGTAAAACTTTTTATGCATTTTGGACGTTAATTTACACAGCATTTTGCACACTTTTGATAACGATAATGTTATCATTTCCGTGTACAATTACAAAAAACGCGAATTTGTGAAAATAGTGACGTCATGCGCATGCATATTATCTTTTCAGTCTATCCACCTTATTCCTGATGACCTTACTGGAGTTTGAATTATGGGTGGCACTTCCGGTTTGGGGAACTTCCATTCAAAAAGGCTGAAACGAATCATTTCAAATTATAAGGTTGCCCTACAAATAAAGCTGATCCGTCAGTTTGACTGGATGAGCTGTCAATTTTCCTTCATGATTTATTTTCAGACATCATGAGAATAACGTTATACTTGGTATTTTAACGTGACATGGTATAACAAGAATATCTATGGCAAGAGCTCTTTTCAGTGGCTGCTTTCTTTTCCTCATGATGATTTTTATTTTTTCCTGTGCAATCCGCTGTAAAAGTATGAAAAAAGTACAACATATACGGCACATTTGTGGTCTGTTCTCCCGAATTTAATTTACGATAATAATTCACTGGAATGCACGAAGAATCTCGTTATTCTCCTCAAATCCTCACGTCTCTTTCCAGGTTTGTTTTCACAGGTAAATGCAATTTATAATCTGTCAAAATGACGGAAATTACTTTCATATAGTGTCACGTAATTCTGAAGTTAATGAACATTTTTGATTAAGGCTTGTTATACAATATATTTGCCTACTACAGTGATATTTAACCAAAGACTCGCGCGTTTGGGGCTATTTTTGGTCTGTTGACCTTGTTGATTTTAAACTTTTAAATTTCATTTTAATGTTCTATGGTTGAAGGGTGAGTCGATTAATGTCATCTCATTGTGACTCTTTTTTAACGTATTGCGTTCATAGAGCGAGCCTTTCGCTGATTGTTCACAGCTTAATGGAAGTTACACCCATAATTCGCGCAAAGCGTCATGGGGCGTAGGAATAAGGTGGATAGGCGTGTGTGTTTCTTTACAAAGTCACATCGCCATCTACTGGCCTGGCAGCAGAATATAGCATTTTTTGCCGTTTTCCCGGATCCGTGTGAATGGGGATCGTATTGACAACGTTGTCGTATGTACGTGAAAAACGCAAAGGAAACGTTGTAGTGTGTAAGCGTACCCTTAGATATGTTACTTTGACAAAGAAAGGATGCACAAAGAATTAAATAAAGTGCCAACAATTGGGGAACACATTTCAGATAACAAAAAAAATTTTTTTTAATGATAAGAATATTTTTGTCTAACAATTATTTTACCAAAGGTTAAAATTCGTTGAATATTTTGAATGATAGACCTGTTTTGCTAATATTTACCAATATTAGTGCTCCAATAATAATAATAATAACGTCTGCATTATATTTGTCCACGCATTACAAGTAAAGTGCTTCACGTAGTCAGATAAGTTTTCTCAAGTAACGCATTACTTTTACATTTACAACAAATTATTGGAGTACTTTTACTTTCCCCAACAATGCTGTTCAGTTTATCAGTACCATGCTTGTATTGGAATAAGTATTCCCAGCTAAAGCGGTGACATTGTCATGATGTAACCAGACGAACAACGTTGATTGTGTTGTGCTAGTGTTGCACAAGGAGCTTCAGAAAAGGGTGTTTTATATTATTGCTAACAATAAAAGAGCTGTTGTTTTGGCGAAAATATCTCATTTTTGTATCCCTCAGTTCTAAATTATGATAGAAATTCCCATTTTTTTGGGACTAGGTTATACTAATCTAGGTCAGTGTGTGTGTGTAGTCGTATGTGCAGTTAAAGCCTTATCTACGTTGGTGTTGGGGAAGAGTTTGGAGGAGATCACCGGTGACTTCAGAGGCTTCTACAGACTCCTGAGCAGTGATGGACAGATGAGATGGGTGAGTATCAGGTGTGTTTCCGTCCGTTCAAGACTTCTTCGTGTTCAGCTGAATCAACAGATGATCTCACTGATAGATTGGACCAGAAAAAGGAGTAATTCAGCTGGCGACGGCAGCCATTCTGAACGCCGTCTGGGATTTATGGGCACGAGTGGAGGGAAAGGTGAGCAACAAGATCGATTCTTTTACATGCTGTCAATTTGAACAGATGTCGTAAAAATTCATGAATATCATTAATATGTTTTGCAGCCCTTGTGGAAGCTGCTTGCTGACATGGTGAGTACTCGATTTGTAGTCCTTTGTTCGATTTGAACAAAGGAATATTACTTAAAGTATGCAATATACGAAATGTGACTGTATTTCCATATTGTTACGTGTTTCCGAGTTAATCCGGTTATTGAGCAGAATGTAAGACAAGACCTGATTTTTGTTTATTAGATTGTAATTCTGACATTTCGATGAAAGATTATGGCTCAAAAGGTCTATAAATGGATGAATTGTTCACAACAAGACCAGTAACATGCATTAGAAAAAATAAATAGGGCCAATTTTGATTTTTATGCTGACTTTAAAATAGGTCAGCGTGAAGAAAGCAACTGTGCTTTTTAAACGTGTTGAACATTCAGCATTATGTGAATGTTTATGAATCCTCTGCCTAGGATCCTGTGAAGTTGATCAGCTGTATTGATTTCCGATATATCACTGATGCGCTGACAGAGCGGGAAGCTTTAGGTGACGTCATTTAATCAGATATTCCTCATATAATGAATTACTTCTTATACTCCATAATAATACTCCTTTTCTCTTTCTTTTAGATATTTTGGTAAAAGCCAAAACGGGAAAGAAAACTAGAGGTGAATTCAGTTCATAAAGGCTATAAACTGTTGAACATATTTATTTATTTATCATATTATAATTTTTCATATTTTGATATTCATATTTCTTGTCGGAAGAAATTTTGGGGGTTTTATTCAGCAAGGATGCATTAAATTGATCAAAGGTGACTATAAAGAGTTTTACATTGTAAAAAAAAATTTTTTTCAAGTAAATGCTGTTCTTTTGCACTCTCTATTCATCAAAGAATCCTGAAAAAAGCATTAAGCAAATATAAGCAGCTGTTTTCATCATGATAATCATATATGTTTCTTGAGCGTCAGATCATCATATTAGAGTGATTTCTGAAGGATCATGTAACTCTGAAAACTGGAGTAATGATGCTGAAAATTCAGCTCTGATCACAGGAATAAATGACACTTTACTATATATTCACATAGTATATGTTTTTAGCTATTTTACATCGTAATAATAATATTTCACGATATTATTGTTTTTACTGTATTTTTGATCAAATAAATGCAAAAAATTAAATAAAAAATCATTCCGACCACAGTCTTTCAAAAGGTTGTGTATGTTAAGAATTAAGATGTATTCTTAGGACCATTTTAACAGTTTTATTTATTTATTATTAATAAAACAACAACAAAACACAAATACTGTCTAACAGCATGACAGAGTGAGAGTGTAAAAGAAATAGAGTTCATTCTGCCATACTTTTGATAATCCATGTTCTTTGTGATGGGCACAAATGACTTAAAAAAAAAATAGGTGTGTGTCTAAAACCCAAATTGGGCTGGACAACAAAACAAAACAGATAGATATATGCACACTATTTCTCTAAAGTCGGTGTAAAAAGGAAGCTGCAATAGTCTTTCCGTCCATATTGTGAAGTATATCCAAGTCAAACGGCTTCTCGAACAAGAACAGATGTGGGGCGGGGCTTGATTTTGTCCTGGGGGATTGATTGGATGGTTGTGGTTTGCTATTGGTGGATCTCATGTGAGTGACAGGTTGCCCCGCCCTCGTCATCAGAGAAGAGATGTTCGAAGGGGAAGATAGGGTACGTAAGGGTACGTTTACACGACAACGATATGCTTAAAACGGAGAATATTTTCCTTTGAGTTTTCCACGTACAGACGACACCATTGTCAAAACAATCCCAATTCACACGGATCTGTGAAAACGACTAAAAACGCTGTATTCTGCTGCCAGGCCAGTAGATGGCGATGAAACACTATAGACTGAACACGTAATACGCATGTGCATGACGTCATAGTCTCCAGAGATTCGCGTTTTTGTTGTTTTCACGGAGACCGTTTTCAAAAACTTGCACTTTGAAACCCGTTTTCAAAAATTTGCGTTGTCAGTTTTTAGTTTTACGTTTTTAGTTGAAAACGGTGTCGTGTAAACAGACCCTAAGTGGCACAGGAATTAAAAAAAAAATGATGTGCACGGATAAATCATTTAGAATAAACACTGCAATATTCCATAAACAATAAGACCTGTCAAGCTTGATTTCATGGTGACTTTAACCCCCTGCAGAGGAGCAGATGTTAAGGGAAGGCTATCCTGCTTACACCACTTCATGTGCTTGGCTGGGCTACACTGACCAGCAACTTACCCAGGTACGCCTGTGCTTTGGCTGTTTCACTTTCTGTTATAATCATATTCTGACCTTAACAAATATCATTTGCTTTGAATAGCTCTGCTCTGAAGCTCTTGCCCAAGGATGGACTAAATTTAAAGTGAAGGTTGGGGCCGATTTGCAGGATGACATCCGTAGATGCAGCCTTATCCGAAAGTTGATTGGACCAGACAACACCCTGGTGATTCTCAGTCAAATGTGTATATATTGCAAAACAGTAGATAGATATTTCAACCTGATCAGATTTAGCCAAAAATGAAAATTAGCCCATGATTTACTCACTCTCAAGCCATCCTAGGTGTATATGACTTTCTTCTTTCAGACGAATACAATCTGAGTTATATTAAAAAAATGTGCTGGCTCTTCCAAGCTTTATAATGCTTATAAAGCTTTAAAATTTCCAAGCATCACCGAGTGATGTTCATAATTTATGATGGATAGATGGGCTTTTATGATGGATAGATGCACTTTTATGATGGATAGATGCACTTTTATGATGGATAGATGCACTTTTATGATGGATAGATGCACTTTTATCATGGATAGATGCACTTTTATGATGGATAGATGCACTTTTATCATGGATAGATGCACTTTTATCATGGATAGATGCACTTTTATCATGGATAGATGCACTTTTATCATAGATAGATGCAGTTTTATCATGGATAGATACGCTTTTATGATGGATAGATGCACTTTTATGATGGATAGATGCACTTTTATGATGGATAGATGCACTTTTATGATGGATAGATGCACTTTTATGATGGATAGATGCACTTTAATGATGGATAGATGCACTTTTATCATGGATAGATGCACTTTTATGATGGATAGATGCACTTTTATCATGGATAGATGCACTTTTATCATGGATAGATGCACTTTTATCATGGATAGATGCACTTTTATCATAGATAGATGCAGTTTTATCATGGATAGATACGCTTTTATGATGGATAGATGCACTTTTATGATGGATAGATGCACTTTTATGATGGATAGATGCACTTTTATGATGGATAGATGCACTTAAATGATGGATAGATGCACTTTTATCATGGATAGATACGCTTTTATGATGGATAGATGCACTTTTATGATGGATAGATGCACTTTTATGATGGATAGATGCACTTTTATCATGGATAGATGCACTTTTATGATGGATAGATGCACTTTTATGATGGATAGATGCACTTTTATGATGGATAGATGCACTTAAATGATGGATAGATGCACTTTTATCATGGATAGATACGCTTTTATGATGGATAGATGCACTTTTATGATGGATAGATGCACTTTTATCATGGATAGATGCGCTTTTATCATGGATAGATGCGCTTTTATGATGGATAGATGCACTTTTATGATGGATAGATGCACTTTTATCATGGATATAGTAATGGGCGATATAAACGATATGCAATATAAACGATACAAAATTGGTCTACGATATGGATTTTAATTATCGCGATAATGCATGTTGACACAATCTACCCACAAAATTTAGAGCCACGAGCTGCAAACGGCTGCAATGCATCATCGTATTCGTCATCTTGAGTAAACATGGCTGAAAGCGAAACGGAGGAGCTGGTGAAAAAAACCGGTGCAACATCCATTGGTTCGGATTTAAGCCGTCCGACGAGCAGCAGCAAACTATACTCTGTAGGGGCAACAGTTCTGGCTAACGCCTGTTTCACACATGCTCCGTTTGCAGTGCATATGTATGTATTTTTTCCGTACCCATGTTAACAGGCCTGCACGCGGATGCGGTGCGGCAATGCGTTTCAGGAGCGGTGTGTATACAGCAGTGCAGCGATCGTTTCTACACAGTCTATTTTTGCTGTGCTGCACGTGCTGAATTAAAGTGACAGCAATGGTTCATGGTCAAAATGAACACGGATTGATATGAAAATATAGTAGGGCTAATCTTTTTTACTAATATAGTAAAAAAAAATTATACTATTTTTCAATCATTTTGTTTTTAACTTTAAGCTGGGGGTAATTAAAGCAAGGAAACTACACAGTAACATTACCTCAACAACGCGACATAATGGATGCACTTGTCTCTTCCTGAAACAAGTTCTTTGTGATTGCAATATTTCTTGTAAAAAAGATTTAAATGCAAAAGAAAAGGGATGAGAGAGCTTTTTTGTCAATTATGTATGTTTTAATTTAAAATGTTTGCGATGTTAACATAAATGTATAAATGTTTTGCCACTTGCTTGAGCAACTTAATATATAAATCTATATAGAAGTAATAATACGATATTATGATGGATAGATGCACTTTTATGATGGTTAGATGCACTTTTATCATGGATAGATGCACTTTTATGATGGATAGATGCACTTTTATGATGGATAGATGCACTTTTATCATGGATAGATGCACTTTTATCATGGATAGATGCACTTTTATCATGGATAGATGCACTTTTATCATGGATAGATGCACTTTTATGGACTTCAAAACAGAAACTCCATTCACTGCCATTATAAAGCTTGGAAGAGCCAGGACATTTTTTAATATAACTCCGATTATATTCGTCTGAAAGAAGAATGTCATATACATCTAGGAGGATTTGAGGGTGAGTAAATCATGGGCTAATTTTCATTTTTGGGTGAACTAACCCTTTAAGTTGAATGTTAAGTTGGTCCAGACTGTGAACGGAAGGCTGCGTTTGGGGTGTTTAATGACCTCTTCTCTGTCAGATGATTGATGCCAACCAGCGGTGGGATGTTAACGAAGCGGTTAATTGGGTAACCAAGCTGGCAGAGTTTCACCCTCTGTGGATTGAGGAGCCCACGTGTCCAGATGATATTCTAGGTCATGCTTCCATCTCAAAGGTAAACTGGTTCACTGTGTTCATTATTAGACGATGTTAGTCAGGTTTTGAGGGGTTTTTGTCTTGTTTTTAGGCACTTGCACCCTTTGGTATTGGAGTGGCCTCTGGAGAGCAGGTGAGAGTATATTTATTGGGTATAAAAGCCCGTTCACACTATGAATGATATCTATAATGATAATAACTATATTAGTGTCCACACCAGCAGACAATATCATTTAGTTCATTCTAAGGGCGGTGCAGTTTTGTCGTCTGCCGCTTTAAATACGTGAGCTCTTAAAGCAGTTTGGATTCTGATTGGCTGTTAATGTTTTTATCGGTCATCAGCTGAAAAAAAAATTGATTCAACGATATCTTCCTCTGGGCCGTTATTGTTTTAGTTGTGGCGTGACTAATTTTCAGAACTATATTTATCGTTATCATTATAGTTATCGTCTTAAAAGGTTAGTTCACCCAAAAATTTAGATTCTATCATTAATTACTCTCCCTGATGTCGTTCCAAATCCGTAAGACTTTCGTTCATCTTCAGAACACAAATGAAGATCTTTTTGATGAAATCTGAGAGATTTCTGTCCCTCCATTGACAGTCTACGCAACTATCACTTTGACGCTTCAAAAAGTTAATAAAGAGATCGTAAAACTAATCCATATGAATTGAGCTGTTTAGTCCAAATTTTCTGAAGAGTCTCGATCGCTTTATATGATAAACAGAGAGAATTTAGGCTTTTATTCACATATATCAATGTTCATTGATCAGCGAACATAAATAGAAGCGCAGCCTAACCTTCTTGAGGTGAATTTGAACTAAACCGCTCAATTCATATGGATTAGTTTTACAATCTCTTTATGAACTTTTTGATGTGTCAAAGTTGAATATTCAATAGCTTGAACTGTTATTGAAATCTGTTATGTTCTTTGTTATCTGTCAATGCCATTTTAAATGGAAATTTCATCATTTAATCACCCTCATGTTCCAAAACTATATGCCATTTAGTCTGCGGAACACAAAAAAGATACTTTTAAGAATATTGGAAACAACACAATGACATCCATTATCAGGTATCTCCTTTTGGGTTCCATAGAATAAAGTCAACTACACTCACCTAAAGGATTTTTAAGGACACCTGTTCAATTTCTCATTAATGCAATTATCTAATCAACCAATCACATGGCAGTTGCTTCAATGCATTTAGGGGTGTGGTCCTGGTCAAGACAATCTCCTGAACTCCAAACTGAATGTCAGAATGGGAAAGAAAGGTGATTTAAGCAATTTTGAGCGTGGCATGGTTGTTGGTGCCAGACGGGCCGGTCTGAGTATTTCACAATTTGCAAGAGCTCACCAAAATTGGGACAGTTGAAGACTGGAAAAATGTTGCCTGGTCTGATGAGTCTCGATTTCTGTTGAGACATTCAGATGGTAGAGTCAGAATTTGGCGTAAACAGAATGAGAACATGGATCCATCATGCCTTGTTACCACTGTGCAGGCTGGTGGTGGTGGTGTAATGGTGTGGGGGATGTTTTCTTGGCACACTTTAGGCCCCTTAGTGCCAATTGGGCATCGTTTAAATGCCACGGCCTACCTGAGCATTGTTTCTGACCATGTCCATCCCTTTATGGCAACCATGTACCCATCCTCTGATGGCTACTTCCAGCAGGATAATGCACCGTGTCACAAAGCTCAAATCATTTCAAATTGGTTTCTTGAACATGACAATGAGTTCACTGTACTAAAATGGCCTCCACAGTCACCAGATCTCAACCCAATAGAGCATCTTTGGGATGTGGTGGAACGGGAGCTTCGTGCCCTGGATGTGCATCCCACAAATCTCCATCAACTGCAAGATGCTATCCTATCAATATGGGCCAACATTTCTAAAGAATGCTTTCAGCACCTTGTTGAATCAATGCCACGTAGAATTAAGGCCGTTCTGAAGGCGAAAGGGGGTCAAACACAGTATTAGTATGGTGTTCCTAATAATCCTTTAGGTGAGTGTATATCTTTAAGTTAACTTTGAGATTCCATACTGTACTGTGTCTATATATGTGTGTGCTTGTTTGCAGTGCCATAACCGAGTGATGTTCAAGCAGTTTCTCCAGGCCTCGGCTCTACAGTTTGTTCAGATTGACAGCTGTAGGGTGGGCAGTGTCAATGAAAACCTGGCCATCATACTCATGGCTGCTAAGTTTAATGGTAAATCGAACGTTAATATTATCCACACATGTCTCATTTGCTTGTCTATGAAATACAGGAATGTGTGTCTTGTTCTTGTTTGCAGTTCCCGTGTGTCCTCATGCCGGGGGTGTGGGACTGTGTGAGCTTGTTCAACACCTCATTCTGTTTGACTACATTTCTGTGTCTGCTAGTTTAAGCAATAGGTATGTGTGTTGAACAAATGTGTGTATTCCTCTTTTTTAAGTCTAATGCTTTGAAGCCTTAGCCTAATGCTTACTGAAAGAAATAGTTCATCCAAAACTGATGTTGTCATTTACACACCCTCATCATCATCATCATCATCATAATATTATTATTTTGTAGGACTATTCTTTTTTTTTGTAACACTTAACAATAAGGTTTCAGTTGTCAGCATTAGTTAACTACATTAGTGAACATTAACTAATAGGCTAATGAATGATACTTTATAAAGCATTTATTAATCTTAGTTAATTTCAGCATTTTTTAATACGTTTTTAAAATCAAAAGTTGTATTTGTTAACATTAGTTAATGCACTGTAAAACTAACATGAAAAATGAACAACTGTATTTTTTTAATTAACTAGCATTAAGATTAATTATGTTGTATAAAAATGTATTGGTCACTGTTAGATCATGTTTGTTGATGCATTAACTAATGAGATCTTATTGTAAAGCGTTACCATTTTTCTTTTATTGTAGAATATAAACAGAGATTTTCTGTCTATAAAACAAAAATCAATGGATATGTTGAGCTCAAAACGTGCTCCATAAAAGTAGTCTAGAAAACTGTATTCCACGTCCTATTGCTGGTAATAAGTGTGTGTAATAGACGGGCAAAACTTTTCAAAATGGACTAGTTGGTGTGTTGTAACTAAACTAGTCTTCAGAAAGCCACATGTGATTAGGCTGGCTTTGATTTCTCCTCATCTCAATCTGATTTTATTTTATATATATATATAAAAGTCTAGATAAACTAGTGTAAATCACTCATAAACTTGATTGTTGCTGGACAACTAGTTAAAGGGATACTTCAGGATTTAGCATTAAGCTTTGTATTAGTAGAAAACCTGTAGTATTTTCGAATTACCGTGCTTTCCACCCTCATATCCCCCTGAGACGAGAGATTTATGTATTTTTTGTCTGGAAAAAATCCTCCGATGACGCAAAAATCGTCATTTTGCGTCATGGGAGGATTTTTTGGCCAGACTGGCTAAAGACTACAGTCAGTAGTAGGGGCTGTCCCGCATGTTCTCAACCCGCCCATAGAGGCTGGGATCTCACTCACAGAATGTACACATAGTGTCAGACATCTTTTTTTGGAAGCTAAGCTAGCAGGCTCTTGTTCTGTGGAGAAAGCTGAGTAGTAGGGGTTACCATCCTCTTTTTCCCGGACATGTCCGGCCGTCGATGTCCGGGATTCAGCTTTTGCTTTCTGCAGTCGCCATTCATTGTTTACATGCACACCTTTTGTTTCAATCTAACTGAATTCATTCCGATTGGTGAAACTGAATGTAGTGTTTACATGAATTCTAAACAAGTGATCGGTTGATGTGCGTTTTAACATTGCTAAGAAAATTCCCGCTCCTCCGTGAGAGATACGAGACCGGTGCGTCTCACAGGTGTCGCTCATCGGAAATCACGCCACCGGCCTCGCGCCGTTCTCCCGCGGCCCTCAGTCTCGTCCTGCTCGCCACAGTAAACATGATGAATGGCGACTGTAGAACGCAAAAGCTGAATCCCGGACATTTTGGGCAGACTCATCGCGGAGACTCACTAGTAGCCTAGACTTGTTGTTTAACTACTGCGCTCTGTTACCGGTAGGCGTGGCCTCCTAGGGCAGCGAAGCAAGTGCATTCTGGGAGTTGTTGTCTTTCATCCACATAAGCCAAAAATACATTTTCTGGCTTTTCTCAGTCTAGAAAGCTCCAAATTCAAAAATAATTTCACATTTCTTCTACATTAATGATCTATTTTAAATACACATTCATCTTTCCAGAGGTGAAGTATCCCTTTAAGTCACTTCACTAAGAGATTATAACTCACTAACCACCATCCCTTGCTAACTGCAACATCCTAGACTTCAAAATAAATATAGAACATAAAGAAATCTGTGTAATGTTGGTCGAAATCATGTTAATATATTAAAAATAAGAGCAAACAGCTAATTGTGTTTAGTGGACCATCTGTGAAAGGTCAATGAAGTCAGAAGTGAAGATTTTCAAGTGAAAAACAGAGTAATTTCAGTTTTGGGTGAACAGTTCCTTCAGGTCTTAAGCATGAACTGATTTTGCTCTATGTATTGCAGGATGTGTGAGTATGTGGATCATCTGCACGAACACTTCAGAAGCCCCACCATCATCAGAAACGCCCACTACATACCACCAGTGGTGAGTTAAAGAAGAAAACTCGCACAGCTAGGGATTGCCTTTATGCTTATGCCTTTAAAATCACATTAAAATGCACACAGAGGAACCGATAAGCAAGATGGACGTCGTATTGAATGCCGGTGCTCTAAAATGAAACTGGTTCTCGATACCCAATCTCAGTCTGAATCAGTTATTCCACTTTTACTATGCCACAGTTACACACGTTTCTCCCTGAAACACTCGTGTGTGTAGAACTAGTTTATATTGATCAGTGTCTGTGGTTTTTGGTTGTTTTTGCTGTGAAGGCTCTTTGAAATAGCTAGAATAATTTTCTGAATTGATATGGAAATGTGCCTGCGAGGAACTACTTCAGCCATGCAGTTATAGAAATATAAGCCAGCAAAGCAGAATAAAATGAGATAAGTCAAATATGTAATTAATATTAGTAATGTAAAAATACTTATAATGTAATAAAATTATGTGCTCATGATGATAACATACATTTTTGTGTAATGTAATTGGCCTATGCTTTTACATTTATACATTATGAATTCACAAATTGATAACTCAAATGAATTCTTCGAATTAATACTACTGTATAATTAAGTTAAATGTAATAAAATATAATCTTCATCATATAATAATTTTAAATGAAAATATTTATCCTTAATTGTAGGGCTGGGTATCGATTCAGATGTTCAAATTCGATTCGATTTCGATTCACAAGCTCACAGTTCAATTCGATTTCGATTCACAAGCTCACAGTTCGATTCGATTTCGATTCTCGATTCGATTTCGATTCTCGATTCGACTATAATGAATATAGATGTAATACAAATCTCAGTCTAAATATCAGTTATCATTTTTTAGACAATTTTCTATTACATTGATCTCACCTAAATGTTTGTTTTTACAATGGGGTATTTTTTTTGTTAAGAGTTTATGCAACACATGGAAGCTTGATTTCAATCTTTGAATTAAATTGAAAAAAGTAGCACAAATAAATACAATAGAATAGGCCTAAAGACACAAATAAAGAGACATAAAAAGAAAAGTTTTTGGGTAGGTCAGAAATACTACAGAAACTGAATAAAGTAATCCAATGTAAAATAACACTGGATAGTCTTTTAGTCCTGACTGAATTAAATACATAGCCTATTAATTCTGATTCCTTACAATTAATGCTATATTTTGTTGTTTTGACAACAAAATGAACGACAGACACATATGGCTGCGTTCACTTTAAGAACTAGTGCACGGATCCATTACTGTTTCATTATACTGTCTGTCAGACGCGTTTTATGCTTATTTAAGACATAACCGACTGTCTTTACAAGGTTACTCACCAAGACCAGAGTTTTGACATCATTTTGCGTGTTTTTAACTGTTAAAGCGATATAATCCACGAAAAAGAACTTTTGTTACTGGCGAGCTGTTTGTGAGGCGGATTTAAGCTTTACTGTATGTGCACGCAATAAAAAACACTCGCGAGTGCGCGAGCACAGGATAGTTTAAAATTGCTTGAATGTTTAAACTGGTAAAACTTAAAAAAGCCGTGAAAATGATAAACGTTAGTTACGATGCAATGCTGGCCCGATTGTGCAAGTAAATCATGTCCCGACTCCTAAACACGAGTGTGTATATAAATAGTCTCTGGTGTGTATCGACGCCTGCAGCGCTTGACGCTTGCCTTGTGCAGAGTGAAGACGCAGCGCCGCGAGCCCTGAATATGGAAAAAATCGATTCGTGGCCGTTGAGAATCGATTTTGAATCGACCACATTTTAAAAAACGATTAATCGAAAAATCTATTTTTTTGCCCAGCCCTACTTGTCACTGAAATCACAATGCAACCTTGTTACAACCTTAGTGTCCTAGTTACATATGTTACATGTACTTACTGCAGTAATAACAGTAAATTATGCATAATTACATGCAATTAACCCTCAACCAAACCCTAACCTCAACTTTATAGTACATGTTGTTAATTATTATTACTCGCTACTTAAATGTATGATTACACTCTAACAAGGGGAACTTAAAATAAAGTGTAACCTAATAAATTAAATAATTAGCTCCATTTGGACAAACTTGTATAAAATGAAAAGTGGTGGATATGGATATTTTGTAGCAATAAATAAGTGTTTCTACATCTTCAGGATCCTGGATTCTCTTGTGAAATGCTGGAAGAATCCGTGCAAAAGCATCAGTTTCCCGAGGGAGAGGTTTGGAGAGATATTGAGAAGCAATAAGCATCAACACATACTGTACATGATACTGTACTGACTAATGAATATCATTCATAAACATACTTGAAACCCTGCTAGATTGTCTTGATTGGCAAACTATGAATGGGGAATGAAATGTATTCTTAAAAGGGATCATTTTAAGGAATATGGAGGTTTTTTTTACTCTTATATATCCTATTTTAATGTTCTTAAAGGTTATTTGCTTATGTTGCATTCCTAGATGTTGGAAATCGAACGTGTGTATGTTGAAACGTGTCTGTCTACTAGTCTCGACTTGGGAAGTGACTAACAATGGGGTTCTTGGGAGAGCGGTGATTGAAAACAATCAAATGAAAGAACAAAATTTCATTTTTCAATGCATGAAAATTATGCATTTTTTAACATATAAATGTGTTTTGTCGTGGGTTAGACTCACAGCCAGCCAATAATAAACGTTCATGCGAAGAGAAACTTGGGTTTCGCAGATAAGTATAGAAAGTCATATAGTATATTTTGGATGAAAATTTCTATAATATGTCATTTGGATACTTGAATTCATTATTCTTCTAATGATAGAGTACACATAACTTCCCAGCTTCTTGTAGATTCCCTGTTTAACCCTAAACATATGCTATTATTACAATATAAAGATAATATTTGAGAGATTTGTATGTTGTTTTGTATGTTGATCCAAATGAAAATCAATTCACACATGCAATGCATACTTTGATTTAATATTGTACACAATGTTTTATGCTAACATTGCTCATATTTTCTTTTAAATCATATACTTGTACCTCATATGGAACATTTTTACATCCTTTCTCCATTAAAATGTCATGAGCAAGTGATTGATTTTCATGAGTATCTGTTATTTTCCACCAGGAGGCGCTGTTTCTCTTCCCAGTAAAGTCATCTGGAGATCAATGTTTCTATTGAAGACTAAAGGGCATTAGACGCGAGATGCATGAACTCTTTACAGGCTTTAATGATGAAGAATCAAAGCTTTGTCCGCACACTGACCTCTTTGTTTCATGAACGACTTTGGCCATGAGGAGAGAACGGAATCACATGCCGGATTTATAATGACTATATTTACAGACGTCCATCAAATCCAGCAGATTGAAGAGGGTTTAGTTGAAAAGCAAACAAGTAAACACAGCACTGACACTAAATGAGTTTCTGCGGTGTTTCCAGCCGTCAGCTGGAGTGCAATTATCATTTAGGTTCAATTTCAATTATTCAGGTGTAGTTGCACCAATGGCCATGAGAATCACTGTCATAAATCCTATAATCTCCTCAGTGCTCAAGTACTGGATTTCACTGTAGACGTGATGAAAGTTCACATCAGTGGAACAGCACAAAACTGCCCTTTCTGCAAGCCACGTGACCTTTAAAGGAATGGTCCTAAAATGAGAGGAAATGCAACGGCACATTACAGACACTTAATATGAGTTCATTTTAGACTAATAACTGAAGGAATTTTTGCTTTTTAACCATGAGAATTAAGTTATTGGACATAATTTGCTCCATTTACATCAAACTTTTCTTTTAAAGACGTTTTGGTAACACTTAGGTACAATAATGCTCATTAGTTAAACAATGAGCAATACATTTGTTACAGTATTTATTCATCTTTGTCAATATTAGTTAATAAAAATCCAGCTGTTCATGTTAGTTCACAGTGCAATAGCTAAATGTTAACTAATACAACCTTTGATTTTAATAATGTATTAGTAAATGTTGAAATTAATATTGAATGAGATTAATAAATGCTGTAGAAGTATTGTTCATCTTAGTTTATGTTAACTAAGGTAATTAACTAAATTGTAAAGTGTTACCTAAGTTTTTTATAAAAAAAAATATTCCCGAATGAAAAAAAGAAGTGTCACATCATTTCATTTACAAAAACTATTTAATTAAAAGGTGTTACGGAAGTGCAATATGGGTAATATTTATTTAGACAATGGCACTTTCCCCACAATAAAATAATGTTTAAAAAAAGACAATATTATGTAGAAAAAATATCCTATATGTAAACCAGAAAACGTTATGCTGGACAGTCCTGAAACATCAGTAAGCTGAGCACAGAATTACAAGCCTCAATAAAAAACATCATTACAATCAATTCAAATTTCTCAGTGCAACTTGACAAACATAATATGTTGCATTTGTCGTTTTGATGTTGATCTGGTGATAGTAGATCTGTAGTCGTCTGAATCATTCCAGCAAAACAACAAGAACAAATCATTGAGACCGCAGTTACATCCCATGTTCCCTGGATCAACGAGTGATGAAGGTAAAGCACCGAGATGCCATATTACATGCTAATGTGTAACCGGAGTGCAGCTCTTTCTTCCATTCATTTTTTATTGTTTACATAAATCCAACAAATGACACCTGAAAGGTGATAAAGCAAAAACCTCTGATTTAATTTGGTCTGGTTAGACTATAACCTGTCTAGAGAGACGTGACATGTATAATTAGACTAGGCTAAGCAGGACTCATATACATCTGAGGACACTAATCAACATGCAGTGAAATATTAAAAGCATCCTGACATCTCACAGCAATATGCAGCACAGTTTATACAACGTGCAACTTCAGGTGCGATCACACTTTCCACAGTTCTGCACATTTTCAGCTAAATTTCACTGAAATGGCACCTTAAGACTGAATGCACAGTTAGTGGTCATGTGTTATTAATAAAAACAAGGCCTACTAAACATTTACTTCATGTAGTATTACATGTACCTGACAAAAAATATTGACAGTTTTGTTTTACACTGATGTCTGCAAGCATACAATACTGTAAGGAAAATGATTGCATTAAAAAGAAATCATTATAATTTAAGAAAGCAGATGTTAAGCTATTCTATGGTATGTTAGAGCTGCACGACTCGGGATAAATGGAGAATTATGATTTTTTTTTGTTTAAAGCAGAGATCACGATTCTCCCACAATTTAACATGTCCTTTACCAGAGGCTCTGACAAGCTGTGAATTACCACATCTATTTAAAGATAAGAATATTAAATCAACTTGAATTAAGTATTCTTAAAGTGATTGATTCAACGACTCCCTTATAAAACTTCACTTGTTTCATTTACTGGATGAATCAACATTTCTAAACGAATCTCTTGAATGAATGATTGAACATTTTGAACAGTGCACAGTTTTGTTCGCTACTATAGACATTAGTGTTTAGCTATATCCGAACTATAAACTTCTATCCAATACTTCTGTGCTCATTTAAATCATTGTAAGACAGGTATTATTATAATGTGGTTAAAAAGAAACTGTTTCATACCTATACGTGAGTGTTTGAATCGAGATTGTGGTCTTTTAAAGGAACACTCCGACTTTTTGGGACTTTAGCCTATTCACCTTATCCCCCAGAGTTAGATAAGTCCACATACCTTTTTCATCTCCGTGCGTGCTATAAGTCTGTTTGACGCACCCACCGCTAGCCTAGCTTAGCAAAAAGACTGGATGTAAATGGTTGCAGCTAGCATACTAATCCAAATAAGTGACAAAATAGCGCAAACATTTTCGCGCTCTGAGACGCGCTCTCTGCTCCTCACCACGGCGCGTCTCAGGTGCTGCGGTTATCACTCCGCCCAAGTAGCAGTGCTTCGCCTTCTGAGAATATAGTTCCCAGTATTTATACGGTTAAAATATGTCTGTGTCTCATGTGACTTTGTTTTTTGTACACTCTGTGACTATACAAATCACAACATGTAAATAGGAAAATGTTTGCGTTATTTTGTCACTTATTTGGATATGCTAGCTGCAACCATTTACATTCAGTCTTTGTGCTAAGCTAGGCTAGCGGTGGGTGCGTCAAACAGACTTATAGCACGCACGGAGATGAAAAAGGTATGTGGACTTATCTAACTCTGGGGGATAAGGTGAATAGGCTATATGCACGCATAAGTTCCGCATTTGACGCAAGGATGCTCGTCAGTTTCCGGTTGGGGAGATTAAAGCGGAGGAAAACCGAGGAAAACGGGATTATGGCAGAGTCTTCAAAATTTACTGTCCTCCCGTCTTTGAAACGAAACTTTCATACGTTTAGATGTAATTTTATATATAGTTATGTTTATTTAATATAATTTTAAAAAGATGCATAAACACAACGAGGTGTGTCTGTTTTGTCAGTTTTTGTGACTAACGCTTCTTTAGTATAACCATGGAGTATACAATTCAATATAAATTCTTGTATTGCATTGGACTCTATGATCGGCGGAAGTTATCGAGCATCCTTGACCTTCACCGGAAATACCGCCGTGCATAGAGCCCATAGGCCAAAGTCCCAAAAAGTCAGAGTGTTCCTTTAACAATTAATCGTGCAGCTCTAATGTATGCATTTGTAATTATTATTTCGTGTATGTTTATTCATCTAAAAGAGTAAATACAGACATAAAATTAAGATACTATAAATATTGTCTTTAGATTTCAAGTACCAGCCAACACTAGACTGAGTGAGGAGCTGAACGCTCGCTACCTTTAGCACCAGGTACTTCCTTACTGGTTTTATATTTGATTTGCAATCAGCTGCAATAAATAGAAACATTGGCAAGCTCAACTTGCAATTACATGGAATTGCTCACTAGCGGGGTGGTTATATGTGGTTCAATGGGGGGAAAAATTATGATAAACAGCACAAAACAGGAATAAAATTACAAATAACCCAGACAGCAACATATAGTGTCGGCCCAGATCCGGCCCACATCTGAGCCGTGTGGAATCCACGTGTACCAGATGTGGGCCGACACTATACAGTCCCTCCAGAAAAACGCGATTATGCGATCGCATGATTGTGCATAATCAGCCAAAGTCGTATTTTTCATATACGCTGCACTTTCGCCGCATAAATTGCCGATTTCCGTGCAAAATATGCGGCGGGGCTTGCATGATTTCATAATCCTCGCATTTTCATTGCAAAAAAGTTTGCTTCACACAAGAGCAGCCGTTTCCCCCCGTTGCCATGGGAACGTTATGAAGTGACGTGATTACGCGACGTGAACATCATCTAAAGCTGTAAAACAGGAGCACACTTTATTTTTTTATATTTTATTTATTCATTTTTACAGAAGTTGTAGCATATTCCTTTTGTAAAGCTACATAACTTGTTTGACTCATCAATGTTTTGTAAGTTTGATCATGATGTGTTTATTAAGGTCTGAAATAAAACAAGATGACAACATAAATATTCCCAGCACTTTCTGTGATGAAGTTATGCTTGCTTATCATAGGAAGTAATAAGAAATGACTCTTTACTTTAAGGTAGTAGCCTAGTGAGAACAGGGTGTTGGGGGAATCACTTTTTATTCTCTTTTTCATCAAACCGCAGTTTTTGCAAGTTCCCGCAATTTCATCGCATAAAATTGCATAAATATCCCACATATTCCATCGCATTTTTTAAGAAAACTGGCCGCATAATAAAGGATTTTTGCCCGCAACAATCACAAAAAAACTGTGTTTTTCTGGAAGGACTGACTATTGCTGTCTGGGAACTGAACTGCAGTCTTGGCAGGGTTAAAAGATATGATTAAAATGTCCACATTATGAATATATTTGTTCCATCAATTGCCAACTAGTAAAGAAAATAAAAAATGTCCTCAGCAAGGAAGCTTAATTACTGTAGTCACTATAGTGAGATGGCAAGATCCACTCTGCCTGCTTTACTACCACTTATCTGAGATGATGGATGGAAATAAGCACCACTTAATCTGATAAAGGATGTAGGGACAAAGTGGCTCCCTGATAAACTGTTGGTCAATCCCAGACAGCAACATAGTGTCGGCCCAGATCCGGCCCACATCCGGTACGCGTGGATTCCACACGGCCGGATCTGGGCCGAGACAATGTTGCTGTCTGGGATGACCAGACCAGACGAAAGTCTGTCCAACAATGGATTGGTCCATACCCAGACAGCAACAAAGTGTACCGGATCTGGGCCGACACTATGTTGCTGTCTGGGTAGCTGCTTTGAGTATTTGTGTCATAATCTTGTGTTACAACGGTCATTCTGGAATGCCTTTGTATGTCAGCGGCTTGCAGTGCGTTCGCCGCCCCGTGACGGGAGCCCGCAGGTCCTGCAACACTTTACCCGGACCGAAGGCACCTGACATCGGCCAAGCAATCGGAGGGTCTGACAGAAGCGGAGTGTCAAATGGTCCCGTAAACACAACTGACCTGAAAGACACAGAGAACGAACATGAGAGACAGCGAGAGCGCTTCGCCACTGCACCGCATGCATGCACTAGTGCGTTCACACATCAGGGTATTTGTCCTCAAGCCAGGCAACACATTACAGCAACACCAACACCTCGAGAGTAGCGAAGAAACGACCTCTGATGCTGGGAATACCTGGAAGAAATCAAGTATTTCATTACATAAAAGTACAATGGCTGCACAGCAAAACAAAATTAAGGATAATTTCAGAAATGGACCCTTTTTATACATTACTAGGCTTCTCAGAAGCCGAAGTCGTATTGGTTGGGTAAACTTCTATAGTGGTGAATGGAAACTACAACAAATAGTATTTTAAATGTGCATTATCTAGATTCTTTTGACCAGCATGTTTGTTTCTGGGCCCTTTAAAGCACCACTAGATTTATTATTTTATTTTCTAAAGACGAGAGAATTCGTAACATCACTCCTGACATCAGGCTGTAAAACACACTCTGTTAAGTGACTTTCTTAGGCTATGTCTACATTAATCCGGATAGATTTCAAAACTGAGTTTGGATTTCAAAACACTCTCCGTCCACACTAGCGTTTTCCAAAGGTTTCTCATCCACACTGAAACGTCGGAAAACACTAAATTCCCCTTACAGAGCACGCGTAAATGCCTCATAAAAGCTCACTGAGATGATACAGACAGAACAGACATAATCAAGTTATCACGCAATTCTTCTGGCAGGATCATTTTATTTAACAAAATATCTGTCGGATCTCATCTCACACCAGGTCGCACTCACTCACTATTATATGTTTGGTCTAAAACTGCTCATGTTTACCGCAGGACAGCAAATGCGAGTGAATTTTCTGTCATCTTTGCAGAACTATGATATGAAGAGTGTGCAAAGTAACATATTTTAGCAACTGTGTGAAAGTGAATAGCACATAAAAGGCACAATACCAGTATAAACATGAATATCTATGGGTTCAATATGCGACACATGACTAAACCTACGTCATCGTTTTTAAATACCTCTGTTTTCGCGAAAACAGCTTTTTCAAAGGTATCCACATTGGAGAGCGTTTTCAAAAAGCGTAGTTTTCGTTGCTAAAAATGCCGTCTCATAATAGAGGACCAAAACGGAGACAAAAAGATGCATTTTCAAATGAAATTGTACTAGTATTGTACCTAAGAAATTTGTTTTAAAAATGTCTATGTAATACAAAGGTGGGGGATGGTCAAATAAATCTACCACACAGAATAACAGGAGTGAATTTATACTGTATAAAATGTTTGTCTATCACATTGGTTCCCACACTGGGGGTAGGAGTTATAAAACGGGGACGGTGCAAGACTTAAGGTGATCATACAACTTTTTGAGCAATGTTGCTGGGCAATGGGCAACCAGATGAGACGCAGGGCCCACGACTGATCTAAATGATCCAGATAGAGATTTATTGCCCATTTTCAATGGGAAAGTGCCCAAGCAACAATCGCTCGGCAAGATTGCCCAGCAACATTGCTCAAAAAGTTGCCCTGTGTATCATCACCAAGGGATAGAGTACAGTCAGCAGATTGTTATCCAAAACAAACCTCTTCAGGGCGATGCAAAATCATCCTGCTTATTATGCAGCGACTTGCCACATGAGAAAATAATTGAACACAAAATATTAATTTGGCATATTTTATTACCTCAAAATGACTCGCAGTACCCGCTTGTGCGGCCTGTTATCAGTTGTAGCGGTTGTTGTTGTGGAATAAGTTTAAAGAATTAGAATTGAGTACTGCAGGGAACCGTGTAAAAATATTCATTAATGATGCATGGTTCTGCACTAAGCATAGACAAGTTTGTCAAAGGACTCCCAGAGCCAGGTAAATGTAAAGCAGATGATGAATCTACTTCAAACGTCACCAGACGCAAGCGGTATACTACCTTCTGATACTATGAAGCCAAACAAGATGCCACTTAGAGCCTTCACATCACAAAATGCCATATATTCCCATAAAAAATCTCCGAGGGACATTTTTTTTACCTTTGTTGGGCATGTTTTTCAGCGCATTCCACAAGACAAGAAATATTTTCTTTCTAAATACCAGTTAGAAGACATCATGTGCCTGTAAAAGGCTGATCATAAGCATACTTTAAATGCCTTGTATTCAGCCTTGTTTGAAATAGTGATAAGAACAAAAACTCTTAGAGGAGAGACCAAAAACAAAGAAGGGTTTACAACGCAAAGTTACAGAAGAGTTGCAGACAGGCATATTAAAAGGATTTTCTGTGCATTTCCACTGGATGATTCCACCAACAGAAGGAGTCATTGACGTCTCAGCACGACAGCATCTCCTCGCGCTCCTAGATCAGTGTGTTGACATCAGTGGGGTCACACACTGCACCCTCGCCTTCCCACACTGCCCTGGGAGAAGTGCAGTCTGTGACCGGTGTCCCAATCACTTTTCTACTCGCTCATAAATCTCAAAGTGTCCAAGAGCCTCATGTATAAACAGACTTCTCACAAAACACACACTGAAAGCCTGTGCCTTTGCACACGATGGATGGACGGACGGTTGGATGGACGGATGGATGGATGGATGGATGGACGGACGGTTGGATGGATGGATGGATGGATGGATGGACGGACGGTTGGATGGATGGATGGATGGACGGACGGATGGATGGTTGGATGGATGGATGGACGGATGGATGGATGGATGGATGGATGGACGGTTGGATGGATGGATGGATGGACGGACGGACGGACGGATGGATGGATGGACGGATGGACGGTTGGATGGATGGATGGACGGATGGATGGATGGACGGTTGGTTGGATGGATGGACGGACGGATGGACGGTTGGATGGATGGATGGACGGACGGATGGACGGTTGGATGGATGGATGGATGGATGGACGGTTGGATGGATGGATGGACGGACGGATGGATGGATGGATGGACGGATGGATGGATGGATAGATAGATGGTTGGTTGGATGGATGGACGGACGGTTGGATGGATGGACGGACGGTTGGATGGACGGACGGACGGTTGGATGAATGGATGGATGGACGGACGGACGGTTGGATGGATGGACGGACGGTTGGATGGATGGATGGACGGTTGGATGGACGGACGGATGGATGGACGGACAGTTGGATGGACGGACGGACGGACGGTTGGATGAATGGATGGATGGACGGACGGACGGACGGACGGATGGATGGATGGACGGATGGATGGATGGATAGATAGATGGTTGGTTGGATGGATGGACGGACGGTTGGATGGATGGACGGACGGTTGGATGGACGGACGGACGGTTGGATGAATGGATGGATGGACGGACGGACGGTTGGATGGATGGACGGACGGTTGGATGGATGGATGGACGGTTGGATGGATGGACGGACGGTTGGATGGACGGTTGGATGGACGGACGGATGGATGGACGGACAGTTGGATGGACGGACGGACGGACGGTTGGATGAATGGATGGATGGACGGACGGACGGACGGACGGACGGATGGATGGATGGATAGATAGATGGTTGGTTGGATGGATGGACGGACGGTTGGATGGATGGACGGACGGTTGGATGGATGGACGGACGGTTGGATGGACGGACGGACGGTTGGATGAATGGATGGATGGACGGACGGACGGTTGGATGGATGGACGGAGGGTTGGATGGATGGATGGACGGTTGGATGGATGGACGGACGGTTGGATGGACGGACGGACGGTTGGATGAATGGATGGATGGACGGACGGACGGTTGGATGGATGGACGGACGGTTGGATGGATGGATGGACGGTTGGATGGACGGACGGATGGATGGACGGACAGTTGGATGGACGGACGGACGGACGGTTGGATGGACGGACGGTTGGATGGATGGACGGACGGTTGGTTGGATGGACGGACGGTTGGATGGATGGACGGACGGTTGGTTGGATGGACGGACGGATGGATGGACGGACGGTTGGATGAATGCATGGATGGACGGTTGGATGGTTGGATGGATGGACGGTTGGTTGGATGGATGGATGGACGGACGGACGGACGGTTGGATGGATGGACGGACGGACGGACGGACGGACGGTTGGATGGATGGATGGACGGACGGACGGACGGACGGTTGGATGGATGGACGGACGGTTGGATTAATGAATGGATGGACGGACGGTTGGATGGATGGACGGTTGGTTGGATGGATGGATGGACGGACGGACGGTTGGATGGATGGACGGACGGACGGTTGGATGAATGAATGGATGGACGGACGGTTGGATGGATGGACGGTTGGTTGGATGGATGGATGGACGGACGGACGGACGGTTGGATGGATGGATGGATGGACGGACGGACGGTTGGATGGATGGACGGACGGTTGGATGAATGAATGGATGGACGGACGGACGGACGGTTGGATGGATGGACGGACGGACGGACGGTTGGATGGATGGACGGACGGACGGTTGGATGGATGGACGGTTGGTTGGATGGATGGACGGACGGTTGGTTGGATGGATGGACGGACGGACGGACGGACGGTTGGATGGATGGACGGACGGACGGACGGACGGTTGGATGGATGGATGGATGGATGGATGGATGGACGGACGGTTGGTTGGATGGATGGACGGTTGGTTGGATGGATGGACGGACGGACGGACGGACGGACGGACGGTTGGATGGATGGACGGACGGACGGACGGACGGTTGGATGGATGGATGGACGGACGGTTGGATGGATGGACGGACGGTTGGTTGGATGGATGGACGGACGGTTGGTTGGTTGGATGGATGGACGGACGGACGGTTGGATGGATGGACGGACGGACGGACGGACGGACGGACGGTTGGATGGATGGACGGACGGTTGGATGGACGGACGGTTGGATGAATGAATGGATGGACGGACGGACGGTTGGATGGATGGACGGACGGTTGGATGGATGGACGGATGGTTGGATGGATGCATGATTGGTTGTAATTTTAATAAAAAATGACATGGGAATATGCATATGTCGCACTTTTTAACCATGAAAAAGCATGATAGCACTGGAGTCTGGTGGTATATTGAATGAAATCAAGGACATATGCCAATTTTTGTGGCATACACGAAAGGCCAATAAAACATTGGTGTAGAAATACATTTAGAAATACAATTTTCACTCAGAAGTTGCTAGTAATATTTACAATTAATTACAAAGTAATGGCATTACAATGTGTTGCAACACACTGAATTAAATGTGCAATTCTGAGGTAAAAAGACTGAAATTGTATGTTCTTGTCAAATGTTTACAATGATCTTTGTTTTATTTACAATTATACAGAAGACAACACTGAAAAAATGTGAAATAATGGCTGCTAAAAAGTCAGTAAAAACATAGACAACCTTTCTTTTTTTAGAATAAAAAAAATGTTTTTATATTAAAATCACCTTGAAATCAAAATGGTCAATTCATATTTATGGAATATTGCAGTGTTTATTATAAATGATTTATCTGAGCACTGTGCATTTTTAAAAAAATCATGTGCCTCGTAATCTTGAATCAGAATAACTTCCCCTCCCTCTGACATGCAGCAACTTCTCTTCTCTTCTCTTCTCTTCTCTTCTCTTCTCTTCTCTTCTCTTCTCTTCTCTTCTCTTCTCTTCTCTTCTCTTCTCTTCTCTTCTCTTCTCTTCTCTTCTCTGATGACGAGGACGGGGCAACCTGTCACTCATGAGATCCACTTGAACACAATCATATGTAAGCAAGGAATACAGCGCAGCGCTCGAAACACTTCCCTGTGAGGTGCCAGAGTTGAGGGTCAGTGGGGAAGAGGTTTTATTGCCAATCCACACACACTGGTGTCTGTTGGTAAGAAAATCCAAGATCTAATTGCACAATGTGACACTTAGTCCCAGATCTCGCAGCTTGTAGATCAGCTTGGTTGGGACGACAGTATTAAACGCAGAGCTTCAATCCACAAATAATAGCCTCATGTAGTAGTTTTTTTAGAAGTGTATGTAAAATTGCATCCTCCGTTGATCTATTGTACAGCCGTTTCACTCGTGTATATACGTCACAAGAGGGGGAAAATTCAGTTTCAACTTATAACAGGGGATTGAAACCCTCTGGGTCACCACAATTTTTTTCTTATTGAATGTTTTATTTACATATAGGGACACCCCAGACAGGAACATAGTGTCTGTCCACGTACCCAATGTGGGCCTGATCTGGGGGACAGCATTATTGTAGATTCCCATATAATTAGTTGTATCATCCAACGCAATCTCATGGCAATTCGTAAATATTTTACGTTTTGACAAATTGGTGGCTAATTCGTATGAATTTTTACAATCTCTACTTCACTGTTTGCATGGATGGATTTAAAGGAATGAATAGTTGAATAAAGTCATTATTTTTGTTTGTTTTTTGGATGGATGGATGGAAACAAAATGGGCTTTCATTAATACTTGGCCGCATATGTAGTAGAAAGGCTAAACACTGCATAATGCACTGGGCATGTTGCTGTCCAAGGCCACTCCCACCAGTCTGCTATTGATACGCTTACCAGAGTCAAACATCGCCTTACTTTAGGTAGGAAATACTTTTTAGCAAACTTTTAGTCATGATTGTGTTGACTTGTATTGTTCCCAGTCAGGTGCAAGAATTCAATTTCGCATTGAAGGCAGTTGCTAAAGGTTTCAAAAAATCGTAAATACGGGTAGAACAACGCAGAGGAAAATCTGAAAAACTTTGTTTGTAGTCAACATTTCAAACTCAGTGACAATGAACAGTGTTTTAGGACAAACGGAGGGGAAAAAACTGAAACATACAGGTTAGAAAGCTGTTGCCATAGTGTTCTATTTTTACCATAATGCTGATTAACAGTATGCAAAGTACGATACAATTTTCAGAGCATTTATAACAAGCATGCATAATTAGTTGTCTTCAGTATGTAATTCAGTGCATATTTTGCTTCTCACAAAAAAAGTTAATAAATAGATTTTTGTAAAGCTTAGCTACTAACATATACCTGTGAAGCTTCCTAGCTTTTGCTTTGTCTCTGCAAACAAACACCTCATTACCAGCCTGTGAAAACTGTCAGCATTTCAAGCACATCAAGCCCACAGTTCAGTGCATAGTCTGCTCATCTATGACCGTGTCATTCAGAGTTCATTCAGTCACAGGTCATGTATGATTCACAGCACACTTACCATATTGATAATACATATCAAAGAGTGTCAGTGCCAAGTGAGGCTGCAGAACAAATCAATGAGCAGCTTCTAAAAGCAGTGAATTAATGCACTGACCATTAACTGAGAAAAGAACACTGTAATATTTTATTACAAAAATAGGATGAATTAGGGCCTAATTACACTTGGATGGATGGATGGATGGATGCAAGGATGGGGGATTGGATGGTTGGTTGGATGGATGGTTGATTGGTTGGTTTGTTGGTTGGATGGATGGATGCAAGGATGGGGGATTGGATGGTTGGTTGGATGGATGGTTGATTGGTTGGATTGTTGGTTGGATGGATGGATGGATGGATGCAAGGATGTATGGATGGATGGTTGGTTGGATGATGCAAGGATGGATGGATGGATGGATGATGGATGGATGATGGATGGATGGATGGTTGGATGATGGATGGATGGATGGTTGGATGATGGATGGATGGATGGTTGGTTGGATGATGCAAGGATGGTTGGATGGATGGATGCAAGGATGGATGGTTGGTTGGTTGGTTGGATGGATGGATGGATGGATGGTTGGTTGGTTGGATGGATGGATGGTTGGTTGGTTGGATGGTTGGTTGGATGGATGGATGGATGGATGGATGGTTGGTTGGATGGATGGATGGTTGGTTGGATGGATGGATGGTTGGTTGGATGGTTGGTTGGTTGGTTGGATGGATGGATGGATGGATGGATGGTTGGTTGGTTGGATGGATGGTTGGTTGGATGGATGGATGGATGGATGGATGTATGGATGGTTGGTTGGTTGGATGGATGCAAGGATGGATGGATGGATTGATGGATGGATGGGTGGATTAACTATACCATTCAATCATACTATCCAAAATTTTCAACTATAAAATATTTTAATCAGGGCTTTCAATGATTAATTTGTTTTAGACATACTCAGGATTGTTAAATATTCATAATCATGAATAAACATTAACCTCTAATTACAACTGAATCATTGAAAAGCACAGTGTGTGTGAGATAATGAAAGACTTGCACATTCCAACACACACACACACACACACACACACACACATCCTGTATTTACATGATTTATTCCACACAGAGAAGCAGACCGAGTCCCGTGACACACAGTGGCCTTCGGCTGGGAGAGGGCTCATTAATCCGGTCTGAACTCACCCCACCTCCCCAACATCCTGTAGGAGCCGCTTTAAACAGTCCAGTGATACAGGAAATGTAGTTTGTGTTTATTTTTGGTCACTCATTCAGTACTCAAACCAAATGAGCAGACAGTAGGTCATTCTCATGGAAACTACTGTAAATCAGGGATTTCCCCCAACCTTTAACATGAAACCAGAATTTGGTTCATATACTTATTTAATGCAAGTTTCTCATAATTATGTAGAGGCATGAAAATATGTATTTTTAATCTTCCATCAATAATATCCAACAAAATCACATCTGCCACTGAAACTGATTTTCTTTTGAACTGACCTTACTTTTACCTAAGTTAAAGGTGCTCTAAGCGATGTCATGTGTTTTTTAGGCCAAAACATTTTTTGTCACATACAGCAAACATCTCCTCACTATCCGCTGGCTGCCTGTCCCCTGAACACACTGTAAAGAAACGCGATCTCTGTAGACAGCCCATGCTTCACAAACAGCACCAAAAACAAACTGCAGCGACCCGCTCCCCAAAACATAACAAACTGTTCCAGCCAATGACCGACAAGAAGGGTTTGGGGGTGTGGTTTGGGGGGTTAGTGTGCGGATGAGGAGGAGGGAGGGTCTAGCTAGCCTCCGTTTTGTTTGACAATAGTTCGAACGTCAACAAGAAGTGACGTCACCCAGGATCGCTTAGAGAACCTTTAATGTTACCCAAGTTTAAAGCTGCAGTCCGTATCTTTTCCTCTTTGTCGCCATCTCTCTGTTCGAAATCTGTAACTGCAGTGATTCGCGGAATTATTATCTTTACGTGGGTTGTAAATCGGCATGAAACAGCGCGGATGAACAG